>NC_074711.1:25496240-25804573 GCF_947242115.1 Biomphalaria glabrata | reverse complement strand
ATCTCGCGCTACTTGCTGTCTCAGCACGTGTCCTCGTTTTCATCAGCTTTTCCACTTCCTCTGTAAGCCCCGCCTCCAATTTAAAAAAAAATGTGGGATCACTCTCTAAAAATATCATTATCACTAATGCTCCAGTTGCCGAAAATGTAACCTTTTATTGTACAATCTTTTATTATATAACCTTTTATTATATAACCTTTTATTACAAAAGTGTAGAACAACAAAGCCATTTTCAATCTTATCTTATCTTATATAATACAGACGTTACTTCAGAAAAGAAGATGATTACGTCTTACGCGTCTCGCATAAATCATGCATAATAACCAATGACCTAAAATCTGCCAAGTCACTGGTTTTCCTGGCTAGCTCAGGCAAACCATTCCATGCTCTAATAGCACTAGGGAAGAAGGAGTATTTGTACAAATTTGTCCTAGCATATGGGACGAGGAATGTGCCTTTATCTTTGTGTCTTTTTGAGTATTTGATTAGATTTTGTTTTTGTATTTGAAGATTATGGTTCAGTGTTTTATGTACAATTGCTACTTTACTTTTGAGTCTTCTTTCCTGAAGGCTTTCCAAATTTAGTGATTTTACTAAATACAGTCAAATGAGAATATTCGTTTGTTATGAATCTCACTGCTCTATTTTGTGTCTGTTCCAGTTTCTTAATGTTTTCTTGAGTTGAGGGGTCCCGAACAGAGGATGCATATTCTATTACTGGCCTAACCAAGGTTAAATAACATTGTAATTTTATGTTCTTTTTTTATTTATAGAAATTTCTTTTAATAAACTCTAATGCTTTGTTTGACTTTTTGATAGTTTCATTAATATGGGGATTCCATGGCAGTTTTTCATTATTATAACACCTAAGTATTTTGCGTTTTTAGTCTGTGTTTCTGGTTTACCATGAATAAGATAAGTGGAATTAATTTGTTTTATTCTTTTTTTGTTACTCTTAACAACTGACATTTTTCTGGGTGGAAGGGCATCCTCCATTTTGATTCCCATTTCTGTAATTCATCTCTTTGTAAAATTTCTGTATCTTGTGTTTTTTTTTTTTTTTTTTTGTTCTATATATTATGTACTCGTCTGCAAGTAATCTAGCTTTTGTTACTGGAACTAATGCAATTTGGTAAATCATGTATGTAAATTAAAAATAGTAGTGGACCTAAGACTGTTCCTTGAGGTACATCTGAGTTTACTGTTATTGATTTCAAGATCGAAATCGCATTGATTCAATTTACCAAATACAAGTTTTTGATCGCATTTCCGGCCCAACATATATATTAAGCTTTTGTTTAAAAAAATGCATTCCTCAGTAACTTTACGTATGTCACCTTCTCGTTGTTCAGTTGATAAATCATTACTTGGACATTTTACTTTAGTCTATTTGATTTCAACTAGAAATGTACTAAGTAAAACAATTTTTTACGCTTTCTAGTATTGGTAGAGTTGTATCATTTTAATAATTTTATAACAAATACATTCATCATCATCCTTGGTTCTTTGACTTGCGTGGTATGGGTGCTGTGGCGAGTCGTGCATCTAATTCCCTCCTCTCTGTCCTTATCAATGTTTCAAGATCAAGAGAGTTTAAGGTCCTTGGTACATTGTACAGTATGCCTAAAAATTACGAAGGTCTCAAAAAGTTTCGATGATGTTATAAAATTATCTACCCTTAATATGATTTACATTTTTGGTTTATATAAATATAATTTTTATGTTATTATTTAAAGGTTTAATACTCTAAAATGTGACAAATTTTCTAGTTTTTAAATTTTTTTAACAAAAATAATTTTACAGTAGATTGTACATTGGTATTTCAATTTTATATACTTAAAATGTATGAATTTGCAAAATTACTGTTATTAAAATTTAAAAGATATAAAGATCTAGAAGTTTAAATGCACGCATCAATGCAATATATAATCTGTTTATCTTCCCTTTAAAAATGTACACATAAAATCTTTGACCCTGATGACTATAATTATCACTAATGCTCCAGTTGCCGACAATGTAACGTCTTATTATATAACCTTTTATTATATAACCTTTTATTATATAACCTTTTATTATATAAGTGTAGAACAACTAAGTAATTTTCAATGCATTGATTAAATTTACCAAAACCTATATTTTTTATTCGTATTTTATACCCAATATGTTTTTAAGGCCAAGATGTATATGTGTAACGTGGAGTATTATAATTTCTTACGCTTCAAGCACTTATAATTACTATTTTTTAATGCATAACTTTTTTGTCCATTTTTTTTTTTTAAATTTATGTTTATTTCTACGCATAGGTAGAAAAGAAAAAGTAGCTGTTGTTTCAGAAAATGAAAGGATTTCAAATAGCGTGATTGGCAATATCTTCTAGTTTGTGACATCTAAATGGATTGGATGGACGGACGGACGAACGGAAAAAAACACACAAAACTAATAGCGGATGTTCTCCTTTAGGAGACTGCTTAAAAATTTAAAGGCAATGGTCCAAAGTTAGACTTATTTATAGGTATGAATTTTTCGCTTCTTCTTTTTAATTATACTGATTGTGAGTATAGGTATTGGGTTGAGAATTAAAATATTAAAACTGGAGTCCACCAAGATCATAATCATAAGTTTTCAAAAGACAATTGAATGTGAGTTTTACAAAGTAAGTGTTTCTTACTTAATGTAACAAAATATAATAATGAGCCATTAATATATATATATATATATATATATATATATATATATATATATATATATATATATATATATATATATATATATATATATATATATGTATAAATAACGGTTTGCTTACTAAGAGAAGCCGTTGCATCAAAACTTTGTAAGCTGCAAAATATTGATAATTTCCCAAGTTCGTTCTTTTATGTTTCATTTGGACCTGTCTCTGAGACATTGATTCAAGTTGAGGGTCAGTGAAGTCATTGTGTCAACATTTTAATTTGTTATTCAAAACATTATACAATAAATCTTACATGAGAAGGTTTAATTAAAATTTCAAGAAGCTCTTTTCGTTTGTATGACTTAAGCGTGACAGACAGACGGATACAAAGTACGAAACGAGCAACGGTTTTTCTCTCCCGGGGCTGCTATAACATAAATAATTACATCAAATAGTTTTGTTCTATGGAATAGTGTTGTGGACAAAACTTCTCACCTAGTAGACCCACGAAGAAATGAACACACACACACACACACACACATTTTATCCCCCCTCCCCCATATCTACACCTATGTACACCACAGAGTCAAGCGTGCTCTGCGGAAATGTTAAATAATCATAATGATATAGTTGTCGAGTCTTATGGGATACATTATATCGAGTACACCTTCATTACGAGTGTTCGGAGTTGAACGGTTAGACCAGGGATTCTCAACCTGTGGATCGCGACCCCCTTGGGGGTCGATTGACCATTTGCTAGGTGTCGCTTAAGACCATCGAAAATATGAATTGTTATTGCCTACTCTTCTATTGCTGTATGTGTGTGTCAGGGGAGGGGGTCGCGGCAGAGTGGGGGGGATGTAAAAAGGGGTCACCGAGCTTAAAAGGTTGAGAACCGCTGGGTTCGACTGACGTGGAATACAACATCCCAGTCCTTGTGCCCGCTGATTGACCGTGAACCATGGCAGCATCGTTCAACTTGATCTTCATCACCGCGTGTACGTTCCGTCATAAACCTTGGAACGAAATGCTGGGCCGCTGAGACAAGGCTGCTAGATTTTCTGACATTGTATCTAAAGCCGAGTGACAATGTCATTGGCATAACTTGAAGCCATTGTGTTGGGTACAAACTTGGTCCAGAATAGCACGAAATACAATAGCGTTGTTTTCTTTTCTAGATAGTTTTCTTTTTTTCTATTGGCTCAGGGGCGTAGCTCTAAATCTATTGTTTACTTTAATAAATGTTATAGTCATTTCTTTATCTTTACTATGATTACTTTGATTACACAGTATTAGTCTTTGTGCAATGAATACTTCAATTATTTTGTATCTATCACTATCACATTATGAAATGATTACTTTTTTTTACTTTAGTATATTACATTACCCCATTACGCTGACGCCGTCAACTTCACTCCCTGGATGTTTCAACAACGGTGGTACCCAAGTTTTACTGTACACAAAAATTCCATGCATGACTTTTCATTACAAGCAATTTATGATCCGTAAAATGAGCATTGTGTCTTGAGTCTATGAGACAGTCACTGTGGAATACTCATGCCGTTGAGGTCTCAGTTCGAACGTGACTAGCGTTGTTGGTGTAAGAGATTCAAGAGATAGAAATATCTAGAAATTCTTTATTCTCTAATATCCAAAGAAAAAAAGTATTTTCTTCCATGTTTATCATTGATTATTTATTTCCACATGTTATAATGTTATATTTTAGAACAAGATATTTGATATGTTTGGAAGGGTCGTAGACTTTAAATAAAGCAAGAACCGTATTTTTTTTTCTTTCTTCAATTATAAGACATTCTTTTTACCTTGCTTTAAAAGAGTTTGTCATTAAACCGCATGGCTTTTTTTTTCTTATTAGAATTGAGTAAATTTTAAATTACTTCCATAGAGAACAAAATGTTTGATAGTTTATTGTTTATTAATTATCGTTGTGATTATTATTTAGAGTAGATATTAAGGGGCTTCTTTATATTTGCATTGACCAAAGATAATGTGCTTCTCTTTATGGTAACGTCATATCTGGCCAGGGGCGTAACTAGGGATTTGGGGGCCCGGGGGGATTGACCTCTTTGGGGGCCCCTTGCATTTTGACATTCGACATATGACATGGAATAATGTACGCAAAAATACATAAGCCCCAAATCAAATTGGTTCAGTGTATCAGTAAACTTAACAAAAAGTAATCAAGACTCTTTTAATGAATAATACCTTTGTTTATTAGTTAAATAATGCACAAGTGACAAATCTCAATTGATATCGCTTCACGTCGTGCATTCTGTGCAGCAAAGACATCTATAACATCAACTACATCGATACTTTCTAGTATTTGTGACTTCACTAACATTAAAGCCATGATAAGCCTTTCTTGCGTCATTGTGTTCCTGAGATAGTTTTTGATGAGCTTGAGCTTTGAGAATGATCTCTCACATGACGTAATGGAAGTGGCCTGAGTTAGCGGTATTCGGAGGAGGTTGCAAGGTTGGAGCACACGTAATTACCATATGAAGCCTGTTTCCTCAATATGTCTATTGGTGATTGTATTACTGGTTTGTTGATGAATAGTGCTCGTGCATCAATGACATCATTGAAAAAGCGATTTTCCATTTATTTCATCATACAAACAGGAAAAGTAGCACAGTTTGTCATAAGCGGGTCTTCATCTAACAGGTGTCTTGGTTCAAGAAGAAACCCAAAGGTATCCATTTTCTTTCCAGCCTTTGAAATCTGCCCTTCATCTCCATATGAAAGATGTCCAGCACTTCTGTCGCAACACGTTTGAATTGCAGTTCTATTGACAGTCCTACATAAGAACTCAACTTCCCATCAAGTCTTTTCTTTCTTCTGGTTGTTTTGATTACAGGGAATCCATAGTATTCACTACCTTCTTTTGCTTTTTTGATGGATTGGGTTTTTGTCAGTTTCTCATCATTTTGCAGAAAGCATGAAAGGGTACTAATTTCTTTAGCAGCTTCCCGTATATGCAGTCCAGACTTTTGTAGTTTCTTCTGAACTATATTAATTGGGAGCAAGAGCTTTGACCAGAATTCAAGATAGGACGAATTGTTAAAGTTCCCAGTAGACAGGGCCGGCCTTAGGCCACTGCAGCCTTTGCGGTCGCAGTGGGCCCCGCACTTTCATATGACGCGCTAATTCTAAGTGTACATTATTAAATTAAACCATTATAACGTATATAAAATAACAAGGTTTTTGCGACCTCCAGATTTTCCAGGGCCTCCAGGAAATCTCATGAAAAGGCAAAATATACGATAAATTCCTGAACTTTTTTTGAATTTATTCAAATTTCCTGAAGAATAGACGAAATTGACATTTTGGGGTGCCTATAAATAAAAAGTGGCATTGCGAGCTTTCATTTGATAAAAATGTATTGCAAAGACGAAAGTAGGCCTATTTTCTAATTAAAAAAAAATAATATTGACATTATGCTCATCCCTACCCAGACTAGGCCCCGCGCGATCCGTTTCGCATAGGGCCCCGCAAATGCTAGGGCCGGCCCTGCTAGTAGATATCACTCTTAAGAATTTTAAAAGGAAGGGTGTGATAACTTCAAAAGGAAGGATGTGCTAATATTATATCATACTACGTCATTGTTTGTTGTTTATGTTTTGTGCGAAAGCAAAAGGATTAGATGGAAATGAAAAGAGAGTTTCCATTGGATTGAGGAAAGATGAATAGAGGGGTAATAACTCGAGTGTGAAGTTTAATTCTGAAATTATAGACGCCAAACCCAAATAATGGACTATTCTAGCATTATTAAGAATAACTTTTGGATCTGTTATACTCGATTCTGTAAATTTTGCTTCAAGGTTAATTAGTGTAGCCATAAAATACTTGCCATTTAGATCTATTATTAGTAAAGGTAACAAGATACCTGGAATTCGCTGTATATCATGCAGTTTTATTCGTGGCAACAAAGTTTAAAATGTAAGACTAACTTTAAAAAAAACTCTGATCTCTGTGGGAAAAAATATTTTTAAAATGTCAACAAAGTCAACGTACTGATAGACCTAGATCTAGGTTTAATCTTTGTGATAAATTTTTAATCCATAAATGTTGAAAAAAAAAAGACACCCGTTGACACTATTTGTCAATCAAATATATTAATTTATATATTTACAAATAAATTTCGGACACCCGGGTGGATTTTAAATTTCTCCCCCACTCCCCCCCCCTTAGTTACGCCACTGTATCTGGCCACTGGTCTCCCCTAAGTGGATAACAAATGACCGATGGAACCATTTGAACAGGACTCATCTAAACTTTCAATCAAAGTAATGTTGCTATGTTATAGGAGCAGTGGCGTAGCTAGGGTGTTTTTTGTCTAGTGCGGCATCTCCTCATGATCCCCCCCCCCCTTTGGATATAGAGCAGTGGAAATACGTTATTATACGTTAAACAAAATATACTATAAATAAATATTACGAGTTTTCTTGGTCGCAAAACTATCCATACTTTTATCGAAATCTGTTTTCCACCAATTGCCTAGTTAGTGAAAAGCATCACTGATTTATATTAATTCTTGATCAACTTTATTAAGTTTGGAAAACTTCGCTCGCATAAAGCCACACGTACCGCAATTGTCAGAAAAATGTAAAAATCTGATAATGTTACCGGAAGAGAATCTTGGACGTGATTCTTTTACTCTCAAAGCAGAATCTGACATTCAATAGCCATCACGAATATTTAGACAATATTTAGAACTGAAACATCTAGTGGCATTCTAGCTGATATCTTTTTATTTATTTTTTTTTAACCTCAAGATTTCAAACAGAGAAGTTCAAAGGGAGGCTCCTAAAAAGAAATAGCGCTAAACTCTTGACGCCTCTTTCGCTCCAGACGAAATGTGTTTTTGTCAATGTTGCTATGAGCACTATCGAGATTGATTTCTATCTGAGGATTCAATAGTTGGGATAGCAACAAAATTCATATTCACCTACCACATCATGATATGATCATATTGGGTGATTGTTTCTTGAATTATCACGTCCAAGGAAGAATAAATCTCAATCCGTAGCTCGTTCTTATGTGTTTATACAAACTCTTCACCTTTTTCGATTAACTTCTTTTTATTGTGGCCAATACATCTTTCATGTTCTGCACTAACCCTCAGATCAGAGTACTTGTTTTATTCGCTAAAGGTAGGCTAATAACGGCTTCAGTTTTTGATGTTTTTAATGTTTTCCATTAAAGTGCGCAGTCTCAAATTCACGATCAGTTTTTTTTTTTACGGTAGACTTACCCGCCGTTTATTTCAGTTAATTCAGGGGCCAAGAATCCAAAATAGGTGAGAAAATTAAGACCGCATAGCAACTATAGATCCACCTAGTTAAGAGATTTTGTCTTTACAATTCTTCTTCAACTTGTTCATGATGCCCATTGAAGGCCAGATTCTGCTTTGAGAGAAAATAAAGGATATCCAAGATTTTTTCATTATCAGATTTTTACCTTTAGGAACTTTTGATCCCTGCCGTCAACCATTTTAAACAGAGAAGACAATTTCTCCATCTGAGATAGCACTATAAGCGCC
The DNA here is from genome assembly GCF_947242115.1 of Biomphalaria glabrata. NCBI lineage: Eukaryota > Metazoa > Mollusca > Gastropoda > Planorbidae > Biomphalaria > Biomphalaria glabrata. Next base: position 25,796,339 of record NC_074711.1, on the reverse strand, counting down.
AGCCAGACTTATCAATCAATGAACAGAGTGGCAAAATAAATAAATTTTAAAATCAATTACAGTAGTTCATGTTTGTTCATGAATGTACAATGTGTGCGTTTTTACTGAGACATTTTGTGCTCAGTTTGATGCCCCGTGCGGCCCGCACCACTCGCACATGGCTAGCTACGTTACTGTATAGGAGACAGAGTTAACAGAAAGTCCCTGTTATCTTCATTCAAACATTCCAGACGTAGGCTCACCTAGGTAATTTGGGTATCAGGTATATTGGCGCAATCAGCGAAAGATCACAGAGTTCACAGTTCGGATCACGTGACAGTGATTCAAAGATCAAACGGTTTCCATAAGCGCTCTCGCCCTCTCTGTGACCCTATCATTTCACTGCATCCCAACGCGAGGCCAGACTCGGCGCAGTCTTCAAGAGTTTTCTTTCTTTTCTTAAGCGAGATTGTCAGAGTACCGTGACCAAGCAGCCTCGCGATGCCCGAATTTGTCATAAGAGCTAATAAGCTTTCTGATTCCAATTGTCTTTGATGGAAGATACAGAGGCTCCAGTAAGTGTTGAAACGAGTTGCCTCATCTTCAAATGGAACCCAGGGGAGTTTCTCCCCCTGACTAGCTGCTGGTCAATAACGACCTAACTGTAACCGAGAATTTCGAAATGCTTGGATAATGGCACAACGATTGTGAGGAACAACTGAGAATGTGTGTTCTTAAGGGACAAAACTCTGTGGTGAGATCTCATCCAGCGAGAGTTATCTCCGTTGGGACCAGCTGGAGAAAGTGCCTTGTTGCGATAGCAGACGCTGTTGTGGCAGGAACGGAATCAGACAAATAAAAAATGATCAAAGTTGATTCAAACTGCTGCACACCAAATTTATTATCCATATTTTATCGCCGGAGCTTGTCGAGTTAATTTAAGACGTATTAAGCCATGGGGGGGGGGGGGGGGAGTCACTGATTGACCTGGTTCTGTTCACGGACAAGTGCATGTCGGCAGTGGTCACATAGAGATTAGTTAGTTGACCAGACATTTCGATTCTGTTTCAAACGATACAAACTCCGTGCCCAGCCCATGGGGCCCTAGGATATCTAAAATAAAGTGTAGTCACGTGAAGCTAATAAATGCCGCCATAAATCTGTTAAGTTAATTAAAAGTACAGAACTGAAAGAAACAGATACTTGGGATAAAAACTGTAAAGAATGATTTAGGAAACTAATGCCGTTTTTTTTATATTTGGTAATTCAAAATAAAAGAACCAGCGTGAGAGAGAGAGAGAGAGAGAGAGCAAAGAAGAGAGAGAAAGAGAGAGAGAGATATATATTAAACATGAGAGACAACAAACAAATGTCCTGGCTTGGATTGTGTGTGTGTTGTGTAAATCTAACAGTACTTCACTTAACGAGCACTGGCGGATCCAGAACTTTGGAGTGGGGGGGGGGGCGATTTTTTTCCAAACCCTAACCCTAACGCCCTGTAAACCCTAACCCTATGCATAAACGTGCGTACAGCATATATATATATATATATTCGATATATGAGAATAAAATAAGATAATGTTTCTCAATCTTCGGCGAAAAAAACAGAAAAAAAAAACAGTCTTTCTCTTGCAAGCTTGGGGGTCTGGGAGAGCGCTTTAAGCTTCTTCAGTGGGGTTCGGGGCGAAGCCACGACGCCCAAAAGCGTTTTCTTGCATTTTTCTCTGCAGAAACGCATTCTTCTGACATCTACAGCTCATTATTTATCAGTGGGGTTCGGGGCGAAGCTCCGACGCCAAAAGCGTTTTCTTGCATTATTCACGGCTGAAACGCATTCTCCTGACATGTACAGCTCATTACCTATTAGTGGTGTTCGGGGCGAAGCCCCGAGGCCAAAAGCGTTTTCTTGCATTATTCACGGCTAAAACGCATTCTCCTGACACGTACAGCTAATTACGTATTAGTGGTGTTCGGGGCGAAGCCCCGACTCCAAAAGCGTTGTCTTGTATTTTTCACTGCAGAAACGCATCCTCCTGACATCTACAGCTCATTATTTATTAGTGGGGTTCGGTTCGCCCCGACTCCAAAAGCGTTTTCTTGCATTCTTCACTGCAGAAACGCATTCTCCTGACATCTACAGCTCATTATTTATCTGTGGGATTCGGGGCGAAGCCCCGACGCCAAAAGCGTTTTCTTGCATTTTTCACGGCTGAAACGCATTCTTCTGACATCTACAGCTCATTATGTATTAGTGGGGTTCGGTTCGCCCCGACTCCAAAAGCGTTTTCTTGCATTCTTCACTGCAGAAATGCATTCTCCTGACATCTACAGCTCATTATTCATTCTATTATAAAGTGCCTTTTAAATAATGAGAAAAATATTCTAATATGAATTTATAGTCACTTAATACATTGCAAATAAAACCGATTTGTTCTTTGAAAAGATAAGATATCCCACATATTTAGATTAAGGTTTTCAGGATCGCCGCCGAAAAAAAAAATTCGATTAATAATATTCAATAAAATTCTAGCATACATTGTGAGTTATAGTCCTAAATTTATTTAACTAGATAAATATGAGATAGAGTAAAGGTTAGAAAAAGTCGACTAGGAAAAGATTATCTGGCTTTGGAACTCATCTCAACCGTGACTGTTATATTGAAAATTTTCGTTTGAATTATAACTTTTCCTAAGTCTTTCTTAAAATAGTTATGATAAATTCATGTGAAATTACACAAACTCTGTCTGGAAAGGGGAAGGGCGGTAAAATGAAAACGATTAATCCTTGCTCCTTTTTATAATTTCTGCTAATGATTGCATTTTGCATTAAAGAATAGGGGTTGGGCGACTCGATAAAAGAATTTACTTTATAGCATATATAAATTATTAGTGACAGATTTTTTAAATTTTGTAATTTCTTACTATAATACAAAAAGAAAAAGTATTGATTTGTCCGATGGGGGGAAGGGGATTGCATGTATCGCACTTCCACCTGTTTATATTATATAGATATTCGACTAATTTTGTTCACATACTATGATTTCTCCATAAAAGTAGGACCGCCCCCCCCCCCCCCCACTCAAAGGGTTTATATGGGAAGGGCAGTGGAGGTATTCGCTCTTCCCCTTCCAATCGGCCAACAGGTGAACGACATAATATAAAGACCGGTTAAAATACCAATAACAAGTTTTAATCATATATATATCTAATTGATTCTGTTAGCAAGCTGTGATTTCTACAAATAAATAAGACCGCCCCCCCACGCGAAAGTTTATGGTGGAGGGGGGGGGGCGGATTGATGCCATCGCCCCCTCCCGACCCTACCAAATTGGCCAAAATACTAGAAGGGGGGGCGAAATAATCTAAAAATAGGTTGAAATATAAATAATTAGTATATATTATTAACATAAGTAATAAATTCGCATACAAATTGTGTGAATTCTATACTATAATTCGTCCGCCCCCCCTTCGGGGGGGGGGGCGATCGCCCCTACCGCCCCCCCCCCCTGGATCCGCCAGTGTTAACGAGTCTAAACTAGTCTGAACAATGATGTACGTAATCAAGACTTCTGTAAAATTGAACTGATGTATTTCTTTACAAATGGGATGCTCGTCTTGTCTCAGTCTCAGTCGTTTACTTAGCAGTCCCTATCACTGTCCTTCCTTCTCTAAGCTCTAGCCATCTTGTTCTCCTTCACGTACCCGTGTTCTGCCACGTCATTCGTCTGTCTACGTCACTACTTTTACTGTCACTAACAACAATGCACAATATATTTATTTACAAAACATAATATCTAAACTAAACTAGGTCACTTCTCTCTCTGAGAGCAAAGCTGAGAGAGAGAGAGAGAGAGAGAGAGCAAACAAGAAAGAGAGAGAGAGAGAGAGAGAGAGAGAGAGCAAACAAGAAAGAGAGAGCAAACAAGAAAGAGAGAGCAAACAAGAAAGAGAGAGACAGCAAACAAGAAAGAGAGAGCAAACAAGAAAGAGAGAGCAAACAAGAAAAAGAGAGAAAGAGAGAGAGAGAGCAAACAAGAAAGAAAGAGAGAGCAAACAAGAAAAAGAGAGAAAAAGAGAGAGAGAGCAAACAAGAAAGAAAGATGAGAGCAAACAAGAAAAAGAGAGAAAGAGAGAGAGAGAGAGAGCAAACAAGAAAGAAAGAGCAAACAAGAAAGAAAGAGAGAGAACAAACAAGAAAGAAAGAGAGAGAGCAAACAAGAAAGAAAGAGAGAGCAAACAAGAAAGAGAGAGAGAGAGAGCAAACAAGAAAGAGAGAGCAAACAAGAAAGAGAGAGCAAACAAGAAAGAGAGAGCAAACAAGAAAGAAAGAGAGAGCAAACAAGAAAAAGAGAGAAAGAGAGAGAGAGAGAGAGCAAACAAGAAAAAGAGAGAGAGAGAGAAGATTAAATAATATAGGTAAAGGTATAGAAAAAAAGTTAAGTTCCCCTTTTAGACCTTGTGGTCTATAGGGCAGATGATGTAAAGGTCATCTGTTTCTGTGGCCTCAGGTTTACGAGGGTGTCATGTGGCCAGCACAACGACCAACCGCCTTTACTTTCCCCAACTAATGTCAAGTACCCATTGAATCTGACTCAGAGGCGGCCAAAATCCCAAAATTAAAAATCTCAGTCTTCACCAAAAGTCGAACCCGGGACACCCAGTTCGGAAGCCAAGCGTTTTACCGCTCAGCCACAGCGCCTCCCAATAATATAGGTGCTTAATAATAAAGGTACTTAAAGTGACTAACATTCAGACATCTTTTTTTGAAGTAACGTCTGCATCATATAAGATAAGAAAGTAAGAAGACATTTGTCGTTGCGCTACGCAAGCAAAGCAACGACTCATCTGCCTCATTAGTTTAGAAGTCCAATTTTAATATCAACAGACACCGAACACAGGGGCACAGGCCTACATGGACTCCCTAGTAGCTAGCAGCGTCGTTGTGGGGCAAGCCACACGTGGACGACAGAGAGCATGAAATAGTTTATAAATATTTTCAATCTATCTAAAAATAATAATTAATAAGATGTTTTCATGCCAACTAGTATTTATGTATTAAAAACAACAACATGGGAACATTGTATAGAAAACCACTAAACCTTATGTGTGTGTGTGTGAATTAATGAGTGCCTAATAAAAAAAAATGAAAAAGAAAGTCACGAGATTTGGAGAAAGAAAGAAAGAATGGAAATTCACAAAACGTTGCCAACTCAAAGCTAACAAAACGTCTTTGCTAGAAACATCCTCCAATATCAGTTTAGTCGTGACACTATTTTCTAACAAAATGACTGAACTCATCCTGTCAGTAGTCTCACACGCCTTGGTTGTGTCCCCTTTTCAAAGCTCATTGAGAGAAAACACAAACCAATATCTCCCCTCTTAAGAAGAGCCCTACACATTTCAAGTGCCCAATTTAAATCTTATAATTAGCGACTCCTCGCTCTCAAGGGAGAGGGTCTTTGTTACTTGGGAGTACGGGTGTTGGGAATCGGGATTTTAAAAGGGGATGGGGCGCCTAGGAAAGAGTAGCGCGAATAAACATACATTTTTGAGGCCCAAGGATTGCTTTTTTTTTTTTACATTAATGTTTAACTTTTTGTAATTAAATAAGATTATTAAATATAAACAAATCATACATTCTAAACCTAAGGTTATATCATTTGGCTAGAAGGTGTTGAAGGGATGACTGGGGGGGGGGATGAACAGTTTGGGTCTGATGACGTTCTATGCTTGAATAAACTCACGAGGTACTTGATATTTTCTGGGCAAAAATGTATGAATAATGCAATCTTTTTCTCGACTATCTACAATATGACACCAGTACTTTGACAATATGACACCAGTACTTTCACAATATGACACCAGTACTTTGACAATATGACACCAGTACTTTCACAATATGACACCAGTACTTTGACAATATGACACCAGTACTTTCACAATATGACACCAGTACTTTGACAATATGACACCAGTACTTTGACAATATGACACCAGTACTTTGACAATATGACACCAGTACTTTGACAATATGACACCAGTACTTTGACAATATGACACCAGTACTTTGACAATATGACACCAGTACTTAGAATGTGGTTTATTTGTGGACTATAATAGAGTGAGTCACAAGTAAGAATTTTCAAAATTGTAAATCAGTTCAAAGCGCTTTAGCAAGAGTAACTGTTATTTATTATTTATTTATTTATGAGTTGTAATAAGTTGTATTGAAGAATCCTTGTCATGTAGAATTATTTCATATCTTGGCTGCCTGGTCGTTTGGTGGACTCTCTGGCACGTCATCTCGATGTCTCTAGTTTTAACCCTGGCCTCCTCAATCCTTTGCTGTCTTGAAAGAAGTTTAAACTTCGAGGTACACTTCTCTTTATCTGAAATAAAGTCCGAAAGGAACTGAATAATCTTTGATAACAAATAACTTTATACAAATGAATATTAATGCAACAAAGAACATTTGTATTAAAAACTGAAACCTAAAGCGAGTCCTAGTTGAACATGTCATCATTAAACTTTTTGTGTGTGTCCCATTTCTTAACGTGAGCTCAATCTTTCTATTTTGCACATTTGTCATACCCACCTCTTCCCCTTCCACTTTACACACCCCCCCCCTCCTCCCCGCCCGGTGTGTTTTTAGAGTCGAGTGTGAAGTATGAAGACGCCGCCACTTAAGTGAACAGACAAATAGTGACGGTCTCTTCTTTCTTCACCGTGGCTACGCCTCTGGCGGAGGGAGCTAGCGAGGGACTCGTTCAAGTGTTGATTGATACCCTCATTACTGTTTTGTTACGTCAGGACCAGGCACAAACGCAAGGGTGGTAGGAAGGCTAGAGGTGAAGGGAGAAGAGAGGAGGCGTCTGAGAGAGGGGGGGGGGTGTGTCGAGGATAATAACTATAAAAAAGGACAATAAAAAAGTGCAGAAGATTGAGTGGTCATGCCAATGTTTTAATAAATATGTCGGGTCAAACCACGGATACATAGATTATAATAAAGTCTAATGTCAAACAAATACAGAGAGTAAACAAAACAAAAACAATATTGGGAATAAAAAAAAAAGAGCAGGATAAGAAATAAATGAACACGGCTTAAGGTTTTCTTAATACATCAGTGTCACGTGACAGAAAGATGAACATCTCGACCACCAGTCAATATTGTAAGAGGCTACACACTTCTGCTCATTTGTTTCCCCCCCACACACACACACACTTCTTGTTGTCTTCGTGGCTACCTTCAAGATTTGTGCCGCCTCCCAATGATTGGTTGACCCCTAAGACAAGGAAGTTGTTATTAAACGAATATCAGATAATTGGAGATTTTTCATGATAGGACTAAACAATATCAAGGACGCTAAACTGAACTTTACTGTTGCCAACTTAATAAGAAAAAAAAAAGAATCGAGCTTTAGTTTTGAACACTCGTCAATATGTCACGTAGATAGTTTGTAATCCTTTAAAAAGTTTCAAGTCATAGAATGAAAATCTTTCAGACATATCGAAATCAGTTTGTGCAACTCATGGAAAAGCTTAGAATATGTTGATTCTGTAGTTCTAAAAATATGTACAAAAGAGCCACAGGCCTATATATATTATACCTACACTGGAAAAACGGAAACAAATTCTTATTCGATAAAGATCATATCACAGACCTATATATATAGATTGTAATGTACGTAACTCTAGTTGAAGCTGTAAGGGGAGTCGTCCCGAATCTAGGAAATCGTGTTTTTTTTTCTGTCTTATAAAAGTAATGATCTTTAGTTTTCAAAGGTTTTGTGTGTGTGTGTGTTTCTTTATTTCTTGCTCTTTTGGTGTCTACTTGTTTTTTTCCCACAAACTGTAATTAGATTTTTTTGGCATACAAAGATGTGGATATAATCATGTAATTAATTAAAACATCAAAACTAATTATATTATTTATTACTTATAGAAAGCGAGAAAAAAAATAGTTTCTATATTTCATTATAATCAGATACGGTACTTTTTTCTTGAATACCACAGACGCCTTGAATGGAATTCAGTCTGTAAATATAGCACTCCATCATGGCTATAGGACTTGGCGCCATGCACTCTAAGTATTACTTTATATTCCTACATTATTGGCGTAGTTAATAAATAAAAGCAAGATATACAACAAAGTCTGAGAAGTATCATTTGCAAATATTAAGTCATCTAAAAGGAATGAAAAGAACAGGGGCGTTACCAGAAACAAAGTATTAAGACTGGCCCACCCAGAGTTACCAGAAACAAAGTATTAAGATCGGCCCAACCAGAGTTACCAGAAACATAATATTAGGATGGGCCCACCCAGAGTTACCAGAAACAAAGTATGAAGATTGGCCTACCCAGAGTTACCAGAAATAATTTCGTATGACAAGTTGATGCTACTTTTTTATTTTTATTCACTGGGAATTCTAAGTATCATGTTGTGGTGACATAGTACACAAAATGTGAAAAGTGACAGGTATTACTGAGAAAACGATAAACTACATGCGCGCGCACACAATATCCTTCATAAGTTTTTCTTAAGTGAGCGCCACCTGGTGTTGATTTTGAGCCATTAATAGATCCCTCTGCGTGACTACTATAAAACTTTATGAAAAAATTACAAATGTGCACAGAAAATCTCTTCAACATGGATATTAGTTGTATTTTAATTAGTTGCAGTCACAACTACCTTGCAACCAGTGCAAAATATTTTTTTACTAAGCTTATATCAACTACCTCTGTCCGTCTGTCTGTCTGTCCGGTAAAAATGTTGAACACGTTATTTCTCCCACACTCCATCTCGGATCAACTTGAAACTTTGCACAATTATTTATTTTACCTCACAAAAACAAGAATCAATAAACAAAAATAATGTAAGCAATTAGTTCATTAACTATTGATAATTTTTTATTTGGTTTGTATTGAACAAGGGAAAGAAACCATACTTGACAGATATGATGGAAATAGCTCAGTTAGGCCCCTTAATAATTTTTGTAGGTTGCGGCTTAAAGGTTTGAAAATAACAATAGATAACTATAAAACCTTTTATTTTCATAAGAACTTTGCTAGCATAATGGTTTGTGGTGCAAACTTGGAGAGCTTAAGCACTCGATTTCGAATTCAAGTCGTATCAATTTTATTTTCTTTACAAATATAAAATGCTTTTAAAAAGCTGTCACGGTAACCTACTTCCAGATACCTCCTTCTCCTTCCCAACCCCCCATCCTTTTATTTTTCAAATTGGTCCCAGAAAAGTGATAGGATCATAGCGCTTTGAGATAGCTTAAAGCACGAAAATGCGCTAAACAAAAACAATTGGTAAAAATATTTCTAATCGCACAGATTTATTATTGTTAGTCTAGATTTATTACAAATTTAATGACATGACTGATCCAAACTAATTGATACAATTACACTTACTCTAATATTTTTAAAAAGTATTTTGAATATATTTTTCTTGTTTCTTGACTCGATACACCTGCGAAGATATGGAGACGTATTACGTCTTTTACTGCAGAGGTTAAAACAGAGTCCACTGTTCTTGAATCGTCCACTATCGTCATTGGCCTTACTTAGGGTCATTACATTTATACACGTGTAACATTTCGGAGCTCGAAATATTTTTTTAAGTGTTTGGCTAGTCAATAGCTCAATCTCTGACTCTCTAGGCAAAGCATTGACTGAACATGGTGAACAGCTCTTGGCAACTTTTTTTCTTGTATAATTCTCATACTTCGTACCGAAATCTGAAATCACAGCGTAGCTTATTTCTGAAACGACTACACATCGCTCCACTGTTGGTCAGCTCATGTTCCGTTGAATATCTACCAATAAAATGTAAAAGATCATGTGATAAAAGATAAACTAAAATAGGTTTCCTACAAAAGTAAACTTTTAATAGTGGAGATTTTCACGATACACTAAACAATGTCAAGGACGTCACTGTTGCCAACTAAATGAAATAAATACAATACTAATTTCACAATATCTCTATACGTAACAGCTCATCTGAGTATCAAATCTATTTTATCATTGCTAATAAAAGTTGCCCATTTGTTTGAAATCATTGAGTGAAGATCTAAAACTTTATATTGAAATCATGGAGTGAAGATCTAAAACTTTCTTTATATTGAAATCATTGAGTGAAGATCTAAAACTTTCTTTATATTGAAATGATTTTGTGTTACTAACGGAAGAGCTTAGACAATTGACGTGAATCTGAAGTGCTAAAAGGTGCACACACAAATGATTTAATAGGCTACCCATAGAGTGTAATATAGTTCCATGAGCTTGTAGCTTGTAGACACTTCCTTTTATTTTATACACCGGATACACCAAAAAGATAGTTTCCCCCCCCCCCCGGCCATTAATGACAATCTCCACTACTTAATTACAAATAGGTGATCACCTCTGCCTAAAGATTAACCACCAAGGTGACTTTTACCTCAAATGGTTTAAATTGAAAGTTGTTTTTTTTTTTTTGACTTTTTCACGAACCAGCAGTCAAGTTTTGGTGTCTCGGTAGTTAGTCGTAGCACGCTAATTGAGAGAAGATTTGGTCACGAGATAAAGACCTGGATAGGCTTCATATGATATCAGGATCCAGTCATTGTGAACATTACATAAAACAACTTTGACATTAGGAATAGATTTAAAAAAAAGAATGAGATCGCAATTGAAGACATCTCTCTCTCGAGTATAATTCAATTTGATAGATGACGAATTTAGTTTTAATACCTGCCTAAGTGCCATGACTGTTTATGACGGTTGTGTTTATAAGCTAGAATGTCAAAACATGTTTCTCTTTGTCTAACTGACAATAACTTAAGAATGATAGGTCTTCATTTCACAACTCTGTAGTGTATAAACTTTTCCAGATGGGTTCTTTGGGGGGGGGGGGGGGCGAATGTTATCAAGAGACACAGGTCGAGGAAAAGAATCTTTTAAGAACGCACATAAAAATGTCCACAGTGGAATGACCCTATTCCATTTTCGTTTGAGTAAGAAGAAAAAAAAAAAGTCATTGTTTTAATTTCTCGCTAAGAAAAAAAAAAAGAGAGGTTCTCAGCATGCGGTACGCGCTCATTCCTCCTGGTGGTTCGCGAGCACAACTTTGACATCGTGATAATGATATAATCAGTGCCCTACGTCACAATAACAATTAACAGGATTTTGTATATCCCCAAAAGTTTTGAGAATCATCGTCTTAAATAAGAATGTGTCATGTGAAGTACAGAACTTGTGCTCAGTGTCTAGTGTCTTATGGCTGTATCTATGCATTTATCAATCTATGCATCTATTCAGAAACAATTTAGTTGTATAAGTACAATATTGAAAAGATAAAGTTAAAGAATATATGCAACACGCTTTAACCTTGCAGTGATAATTTTCAAACATAAAAATCAATTTATGCAAAATACATTAGATTTGTAACCATACATATGTTCAGGTCGCACAAAACCTGGCTGGAAACGGATCTCGAAAACGGCTCAACCTATTTTCCTAGAAATTTGACAGTTTATGTATATCGTTGATGAAAGAAATGTGAGCTCGTTGGCCACATTTGGAAAACTCTAGTTTGACCGTTATAACTTTTCAAAGTATTTGAAAAAATAAATTTAAATTTGGCTAGACGACTGGAAAATATTTATCTACGTCTTCGGGTATTTCCGCATGTAAGCCCTATCTAAAGGCCTATCAGTTCAATTTAAAATAAAACTGGCACTATGCAATTAAGCGGATTGTGGTGTGTAATGTAGTTGTTGTCTTTTCGATGATTCCTACGACTTATCATTTACAATGCTCAACTGGAAGTCTAGAACTAAATCACTGGCGAGTAACTGAAATCGTCATCACAACGATGTCCTTAACTGACACTCAAGCCGATTGCTAGCAAGTAATCTAAATCTAGTACTCCGCTTCATTGAAATTCGTGGATTTGAACCACTTTGCTGCTGAGTGCACTCCACCACCTCAGTGTATCTTAATAGATCTTGAATGAATCAGTTGTATTATTTACACAAGTTAGTGGTCATCTCCTTAACCCATCTCAAAATACTCCCATGCTTTCCCATGCCAGAAGTGACCATGGGCTCCTGATATCTAGGCAGTATATCAGCACTAGCCAGTCTCATTGCCCGTCCATTTCCTGGACATCCTGCCATTTTTTCCCCCTACTGCTGGAGTTATTAGGACACCGTCCAAGGCTTGGCCGGAAATGGAATGTTGTATTATTTTTTTCTGGTATTAATTGACAAGGGAAGCAACTTCTTTATTTCGTGAGGAATGTGTGTGAAAGTGAGTAGACGTGACGTCCCTTGATCTGATGTCCCTAAACAAACAGTATTATGTTGGGGGGTTAAATGAGGACTTGTGGATATCTTTAACGTTATCTGGACATTGAGAACTCGCCAGGCCAGTTGGCGGACAGTGAAGCACCTCGGGGGATGGGAAAGCTTTTATGAAAGTGGAGAAGACAAAAAAAAATTAGAAATAACTAAAACTTGTCAAGGTACTAGCGTACACTTTCTAATGCGGCTGTTTGGAGAACAAAAAGTGGCCATTGTTGCTGTAGATAACACACATATTTAAATCAAAGTAAATGGTATGGTAGTCTAGCATTCAGGGAAAGGTTGGGAGACTTTGTGAAATAAAATGACTTTGTTTTTGTTTCCAATGTTCTTTCAGAATTGAAGATTATTACATCCTAGCCCCACCCCCCTTCCCCGAAGGGGAGGGGCGGCGGGTAGGGCTCAAACCAGGAACCATTCAGACGACAGTCCATGGCATAAACCACACGAACGGGTAGCTGACAGTTATAAGTATTATTTTCTTCTCTTGTCATAAAAGTGAAGCATACAAGTAGCTATGTCAGAAGATTGTGTCAACATACTTTTGAGTTCGATTTATCACATACTAAAAACAAGCTATAGGCCTACAATTATATTTATACATAAGGGGGGGGGGATCGGTTGATGAAATACAGAGTAAGATTCTTCTCTGAATATTAAATTTATTAATTTTTAAAAAAAAATCGTACAATTAACACACATTTTTGTCATAGTCAAAATCACAAGTCAAATACCTTAAACCACAAGTTAAAAATAAAAAGAATAATTTATTTACAACTAAAATGACTTATTAACTAAGTTGTCCGTGTGGTGTATTAATTATGCGAATGTCGTGGTTTTTTTTTATATATTATATGAACATAAAGTAGGTATTGATATTTTTCAATATTACCTGTTTATTATAATTGTATGTATATATATGTATATATATGGGGATAGTATATTTTTACAGACAAATTAAGATTTTCTTCTTCTCGGTTAGAAAATTGTCCGCTGTTCACGACTTTAACAGACCCGTGATGACTGACGCAGATAAGTTCGCCATCTCTGACAAGCGGAACCACTATCCTATCACCATCTAGGTTCGCATAACAATTTACCAGGCAAGACTCCAAGGCGAGCTTCCTAAGATCCGGAGCTAGATCTGCTAGTCCAGAGTTGTGGGACTTGGTCGCCACTTGAACATTTTAACTTCTCGTCAAATCTCGTTTTATGGTCTTGTTGCCCGAGACATAGCTTACAGTGGCGTAGCGCGTCGTTGTTAGCAGGTTAAATACCACCAGAGGTGAGCACTACAAGAATGCCTGAGCAGTATTTTATTATTATTGCTTTAAAAAAAAATTACTTTTCTGCAGTTCCCAACTCCCCTCCCCATGTCCTGAATAGTTTGGTTTTTTAAAAATTAATTTTGCAGCAAATGTCATTGTAACATTTGTAAAAGAATGGTAGATTTAAAATGCTGAAATCAAATTGTATCTGTATATTGTAATTTCTTACTGAGTGACTCTTTGCCTAAAAAACAATTTACAAACCCTTGAGGAGGGTAGGGCTGTTTTGTGGAGAGAAAAAAAAAGCACAGTAGGTGTAAATACTTAGTTACTAATGTAAATAATATAGCAAATATCACATATTGATATTTAAAACCCATACTTAAAAAATGTCACTCCACACACTATAAATTAAAATTCAATCACTATACTAATATATATATGACATAGAAGAGGGGAAGTCGCCCCCCCCCCCCCCCAGCGTATCCGCCAGTGCCTACTTTAAGCACCCGAAAGATCCGGATACGCCTTTTGGATGCTAGTTCTAAGTGTCTAGCATGAACGTTCTGTGTGTGTGTCCCCGAGCTAATGTACATCAAACACTGGACTCAAACTTTGTGTCACTTGTTTGTGTGTCCCCGAGCTAATGTACATCAAACACTGGACTCAAACTTTGTGTCACTTGTTGCAGCTGACTGACACACCAGTCGAAGCACTCATCCACTCACTTTGTCCTGTTTGGACTCTCTTCACACCTAGCTTACAAGTGAGATGGGGTGGGGCTGGCGGGCAGAGATTGAAAAATAAAGGAGGGGGAGGAAGAGGTTTCAGCTGGACAATAATTTGGTATCCACGGAAAAAGTGACATTTACTTCACCACAGGTTGGTGGAAGGAGAGAGAGAATGGAGAGAGGGAGAAAGGAAAGAGAGAAAGGAAAGAGAGACAAAGAAAGGAGTGAGATGAAATTGAACTAACAAATCAGACTTAGCATGACTTATGAAGTATCATAGCCCGCACAGTGAGTCCCCTGAAGATGTAAAAGACGTATTGGTCAAGTCTCCTGGTGGGTCGGACTAGGGTCATGTACGTTCATTCTCTAGCTAACAGCCAATTACTGTTAATTAATAATGCTAATGATGTCCTATCACTGGTGGGGTTCGTTTTGGTTAATTCCACTCCTTCTATGGTATATGGCTATCCAACATATGGTATAAGTGCAGCTGTCCAACAACAATCAGTGCTTTTATACTGTTTAGACTGACGTTCAACATACACTGGGCACACACTGACAACAGCTAGAAGCAGGCCTCTGAAAGAGTCAGCCGGAGAACTATAACAAAGGTCGCGAAATACATCTTTCTCATGACAGTGCAGACAGTCGTGAAGATTATGTAGGTCGCAACTAGATCTGGGTATGCTACTAACGTGAAATCACTCAATGACTCATCCTTAATCTTGGCACTTGAAGACAACGCCGCCGTATTATTATAATACATCTTGGAAGTAAAATCTTGTCTAAACTGAGCCGTCTCTGTTGTTCTCTATGTGACAGTAGTGTGGACAATCTCTAACAAGAATGTTTGATGCTTTTTTGTAGAGTGAAAGAGAAAAATGAGAGTGAGTGTCTAAGAACCAAAAGCTTCAAAAATAAATGATTGTAATATTTGTAATGAATCATGTTGCAATTAGTTTTAATGACCATAAAGAAATATTGAATATAGATAGTGACAGAGAGAGAGAGAGAGAGAAAGAAAAGAGAAATACAGAGAGAGAGAGACAGAGAAAGAGAACAAGACAGACAGAGAGAAAGAAAGAGAGAGAAAGAGAGAGAAAGAGAGAGAGAAAGAGAGAGAGAAAGAAAAAGAGAGAGGGGGAGAGAAGAGAGGTGTGATTCCAAAGATCACTAAAACAAAACCAACAGGCAGATACAAGTTTCTTACATTGACATTATCAACATGCAAATAGAAGAAAGCTAACATATAGCATAATGGAACATTTATTAATAGTATTAATTTTACAAGAAATATTATACATATTGAAATATAGTGTATATATATTTTTAAAAAAATCAACATGTTCACCCATTGTAACAGATAAAATAAACATCCAAAATATAAAAACATTAGACTGACTATAATATGAAATGTATTTGTGTATATGAAATGTATTTATGTATATGAAATGTATTTGTGTATATGAAATGTATTTATGTATATGAAATGTATTTGTGTATATGAAATGTATTTATGTATATGAAATGTATTTGTACATTAATGTTAGCCAATGAACACACCATTTAAATATTAGCTTCAGACTGACAATTAAACTTTGGTAGAAAATCTTACAAAAAGCAGATAAGAGCAGATAAGAAATAATGATTAGACATGGACCAGTGTGACCAAAGATTTAAGGTTTATGTCCTCAAAGATGGTCACAATTGTCACAATAACCATTTTATAAAATCTCTGTCAGGGAAGCTAGAAAGAAACAATAAAAAAAAAAAAAAAACAACAGTAATACCTAAGTCCATAACAAGTCCATATTATTATAGCAGACTAAAAAAAACACTTCCTGAACTAACAATAACAAAAACATTGTAGACACATGTAATTAAATATTCAGATATGTAATAGGTTACAGTACCAGAGATTTGTATAAAAAGGAATTCGGTTTTGTTAATCTTGTAAAGTGAACTAGAAATTACATCAAATCCAGATTGGAAGTAACTAAAAATGTAGCAAATTTTTTTGCATGCAAATTGGGTATGAATAGATGAATACATTGAACAAAAGGTAAGACCTACAACAGAACACACCAATGTTATAGGTAAAACATCACTTAGCATCATGTTGAGGAACTGGCTGCTATTTTAAAAAAAGTAAAGCCAAATCTCTTGAAGCTCTGCATCAGAGGAAAGCAAATATTTAAGAAAAGGACTAGTAAATCTTGCAAAAATAAAGATACTTTGTAGAATGCATATTAATAGAACCTGGACGATAAATGAATATTCTAAAAAAAAATTAGAAAATAAAAAAAAGAAATAAAAAGGCAGTACAATGGCAAAGAGTTAATATAACACAGTATACTTGATAATAGCAATGGTAACAAAAACAAAGCTGGAGGTCATGACAACAAAATCTGACTCTCAATGTCAACTCTGCCACGTTTAATTTAAGTCTCTAATATGATTGTTATATAATCAGAAGTGTTTTGTGTACATGTTATCTTAGTTAACAATAAATTACAATAAAGTATTTTTACAATGCTAGATTAACAATCCACATAATGTTTAAGTTGACACTATTTTCTACGATGGACACAGCTCTTCACTTTAACCATGTATATTCAACTAGTTAGGCCACAAGTATGATAGACGAACAAAACAAAATGCTATAAAGAAAGTTCCATTAAATATGTAACAGTTTTCAGAAGCAAACTGAAGAAGAAAAAAGTTGAACACCAGAGAAAAAGTGAGTGAGAAGACTACACAGTAAGTCCAGCCTTATAAGCCTTTGTTGTAGTACAAGATTTCCTCCTGAGTAGCCTCTTGAATTTCTGGCTCAAGTTTTGACTTTGGAATCTGTTGAAACAAAATAGTCAAGATAGTAAATGATAGAAACTGTACATCTAATGATAGTGTAAGCGTTCAATAGCCGACAGGTAGCTTCAGTGCCAAACATTGACTAAAGGGAATATGTTGATGATACTACTAGAATACAACTATCATGGCACACGTCCACTGTCATGGCACACGTTCAGTGTCATGGCACACGTTCACTGTCATGGCACACGTTCAGTGTCATGGCACACGTTCACTGTCATGGCACACGTTCACTGTCATGGCACACGTTCACTGTCATGGCACACGTCCACTGTCATGGCACACGTTCACTGTCATGGCACACGTTCAGTGTCATGGCACACGTTCAGTGTCATGGCACACGTTCAGTGTCATGGCACACGTTCACTGTCATGGCACACGTTCACTGTCATGGCACACGTTCACTGTCATGGCACACGTTCACTGTCATGGCACACGTTCACTGTCATGGCACACGTTCAGTGTCATGGCACACGTTCACATTCATGGCACACGTTCACTGTAATGGCACACGTTCACTGTCATGGCACACGTTCAGTGTCATGGCACACGTTCAGTGTCATGGCACACGTTCAGTGTCATGGCACACGTTCACTGTCATGGCACACGTTCACTGTCATGGCACACGTTCAGTGTCATGGCACACGTTCACTGTCATGGCACACGTTTGGCAGTAAGTAACCAAAGCACAGGTCACCCCCCCCCCCCAGAGCATCTCTCAGCTGTTAGTTCTCATTTACTTCACACAGCAACTGAGGTTCGGACTTGGTACAATTTACAATAGGTTGATTCCAAGTTGACATTTTTAACGAGGAAGCCTTAAATAGCAAAACAAATTTCATAATTTTAAAAATTCTTTATCATGTGATAGAAACAAGAAGAATTTCCCGATGTCTAAGTCCAGGAACTCTCACCCAAAATATACTGAGCTCAATAGTCCAGCGTTTTCTTTGTTACTACAAGCAATGCTACGAATACAATTCAAACGTTGATTTTAGTTTTCCACTTTGAATCAATCCACGCTGACTGGCATGTGTGAATGCGAGTGTATTTCCATTTCTGATTACAGACAAACCGCTTCTGGATCTCGGAAGAAAGACATAATGTCGCTTGAAAAGGAAATAGTATATAAGTATGAAATAAAAATGGCATATTTCATTCTAAAAGAAAAGGTTCGATCTCAGAAGACTATAAGTACACGCTGCGCGTTCTAGTTCAGATCTCAAAGTGGCATAGAGACAAGACAGCACAAATAGAGACAGCACAAATAGAGACAGCACAAATAGAGACAGCACAAATAAAGACAGCACAAATAGAGACAGCACAAATACCAACAACAGTTTGACACTACGGCAGAAGAGAATAAATATTTAAGAAAATAGTTTGAAAACAGAGCACAATGAGATACAAACAATATTTAAAAATCAACAGATTCAATCCACAGGAAGTGGTCAGTCACCTATGAATTCTGAATTTTCCATAGAGTAAAAATGATCCGACTTCTCCCCCTCCCCAAGTACTAATTAGCCTCATATAATGGTCCCAATGTTGATCTCTCTGCCACGAAGTGAATCATTGAAATAATTCCATATAGAAAGTTGGTCATGCAAGATACCAGCCCCACTTATGTATATGACCGTGCGTGTAAGATATTCATCCATGTGAAGCAGTGCTAATGGTGAGACAGTACACTATAGATGATATAGATCTCACGTGAAGTAGTGCTAATGGTGAGACAGTACATTATAGATGATATAGATCTCACGTGAAGTAGTGCTAATGGTGAGACGGTACACTATAGATCATATAGATCTCACGTGAAGTAGTGCTAATGGTGAGACAGTACATTATAGATGATATAGATCTCACGTGAAGTAGTGCTAATGGTGAGACAGTACACTATAGATCCCACGTGAAGTAGTGCTAATGGTGAGACAGTACACTATAGATCCCACGTGAAGTAGTGCTAATGGTGAGACAGTACACTATAGATCCCACGTGAAGTAGTGCTAATGGTGAGACAGTACACTATAGATCCCACGTGAAGTAGTGCTAATGGTGAGACAAGACACTATAGATCCCACGTGAAGTAGTGCTAATGGTGAGACAGTACATTATAGATGATATAGATCTCACGTGAAGTAGTGCTAATGGTGAGACGGTACACTATAGATGATATAGATCTCACGTGAAGTAGTGCTAATGGTGAGACAGTACATTATAGATGATATAGATCTCACGTGAAGTAGTGCTAATGGTGAGACAGTACATTATAGATCCCACGTGAAGTAGTGCTAATGGTGAGACAGTACACTATAGATGATATAGATCTCACGTGAAGTAGTGCTAATGGTGAGACAGTACACTATAGATCTCACGTGAAGTAGTGCTAATGGTGAGACAGTACACTATAGATCCCACGTGAAGTAGTGCTAATGGTGAGACAGTACACTATAGATGATATAGATCTCACGTGAAGTAGTGCTAATGGTGAGACAGTACACTATAGATCCCACGTGAAGTAATGCTAATGGTGAGACAGTACATTATAGATGATATAGATCTCACGTGAAGTAGTGCTAATGGTGAGACAGTACACTATAGATCCCACGTGAAGTAGTGCTAATGGTGAGACGGTTCACTATAGATGATATAGATCTCACGTGAAGTAGTGCTAATGGTGAGACAGTACATTATAGATGATATAGATCTCACGTGAAGTAGTGCTAATGGTGAGACAGTACACTATAGATCCCACGTGAAGTAGTGCTAATGGTGAGACAGTACACTATAGATCCCACGTGAAGTAGTGCTAATGGTGAGACAGTACACTATAGATCCCACGTGAAGCAGTGCTAATGGTGAGACAGTACACTATAGATCTCACGTGAAGTAGTGCTAATGGTGAGACAGTACACTATAGATCCCACGTGAAGTAGTGCTAATGGTGAGACAGTACATTATAGATGATATAGATCTCACGTGAAGTAGTGCTAATGGTGAGACAGTACACTATAGATCCCACGTGAAGTAGTGCTAATGGTGAGACGGTACACTATAGATGATATAGATCTCACGTGAAGTAGTGCTAATGGTGAGACAGTACATTATAGATGATATAGATCTCACGTGAAGTAGTGCTAATGGTGAGACAGTACACTATAGATCCCACGTGAAGTAGTGCTAATGGTGAGACAGTACACTATAGATCCCACGTGAAGTAGTGCTAATGGTGAGACAAGACACTATAGATACCACGTGAAGTAGTGCTAATGGTGAGACAGTACACTATAGATGATATAGATCCCACGTGAAGTAGTGCTAATGGTGAGACAGTACACTATAGATCCCACGTGAAGTAGTGCTAATGGTGAGACAGTACACTATAGATCCCACGTCAAGTAGTGCTAATGGTGAGACAGTACACTATAGATCTCACGTCAAGTAGTGCTAATGGTACAATATGGCACTATAGCAGTGTCACTACCACAAGTAACACGGGAAGAAAAAAAAAAATCTAAGACCATCCATCATCCGGAGTATTCTAACAACTAAAACCTGATCTGACCTCTATAATGACCTTTTTGTTTCCCCAACAGATTTCAATGTTTGATGTCATCTTCTTACAACAGACTTAATCTAGAATCAGACGTTAATAGACACTTTCTCCGAATAGAGGGAAACGCGAAAGAGAGAGAGAGAGAGACATGAGAAAGAAACAGAGAAGAGTGGCTAGAGAGAACATATTAATCTAGAACCTAAATACAACATCAAGATGGCTTGTAAACATCTGGCCAGAAGCATACGACACTTGCGCTATGCGCTGAGTGCTCTCCCCATCACGTGCTACAGGCCGTGACAGGTTGGCACATGCCAAATATTCTCTGCGTTGCAACATTAATGTCTTTGGATTAGGCCATTAGATGTAGATAACAATCTGCCAGAGTGTGAGCATACACACACACGCACACAGTGAGATGAGTTTCATACAAACATTTTGATCTAGGTCAACGAATAGCAGAATAAATATTATATGTACCCTAAAAAACAATTTTCCAATCTTTCGGGGGTTGTTTTTTCTTCCCAAAAAGTGACATTCTTTATTAAGTGAAATTCTGGTGTAGATCTGTATGATGACTAAAGAGCAAAGAAATACCTATATAGAAAGACGAATGAATACTCGATAGGAGGTGGGAACAAGGAAGATGGGTTTTCCCCATTATTATAATTATAACGACAAGGGGTGGGGGGTTCTTCGGTGCCATCTTAGCTCTTTTCATGCCCCAAAACTGCAACTTGATTAATTAGCATTTTGCCAACACAGTGCGTAATCTTTTGGTCACGTGGTAATCAAAGGGTGTGAACATCCTCTCGTCCTCCTCACACCAAGTGGGTGTGGGATGTGAACATTCTCCTCCGTTAGGGTGGTCTGCCAGACAAATTCAAAGCGACTGGCACGACACCAACCGGCCACAGTACAACAAAGAGGAGCTCACTCTAGGAAAAAGACGTGTTGTATTCAAATTGTAATCTCACAAAACAATTTGTTACCCAATTCTCACAATATCTATAGGTGCAATTAACAAAGTAGCTGAATGTATCATATGATGAAAGAAACCCACCCTAACTATTCCCTTCGTTCTGTCACAAACCAATGCTAATCCACAAATCTGCCATCAGTCAATAGAACATTGTCAAAAAGGGGCATTCAAGTTTCATTCTTTTTTTGCCGATTTTTTATATTTCTGGAGATGCTGTCATTTTTTAAAATACTTTTTCTTGAGATAACATTGCCAGGCTCAAACCAACTTAGCAGTAATTTCAGTAGATACGCCAACAACATCCATCAGAGGGTGGCACCAAACTGAGATTTTTATATGTATTATAAAAAAAAATAATTTTCTAGAAGCCACATTTTTGGGGTACAACTGGCATTAGCTAGATTGTAACAAGCTTGTGCGTGTGCAATAATAATTAAAGCTTTTATTTGAAAAGTGTTTTTTTAAGAGGGGGGATGATCAGGGGTGAGTTGTGGTAACATCATTAGCTAAACGCACCGGGTGACAGCTACCCTAGTGACGCTTCTGTAGTCACGATCAAGTATATCCCCTTTGTATCGAATTTAATGAAGAAGGTATTTAGCGTTTAGTAATATTTCCCGTCGCAGGTTACTCGCAAAAGACCCTCTGCAAGAGGTATAGAAAACTGTAGCGCTTATAGTAAACTCTGAGAGTTATACGGGTCCCCAAGTATCAATGTGATGGGGCAAAGTACACGTGGAAAAATGAGAGGGTCTGAACATTGGACAGTAGATTGTTTACTTTCTGCAAGAAGCGGAGCTGCAAGGTGGACTAAAAGTGAACATTTAAGAACAGGCCCTTAGGAATAGAATGTGAAATACTAGGCGAAGTAAATAGGGTCGCCCCAAATGTGAAATACTAGGCGAAGTAAATAGGGTCGCCCCAAATGTGAAATACTAGGCGAAGTAAATAGGGTCGCCCCAAATGAGAAATACTAGGCGAAGTAAATAGGGTCGCCCCAAATGAGAAATACTAGGCGAAGTAAATAGGGTCGCCCCAAATGAGAAATACTAGGCGAAGTAAATAGGGTCGCCCCAAATTAAATAGAAAAGCAAAAAAATAAATAATAATCATAGTAGAGACTTACGAGCTAGGCCAGTAGACACAGAGCCAGGCCAGTAGACACAGAGTTAGGCCAGTAGACACAGAGTTAGGCCAGTAGACACAGAGCCAGGCCAGTAGACACAGAGCCAGGCCAGTAGACACAGAGCTAGGCCAGTTGACACAGAGCCAGGCCAGTTGACACAGAGCCAGGCCAGTAGACACAGAGTTAGGCCAGTAGATACAGAGCTAGGCCAGTAGACACAAAGCCAGGCCAGTAGACACAGAGCCAGGCCAGTAGACACAGAGCTAGGCCAGTAGACACAGAGACTTACAAGCTAGGCCAGTAGACACAGAGACTTACAAGCTATGCCAGTAGACACAGAGACATACAAACTAGGCCAGTAGACACAGAGACTTACAAGCTAGGCCAGTAGACACAGAGACTTACAAGCTAGGCCAGTAGACACAGAGACATACAAACTAGGCCAGTAGACACAGAGACTTACAAGCTAGGCCAGTAGACACAGAGACTTACAAGCTAGGCCAGTAGACACAGAGACTTACAAGCTATGCCAGTAGACACAGAGCTAGGCCAGTAGACACAGAGCTATGCCAGTAGACAAAGAGCTAGGCCAGTAGACACAGAGCCAGGCCAGTAGACACAGAACTAGGCCAGTAGACACAGAGCCAGGCCAGTAGACACAGAGTTAGGCCAGTAGACACAGAGCCAGGCCAGTAGACACAGAGCTAGGCCAGTAGACACAGAGTTAAGCCAGTAGACACAGAGCTAGGCCAGTAGACACAGAGCCAGGCCAGTAGACACAGAGCCAGGCCAGTACACACAGAGCCATACAAGTTAGGCCAGTAGACACAGAGCTAGGCCAGTAGACACAGAGCTAGGCCAGTAGACACAGAGCTAGGCCAGTAGACACAGAGTTAGGCCAGTAGACACAGAGCTAGGCCAGTAGACACAGAGCTAGGCCAGTAGACACAGAGCTAGGCCAGTAGACACAGAGCTAGGCCAGTAGACACAGAGCTAGGCCAGTAGACACAGAGACTTACAAGCTAGGCCAGTAGACACAGAGACTTACAAGCTAGGCCAGTAGACACAGAGACTTACAAGCTAGGCCAGTAGACACAGAGACTTACAAGCTATGCCAGTAGACACAGAGCTAGGCCAGTAGACACAGAGCTATGCCAGTAGACAAAGAGCTAGGCCAGTAGACACAGAGCCAGGCCAGTAGACACAGAGCTAGGCCAGTAGACACAGAGCCAGGCCAGTAGACACAGAGTTAGGCCAGTAGACACAGAGCCAGGCCAGTAGACACAGAGCTAGGCCAGTAGACACAGAGTTAAGCCAGTAGACACAGAGCTAGGCCAGTAGACACAGATCCAGGCCAGTAGACACAGAGCCAGGCCAGTACACCTAGAGACATACAAGTTAGGCCAGTAGACACAGAGCTAGGCCAGTAGACACAGAGCCAGGCCAGTAGACACAGAGCTAGGCCAGTAGACACAGAGCTAGGCCAGTAGACACAGAGTTAGGCCAGTAGACACAGAGTTAGGCCAGTAGACACAGAGCTAGGCCAGTAGACACAGAGCTAGGCCAGTAGACACAGAGCTAGGCCAGTAGACACAGAGCTAGGCCAGTAGACACAGAGTTAAGCCAGTAGATACAGAGCCAGGCCAGTAGACACAGAGCCAGGCCAGTACACACAGAGACATACAAGTTAGGCCAGTAGACACAGAGCTAGGCCAGTAGACACAGAGCTAGGCCAGTAGACACAGAGCCAGGCCAGTAGACACAGAGCTAGGCCAGTAGACACAGAGTTAGGCCAGTAGACACAGAGCTAGGCCAGTAGACACAGAGCTAGGCCAGTAGACACAGAGCTAGGCCAGTAGACACAGAGCTAGGCCAGTAGACACAGAGCTAGGCCAGTAGACACAGAGCTAGGCCAGTAGACACACAGAGCTAGGCCAGTAGACACAGAGACACACAAAGTTCTATGCTGGAGATATGATCCATGTTTCGCAGTTTGTTTCTCTAAAAAAATCTTTGAGTCCTCTGCGAGGCCCCAACTAAAAATCGGAGGCCCTAGGCGATGCCTAGTGTGCCTATGCCTAAGGCCGGCCCTGCAAGTGTAGTTGTGTTGTCTTATTGAATTCACAATCTGTAATACGGCCTCACAAGACAAACATCTCCTGAGTAATTGAAGTTATACACACGGCAAACGCATCTTATCGTGACAATAATACACAACGCATTAAAAAGTGAAAGAACTCAATAAATATACATAAACGTTTCCTTTTGCAATAACAAAACATTTGGTGGTGAAACTAATCACGATAGTTCAATATATCAATGGCAGCAGTCTGTCGAATTGTTTTTCCAACTGCGAAATTTAACAAAGCGAAGTCCCGGTACTAAATACTTTTCCTTTGAAACCAGTAAACATTTGTTCGGATGCAATTCTGTACAACCAACCTGCCAAAGTTGGAACAGTTACGGTACGAATATCATAAGAATCCACGAGACGTTCTTCCCCAATGTACAGTCACTTTGGGCGTTCTGGTTTTCTGTCAGTCACTCTGGTAATTAATCTATACCCTAAAGCGACATCATTTCCTGTTTAACCCTATCTACCTATACCGACATCATTTCCTGTTTAACCCTATCTACTCTCTTAGATTACAACATACTAAATAAACCCACGTGTATTTTCTATTCTTACTAGTAATTCAGGTCTGCCCTAAGAAATGTTAATTATCAGAAATGATCAGATACGTTGTCAACGCTTCAGGCTTCTGACCAGAGACAGCTGCTGGTAAAACGAGAACACTTAAAACAGATGGAGCTACGAAGCATCTTGTAGACATTAAATCCACGACAAGACCAATAACGGCTGAAGGGGCAGAGTGCACCCAACTTCACCATCACTACCCGCTCATCTCCACATTAATTCTCCTCCAAGATTAATGTTCCAGCTCTTCCCTTCTGCCTGTTACGTCATCATTTATACAGGAATTAACGCCAGTGACAATCTGAATCAATTATCATCTTACATTCTCAGCTCCCTGAAAGTTGAGTGACGCGACATGGGAACGGAGAATCCACAAATCCTGTTCTCGTGTTCCGTTCAGTTTTCATGAGCTCCAGGCATTAAGGAAAGAGACAAAGACAAGAATGTGTCTAGCAAAATGACCAGTCAGCAAGTGAATATACTTTCATCGAGATAATCTGGAGCTCGAATCCTACTCCCACATCCGCGCTATCCACTGACGTCCAGCAAGACTTTTGAGCTAAGTCATAAGAATCCTAACCCTAACCCTGAAGCCTAGAAGAGACAATTTCTATAAAATGCATGGTGCTGATCAGAGTTCTTCTTTCACCTTTTTATTTGTCTCTAAATTTGATACTTATTAAAAATGAATGAATTAAATGAAAGATGATTTTATTCTAAAAAAAACAACAAAGAATGATATTTATGTGAAGTCTTACAATATTGTAAACTATAACATAGTTTCTAACATATTTCTCTTATTCATTGCAAGTCATAATACACAGACTGTGGCATTTGAAAATATCATATATGCTTCGAATGAAGATTACACCCAAACCTACTGCAGGATAGCACTTGATGGCTGCAGGTAGGGACTTCCAGAGCTTATAGCACTCAACTACAATCCTGGTTGTATATAAGGAGCTTTCAAAGAGGTATGTGTAAAATTCTCAATTTATACAGAGTCTAATCGTGTTCAATGTTTCTCTTTACTTTTGTTGGGTTTACAGCTGATTACAATCAAAGATATAATTCAATGATTGGCTTTGAATATATGACAAAGTTCACAAAAAAAAAAGGGGGGTGGGGGGCAAGGAGCGTTTATATGAAATTAGAAGGAAAGCAATATTGTGTTGTATAGCATTAACAGTAATTCTCATTTTTAATTCATTAAAAATAAAACAAATCGTAATAGGTGTGAATATATTTGGTTTTTTCTTTAAAACGAATATAGATTCTTTTTGAGTTGGTTTAATGGCATCCTAATTGGTTCCAAGAAAAATGTTTCATTGAAAATAAGGCGACAAACACATATTAATTGGTTTATCAAAAATGGTTGATGTGACAAATGACTATGACATTAGGTTTACTAACAATTAATTGGATCAAAGGAAGGGGGAGTAATTTGTTATAGTCATAGTAATAACTAATGTTCAAATCCAGTTAGCTCATTAAACTTGGTTATACTGAATATAAATGAGAGCATTAGACACATTTTTGGATGGCTTATTTTTTGTTTCTTTTTAATATAAAAATAATAAAAAGACACACACACAAAACTAGCTCTGAAACAATTTAGTCCAAAGCAAATAATGATCACTATTAGATGGAGCTTTGAGGCTGATACACTTGGCAATTGTGTAGTTATATTGGAACTGGAAATAAATTGCAATCTTGTATATCTGTCTACCACACTGAACAGCTTCAAGGGAAACGAGACTAAACCAATTGTGATTAAGCCAGTTGTCTGTGACATTTTGTGAATATCCCCCTGCATGTAATAAAAGGTGACCTAGATTTTTAGAGTTTCCAGTCCAAATGAAAGACTTGAAAAGACTTCCTACTCATGGCCAGTGTTCTCAGACTATCTGGGAGATGACATAGTGTCTCCTTCCTAAAACTTCTATCACTACCTTAGCAAGCTTGAACCTAAACAAATATTTATTCCACAATCTTAAATGTTTCAATATTTACCAAGTCATGACCAGAGAACTATCTTAATGACAGAGACACTCACCTTTGAATACTGTGGGAAGAGAGCAATGGCAACTGGTAAGGCAAATCCAAAAGCTAACGTACAAACTACAGCATTGATTGGCAGATGAAGTTTAGGATTACGAATAAGAAATTTTCGCCTGTAAATGGAAATTATTTTTTTTAATTAACAGAATCTATTAAAATGGACCATCATAAGAATTATGTACAGTAGTTAATAAATTTCAAAGCACTACAAATCAGTAGATCAACACAGTTGATTTAATGTTGTAAATGTAAAATACAAAAAGAAAGCAAATTTAGAAACTTACTTCTCTAATATAGACATGACTATTGGAGGAATGATGAATATAGGTGCTGGTAAAAACATTCTAGTCAAGGCTGTTTCACCTAAGGCCTAGAGAGAAACAAACAGAGCTTGAAGATAACACACAAAATAGTTGTAGTTTGCATGTTTTTTTTTTATTTTCTTTAAATAATCTGATGACATGAAATATTAAAAATTTAAACAGAGTTTATATACAACAGAATTCTATGAATTATTTTATAATCAGAAAATAATTTTCTACAAGTTGAATAATATTTATATTCATTGTAAACACACAATACTAAACATGTGTTAAACTATTGTAACAATACTTTTTTCATGTAATCACCAATATAGGTATAAACCATTAGTAGGTCTTCAAAAAGTATTTTTTTTTTTAATTCAAAGCTATGATGTTGTAATTACATTTAATTATTATATAGTTTACAACTCCTAATTTACATTGAAAGAAATACAAAATAATAAATTATTTCTGTAAAATTACAGCAACGAGCATGCATTGATCTATCTCAAGTAGAAAATGCTAATAGTCTGACTTGATAAAATGTAATTGTTATCAAAGGGAGATAAAACGTTAATATAGAATAAATATACAATTAGCCAGAGTTATGGTTATTTCAATTGTGTATTTTTCAACAGTATAATTATTTCAATTGTTTCTGTAAGGTTCTATTAGCAAGAGATTCTGACAACCAGTTCAACTCCTGGACTTCATGTGGCGATCAGAACTGTTAAAACTGACAGGAGAAGGGGCAAAGGTAAGCATCTGGAGCTTAAACCTGAAGTTTTCAGGTAGGAGGGGCTTAATGTAGGAGCACGAAAACTGATTGTAAATTTCTGCTGCCTTGCAGCTATATCCAAACATGGGGATCAACCCTTGAGGAAAACTCAGAATCCTGTGACCCTTAAGCAGGTAGCATGCTACACCCTGGCAGAGCATAAAACATCAATCCCAGACTCAATATATAACTCCTGCTTCTTTGGCCACAACAGCTGCTTGAAGAAAGGAAACTGCTGTGTGGTGACATTGTTCTAACCATAGCTACTGTCAGGGCTTTCATCTCATCTCATGATCCAAAGTCGTTTCACGACTGATGGAGATCATAATTAGAATTATTTAAACTTATTTACTGAATGGTTAGTTAAAAAGGTAATAGTATTTGATGAATGTAAGAAAATGTATAAATATTTACTTAATGTCAAGTAATATTTACACAATTTTAATTTAGTATATTTATTTTTGATGAGTGCACTATCAGCTTTCCAAGAGTATGACTCTCAATATAATATTAACTATCATTCCTAATCTGTTACTTGTCATTTTTGTTTAATCATGTGGCAAACAAAAAAATAATGTTTATTAAGTGATCTTCGACTCAAGTTAACATTTTTTAACAACTGCCCAAGTCATAAAACAAAACAACAAAATTGAAACACAAGTAGTACATATACATTTATGTGATGAATAATAATGTTAGCATCATCTTAATAAAACTTGCAATTCTACCTTTTTAGCTGCCACTTTAGATGTTCCAACAACTTTATTTTCTTTATCCACAACTTCAATACCTTCGTAGAGTTCACTGTTTCTCATTAACAAAACATTGCATGTGCTTGCCGTTGCTGAGGTTAAAAAATAAAGTATATTTTTTTTAAATATTAAAATTAAAAATAATTTTTAAATTGTGTGAAGCAAAAACATAAACACCATCAAATTTAATTACTATTACTTTTTGTTTTACACATATTTTTGAAATTCAGATTAAAGACGCTGGCTATATGTTACAAACTGTTTACAATGGTGAAAAATAACTATAATTCATCTACAATCCTGCACATAATAATTTCAATAGGTAATCCTGTTATACATCTTTGTACTAAAAATGTATTACCATGACCTAAAAAAGAATGCATTAGTATAGCAAAGATGAAGAAGTTTGATGGACAAAAATAAGAGGAATATTATGTTATAAAATGTTGTTTCAAGACAAAAAAATGTGCCACACCCTAAGTGAAGTGATAACTGAGGGTTGAATGAGACTTGGAGACACATCACAAGGGGACCAGAGTAAGTCTGAGTTGTTTTTTTAGTGTCATTCTGGTTTTATTTTTTAGTGTCATTCTGGGCACTCTCATGCTTTCTGAGTCATGATGATATATAGGTAATGTTTAGTCCAATTATTTAAATTTAAAAACAACATCTACAACTAATTAAAAAAAGTCTAGCCCTTGGTACTCACCCACTGCTGGGAAAGGAACAAATCTTTGTATTAACATCCTTGTAGTGGTGCTAAAACGATTGGCTCGCTTAATTAAAGTACTCAAACCAACCTGTAGACAAATGAAAGTCTGATTTTAAAGTGTCAAATATAATGTAAGCTGGTGAGTTTTTGGCTATCAATCTATTCAAATATAAACAAACAATATATACACTTTTAACAAGAATATTCTCATAAGTAGACTGTACGACAGGTGTAAAATAATTACAATAATATTTGTTTATTGGATAAATACACTGTTATAGAAAGGTATTCAATTATTTGGAATTTTAGGGCAAAATGAGATGGATATTGAATGTTCTATTTAACAAGCTGTTCTGAATATTATAAACAACAATACATTACTGAGCCCAAGGATATCATAAAACCTACTCATAAGAGCAGTACACTTTTTTTTTTAATTGCTTTTGTATAGCACAACTTTCATGCTTATAGCATGCTCAGTGCGCTATGGTCCAGTATCTTTTGTAGACCAGTGGGAGAAGGTTTCTGTGCTGCCTTTAGGCGCTCAATAAACACAACCAGCTGGAGTCCTGATTTGAACTCAAGTCCCCTTGATAGGTTGCCATGCAGTTTTTGTCACACATCCCTCCCTTGCACCTGTTTGATTCATTAACTCTCATGGCATTATTTATATATTTTTTATTCTCTAAAATTGATTTCATACCTCAAATTGTACTTGCTGTCCTGCAGCTAGTGTTTTAACATTTCTAAGAAAGTTTTAAACCTAGTTGCCTAGTACATACCAAAAAGTGAATCATTTTTTAGGAAACTGTCTTAATGTTAAATCCTATAAACTTATTCTAGATCATAAAAAGATAGACTTACTGCAATTGAAACAGCAGTTGTCACGGCACCAGTGTAGCCCAATATAAATCTCTTTATAGGTGTTGGCTGTTCAAATGATCAATGGAAAAAAAATTAAATAGCTAACAATACCATCCTACAAAAATAATCTACAATACCATCCTACAAAAATAATCTACAATACCGTCCTACAAAAATAATCTACAATACCGTTCTACAAAAATAATCTACAATATCCTTCTACAAAAATAATCTTATATTTCAAATGTTTGTGTATATAAAAACCTGCCAATAATTGAAGTTAAAAATGTAGTGAAAAGAAAACCTTGGTGGCATTCCTGTTTGCATAATTAACACATGCATTATGACTTTGATTGAGCCACTGCCAGAAAATGATTTGCTTCATGCTTGGATTTGGCAACAAGAGACCAACAACCTGTGACACAAAAGTTTTGTTGGAATTCATAAGTCCTTTAGCATAGCTATATACAATGATACAAATGAATTTAAGAGAATAAAATTATATATTAACAAAACTTACTATAAAAGATCCAAAAGGAACAAAACCTAAAATGAAAATATGAAGAGTGATATTAAAATTTAAGAAAATATTTAAAATATTTTTTATTATAACCATTCATTTTTTATTTTTCATACATAATGGTATAATGTGGATTGTGTGAAAATAGCCTAAGAAATAGTAAAGAAATAACAACACTGGTTTTTAATGTTAAAAAAAAGATGAATGATATTTTATTTCTATTTTTTTTCATATTTGATAATAGGTAAGAATTTATTTATTTCAATTTAAAGAAAAAAAAAAAAAAAAAGAGAAAAAAATACAAACACAGTGTTTACACACATACTTGTTTGTACAAAAATACAAGCAGATTTTTGTAGAAAGACTTTTGAGAATATTAAATTTATTTCCTACCTGACATTCTGAAAGGCATAAAGATTTTCTCTCCTGTGTCAGGATGAATGATGGCCTGCAGAAGAGAAAATTACACAAGTATAATAATAAAGAGTATTGCACAGTGATGGGAAAACTACAAACTAAAAGCAATCTCTGGTACAGTAAAAGATTCTATCCAATTCATTACATATTTTATAATTAAAAATACAGAGGAAAGAAAAAAAATAAACATTTTTAGTTTTTAATAAGAGTTTATCTTTTCTGCTATGTGAACCAATTAAGCTGAAGAGAAAAAAATTATGGAAGATTTTTGGGCCAGACATAGAGAGGTTTAAAACACATTATAATCATTTGTCTAAATATTCAAAAATTAAAAATTAGAGTTGTAAAGTTCATGACAAAATGAAAACATAATAGGATGAACCAATATCTTAACACTTACAGATTCATACAATATATTAGATTAATTTTGACAATAAAAACAGAATATTTCTAAAATTAATCAAATTTATTATGGTCTTGTTTACATTTTTTCCATTTCCTTATTGCTCACCACTGGTTAGAATGTATATAAAAATTTAAAAAAAAAGTGTATGTGTGCGTATGTATTTTCATTGTATTAAGTTGTTTGTAAACTATTGGTAGTAAAGTATTGTAAACAAAATTGATAAATTATAATATCCACACAACAAAAAACTTTTTAGTAAACATTACTTCTAGTGATGACTCCAGTGTGAAGATTAATTATATTTTGATATTGAAATGTTGAAGACTAAAGTCTGCATATAGTAAGATTGAAATTATAAAATAAATTAAGCGATAATTCAACATATTCTCAAACCTGTTTAATTTTCTGAGCTTTCCATAACTGTTCATCTGTAACACCTGAGGGGAGGTTACCATTTTTGTAGTCTTCTAAAAGTTTGACTGCCTTCTCTAGTTCACTCTAAGATACAAAGATTTGTTGTAAGTCTACTGGTTCAATGTAATATTGAATGATTACTTGTGTAACCTAGTGCTTTTTGTGTAAGCAAAATGTTTTAACCTTTCAATATAATTTAAAAAATTATAAATTCAATATAGCCCTAGTTACTCTTGCGAAATTGTTTTTTTTATTGCTACTTATAATAATGTCATGATTATAGTTAAAAAAAACTAAATTTGTACTAACATTGGGTGTCAGCAATGTTCTTGGATCTATGACATCCAAAAAATGTCTCAATCTTCCAGAAAATGTACTCTGTTTAAAAGAATAGAAATTAACAATAATATAGTTATAACAATTTGATTGGATACATATTTATATTACTGATAATGTTACAGAGACACTGATATGATAAAAAGTAAAAAATGACATTTATCTCAGAAATCCCTGTCAATTGAAACTCTTCTGTGGCGAATGCATTATCCTCGAGTTCATAACTTTTTGGTGTATGAAAGTAAGACTTGTCTGCCTTTTCACTACAATGGCAGTGATGGCATTTAAAATGAAAAATGAGATGCTCTACTCAGCTAGGGTGCTTGACTACTAGCCTCAGAAAAGATCACATTGACAAAGAGCCAGATGTAGTACACAAGAAAATAGAAAGAAGCACATTCAATTATTCTTTTTTTTATTTTGGGATCTTAGGCGCCTCTGAGTCCACCCAGCTCTAATGTGTACCTGACAATAGTTGGGAAAAAGTAAAGGCAGTTGGTCCTTGGGCTGGTCACATGACAACCTCGTTAACCGTGGGCCACAGAAACAGATGACCTTTACATCATCTGCCCTATAGACCACAAGGTCTGAAAGGGGAACTTTACTTTTTTTATATGTTTCTAATTAATATATATATGTGAATTTGTGGATGGCTGCCTGGTTGTGCAGTATGCGTGCTGGACTGTCGTTTGGTTGTCTTCATGGTCCTGGGTTCATATCCTGCACGCTACCATTCCCCATCGTCCTGCAAGAGGTTTGGATTAGGAATTAGACTGTCTACAACTCTAAAGGAACATCCCAAACATGTTAAACAAACAAATGAACATCACAAACATGCTAAACAAACAATTTCTTGCAAAAAAAAACTTTAAAATTGGAACCTTCCACATACATGGTTAATTATACCTCTTGAATAAATATGTGTATAATAATTATAATTATATTATAGAATATGATAGATCTAGACCTATCTAAAATCTATTATTAGTATTATACTATTATATATTATCTAAACTCTACAATTCTAATTCTGTAATATAGAATATATAGAGATATTCTAATTCAAGATCTATATTAAATCTAGTCTTGTCTCTTGTTCTAGAAACTAGACATTGAAATAGAATATACTATTTACAACTATTAATATAATTATAGATCTAGATAAGGCTTTACTTTACTAGAATAACTATCTCTATCTATATATAGATCTATACTATATATATAGATCTAGATAGAGACTAGTAGAGTCTCTAGTGCCACTAGACCAGCGGTTCTCAACCTTTTTAGCTCGGCGTCCCCTTATTACAATACCCCACTCTGAAGCGCCCCCCCCCTCCACTTCCTTACAACCGCAAACCTATTTTCATTCATAAACATAAGTAACTTTTCCTTATGTTATAAAATGGAAATCTCCTAAAAGTCTCTGATATGCTTAGCAAAGTTTGATGTTTAATCACAAAACTGTAAGGAATTTTTTCTTCAAATATATAATACTCATTATTAAATTACAAATAAATGAATTTTGTTTTTTATTAATTGTATTTATTTACTTTTCTATTTCTTATTTGCCATATACATGTTGCAAATTTATATGAAAAGCCTGAGCACGAGCAGTGATCGGGTCTATAACAAACTATATCGCTACAATATTATTGTGACTGTGAGTTTGTTTCTTTTGTACCAGATTAGGGATTCTCGGGACAATTTTTGTAAGATCACAACTACTGTCATCTTCTGCATCAAGTCTATGTCTTTTGAAGACTTCATGACTTAAAAGCTGAAAAATCATCAAGTTTCGTAAAAATAATTATTTGGAAATGGAGAAAACATTGCGATACAGTCAAATCGGGATATGTCTGCAATCACTTGATCCAGATTTGTGTTAGTGACATTAAAGAGAAATATTTTTTAGCTACATCCCTATTAATGTGTTTAATTAACTCTTTCTCTCTCCACAACATCTTCAAGTTTGACTGTGAATGGACTTCTGGCAAGTGCAAAAGGTATGTCAGGTAGATTTGGAAAGTAGGAAGAAATTTCTTCCCCAATCATGCGCAAATGTTCTTTCACAGAAATTATTATTTTATCTGTTTGTCAAGCTCATTGTCATTTTTGTCATAGTGAGCAGATAAGATTGGCAACATGTAAAAATCATTTTTATCTATTTGTGTTTGCCAATTTGAACTTTCATATGGAAAGATCAGATTGTTTCAGACAAATCGAGCCATGTTACATTTAATCAATTTGATGCAGTTACACTTTTAATTACTTGCGATTCTAGTGGTAGTGTTTTTGTTACTATAATTTGTTAATATAATTTTTGTTGATGAATCACACAGTGAGTTCTGATAACTTTAGATGACTCATTTTGTATCAAACTTTGAAATGCAGACCTACATACTTGGAAACTTGAAGAACCATCTGTGTTGACAAATTTAATATTTACCAAAAAGATTTTTAAATAAAAATTTAATAAAAATTTCCTGCTTTTGTAATCTTTACCCGTGTTTTGAAAAAGAGAAACTCGTTTTTAAAATCACCATCTTTTTAAATACATATCTTTACCTAGAAGTACTGGGTATTTAATAGAAAAAAAGCTCGGATTTTGAGTGTCAAAATGACTTTGCATTTATTTCGGCAACATAGATTTGGCTCAAAGAACTTCATTACCAATAACACACTGGGTCTTTTTCAAATTCTGCTTGAACTATTGAAGTATAACCATATTGATATTATATTTTCTTTTCTTAACATTCTTATGTGGGAGAACCATCGTCAAGGGGAGATCCGTAACGAAAACATTACCTTCAATAACATGTAGGCCTACTAGTAAACGAATGAGTATTATTAACTTAAACGGAATTGCTTTTCAATTTCGTCACGTCACCATTGAAATAATATAAATGATTCCACAAAAATGTAAGGTAGCGGAATGCATTAAAAAAAAAGTTAAGTTCCCCTTTCAGACCTTGTGGTCTATAGGGCAGATGATGTAAAGGTCATCTGATTCTGTGGCCTACATGGGGGTGTCATGTGGCCAGCACAACGACCAACCGCCTTTACTTTCCCCCAACTAATGTCAGGTACCCATTAGAGCTGGGTAGACTCAGAGGGGCCCAAGGATCCCGAAATAAAAATCCCAGTCTTCACCAGGATTCGAATCCGGGACCCCCGGTTCAAAGCCAAGCGCTTTACCGCTCAACCACCACGGTATGCATTAGTTATTATTAATTTAAACTGTCAAAAGTAGTTATTTTGCGACAATTGAAATGTTCCAGATCATTCTGTTTCAGTTATCTTTAAAATCGATCGTACAATGACAATAAAAAAAATAATAACTTCCAATGGAAAAAAAACTTTGTACAATATCAAGTTTTACACGTTAGAATAGACAATAATAATTCATATTTTCGATGATCTTATGCGACCCCTGGCAAATCGTCAATATTGACAGCCCAAGGTGGTCGCGACTCACAGGTTGAGAACCCCTGCTCTAGATTCTAGGTCTAGAATCTAAACCTACTCACTATTTCACTACTCTAGTATCTATATTATGTTCAAAATATATAGATCTATATAATATATCTAGAGATATAGTTGAAGTAGTTGATTTCTAATAATTTCTATTATTAATTATTATAATTATTTAATTGTATAATTCACCTGATCAAATCGTGACTTATTGAGTTGAAAAGGTGGATAATGTATCTGTACTGCGTTGGATGTCATACTCACAGAGCTTGATGTAGTATAGTTCTACTGTTCTAGTGACAATAATAAATTATTTTCTGCAATAAACATAAAGTATGATAAAGTCTACGACTAGATCTAGATGTACATAGAATAGATGATAGATCTAGATGATAGATAATCTAGATTCTACTAACTAAAGCTTTCTAAGAGTAAGAGTACTTTAGACTTTTTGACTTAGCATATAGACATAGTATAGAGATCTAGCTTCAATGTGCTGACGTTAGTTTTTCTTACTAATATATAGATCTAGTAGATCTAGACTCTATAGTACTATATAACTATACTAGTCTATCACAAAACGTGACTCGTGTTATTATTACCAGGTCAGTGTGTCATCATCAAG
Organism: Biomphalaria glabrata; assembly: GCF_947242115.1. NCBI lineage: Eukaryota > Metazoa > Mollusca > Gastropoda > Planorbidae > Biomphalaria > Biomphalaria glabrata. The sequence goes on along the minus strand of NC_074711.1, from coordinate 25,759,118 downwards.
TTGAAGGACTATTGCTAAGATTTAAAATGTGTTACAAGGGAAGCAACTGAAATTATGTAACTTTGATGGGTAAGTAATAGTTATGTTACTTTTTACGTACAATACATTTATTTTGCTTTGTCTAAAATCAGCCAAACCTTTTATATTGTACTTAAAATAATGCTGATAACATTATATTATTATAAATGACAAATTATAAACAAGATAAAGACACATTCCTTGTTCCAATCTGTACAAATGCTCCCTCTTTCTTAGGGCTATTGCTATTTAAAGTATGGAATGGGTTGCCAGAGTCAGCCAGGAAAACCAGTGACTTGGCAGAATTTAAGTCATTGATTTACATGACTAGATTGACCTAGGAACACACGTAGGACGTAATTATCTTCTTTATTGAAGTAACATCTGTATTTCATAAGATAAGATGCCAGAGTTTTGTTTGATTATATAAATAGGGCGAATAAATATTTTCTCGGTAGGCCTTTATTTTCCCTTTTTTTCTTTAAGCAAATTCATTAGCGTGTGTATGATTGATTTTAATATTTAATTATTGCATTAGTTGTCATCAGCATTATTTTAAGTAGAATATGAAAGATTTGGCTGTTATTATGAATAGATCTATAGGCTGCTAGTCTTGTTTTTTTTTTTTTTTGCATTCATCGCGTCTGAACGAAGTGGTCGTCTCCTTTCCATTAGAACTAAAGTCTAAAACAGAAAGATTAAAAAACTCCTTCATCCCACTGTCAGTCAGAGTGATACAAGATCATCTGTCATCATCGAGAAGTTCATAGAAGTCTAATTCATAAAGCGCTGGTTGTGAGTGTGAATGTTGTTCGTATTTGCATCTATAATGTTATTGTTACAGATACGTTGAGGTTGTCAACTGTTGTCAAACTGAATTTCTATTTGATTGGATCAATAAAAATTATCTTATATTATCTTATTGTCACTAAGTCAAAACTTTCCCCTATTATGAAACTTGTAATTTTGCCCACCGAATTCCTAATCGTGCCATAACAAGACAAAACAAAATAAATACCTAAAGTATCCCTAACCTATATGATACCTTATCTTCTTGTTTTTAATTTCATTCATTTCCTTTTAGTTCGTTAAATCTTTATTTAAGCTTTTTTTTCCTTTGTAAAAGGGCACTACGACTGTTGTAACGAATTGGTCATATACAAACTTGAATGGTAATCAACATCGTTATGCAACGCTGTAAGATCTGCTATGACCTTTCTTAGTGGCTAATGTTTGGATCGCATGGGTCATATTTATGTTGTCTTGGGGCCACTAACTACGAATTTCTTTTCTAGGACTAGCAGTTGCTAAGAACGACGTAGATCCTAGTCTTAGAGGTCCTTACCAGCACTAGGCCATTAGAATTGGATTTATTTTTATTTAGTCTACAAAATAAAATTTGAATAGATGAATACTTATTTGTTTTTTTCTTGTTGACCATTTCAGTATTCTTATGTAGTAGAAATACTACAATCATATGGACACTATATTGAGCTAAAATATCGAAATAGAAGTCACTGTTTATGAGGCGATTCAAATCCCCGAGAGAGCTAATTACATCCCTGGAAAATCCTAACACTCCATTGGAAGAGAGATTGCAATATCAATGGGAGAGCTCGCCATATCCGCGAGAAAGCCTTTAATATCACTGAAAGAGCCTTCCATATCCTTGGAAGAGCTTTCAAATCACTAGAATAAAGATTCTCATATATTATTTGGACTTGGGAAAGCTTGAAACTTCCCCGAGAGATGCCGAATCCCTAGAAGAGATTGCTTTGGCCTATACCTAGGCTGGAACTAGGGAAGTGGCGTTGAGAACATAAGAAATCGCAAACTGTATGTGTTCCACTTTCGCCGACTGTTCTACGTTGATGATATTGTGCTGCTTGCTTACAAACAAAAGTCATGTGCTGCCTTGTAACAGATAAATCGTAATTAACTATAACTCTTAATCTATTTATAATAAGCTTATATCAACTCTCTCCGTCTGTCTGTTTGTCGGGTACACAATTTCTCCCTCTCCCCATTCTAGGATCAGTGTGAAACTTTGTACAATGATTCATTTTTCCTATCTAAACTTGAATTAGTTGAAATTAATTAATTTTCTTTGATATAGAAAAAAAATATATAAAATAGAAAGACGAAGAGAACCCTGGGTGTAAATGTGGATTTCTTTCCCTTAGATATGGATGTTTTTTTTTTTTATTCTGCTCATTTGTTCTCTTTATCTTCATACAAAATTAACTACCTTATATAGCTGTTGTTTTTTAAGCTTTTGAAAGTAAAAGGGCTAAAGGTTTTTATCATTTATATCTCATCTCGTCCAATTGATATCTGGTGTAATTTTAATTATGAGTCTGTTTGCTTATTCAAGCAACGCTTTCGTTTAACGAAAATATAGTAAGAGATTGTATCTTTAAAAGAAATGTATTTTCTGTGCATAGGCCTACATTTTCAGTGTAAAACAAAGACAAGTCATATATTTAATAAACAAAGTTATATTTTGTAAAAATATTTTCACTGTTATGGTAATACCCTACTGGCGTCTTCTCCTGTCGTCCTGTTCTAGGACATAAGGACTTTTATATCTCAAGAAAAGATTCAACTGACTGAGATTTACAAGTAAAAAAAACTTAAAGTCATTATAGTTCCAACACTTATTCTAGCAGAAGTCTTGATTCATCTGTATGATCTGTCATTGTTGTTATGGTGTTTGGTTCTCGTCTTTACCTGTTATCAGTAGTCCGCAAAAGTGTATCAAAAACAGGTAGGACAACACTTTCAAATTGTCTGACCAGGTTTTGTCTGCTCTTTCCCAACACAACACCTGTGTGTGTATAATATTAGACCATAACACTATGTCCTCAGTTTCCATCACTTTATTAAGAGGCGTCGTTTGTCTTCAAAGTGTGCAGTAACACCAGGACGCACTCTTGAATTCTTCTGCTGGGACTTTATACCAGGGTCGAACAGGGTATTCAAATCAGCCCTGGCATTTCTATACAATGTGGCCAATAAATTGTATGCCATACGATGGGCAGCCAATCATAGCTGTCATAGCTACTCGTTAACCACAAGAAACAGATGACCTTTGACCTTAACATCATCTGCCCTATAGATAGAAAGGTCTGAAAGAGGAATTTTACTTTACTCACATGGTCAAACGCTGTTTTCGCAATAACTAGGAAACCTAGTCTGACTGTCTGCATCTTAGAGCTGGCTACACACACAACACAAGTCCCTTTGTTTGAAGGTAATTTAATATACTTACGTTCAGTAAAACTAATTATGCCAAGATTATCTCTTATTTTAACAAACCTCTATGTATTTCGATTTATTTATTTATTTTGCACAGGATTCTAGCAATAGTTGCTTTTTATCCAACTTATTTTCTGCTCCTTCTTTTTCTATTCTTTTGCATTTCGCTTGCAATTAACACATTTCTACACTGTTCGAGATAATAGTTATGATTTATGAAGGGCTTGGTAGAAGCTACTTAGATCATGCGAAAACTGCACCAAACCAATAAGAATTCGTATGTGACTGGACATGTCATCTATAGGACTTAAAACATTGTTGGTCTCTTTATAGATTAATCCGAATATATCAACACTAACGTCGATCTCTATAAACACAATAATGGCCTTAAGTTTCTCGTTTGTTTATCGTTTAGAGTGTATAAGGAATTGACGTCTACTAGATGCACTAGATAGGGATGAAGGATATTTACGACAATGCTTTAGATTAGTATTAAACTTTAAAGTGTAAAATATCTTTTTAACACAACGCTCAAAGTGTTGCATTTAAAGAGAATGTTATAAAATCTGAAAACATTTCACTGGTATTCATGCGGCCCTTTCGGTAGCCCTACCGGCCCAAGTGCACTTTCCCGAATGACCACATACCCACCCTCCCATGCTTTATACCCAACAATCTTCATCTCTTTATAACATTTAGGTAATGCACAAGACATATTTTCATAATTATTAAGATGTAAGAAATATATAGAAATAGAATCTATGTTGTTTGAATGGCTAGAGGTGTATAGTACAAGAGTAGACTGTATGTCAATTAGAGTTAAAGCTTTTAATAATCTTGTACATGTAACACAGCATTTCAAAATGTATCGCATATCAAATAAAAGCCTGCATGTGTAGTTTTAAAAAATATTAAATGACAAAAAGTAAAGAATCTTAACTCTTGTATGGTCAGAAACACATGCAAAATAGAAGAGTTGTCTATCGTAGCTCTTTTTTTTTTTTTGGGAGGGGGGGGGCAAGACTGTTTTAGACTTAATATATCAAATATCTACCAATAGTCTATATTTTTACTCTGCTGGTTGCGAAATGTATAATTACTAGGGGCAACCCACATGCCAAAAAAAAAATGTACGCTCAATCCCTATTGGCAAGCTATACGGCTCGGGGGGGGGGGGGGAGCGCTTTCCCGAATTCTGAGCTTTGAGATATTCTTTCTCCTGGCTTGTAAGTGGAGACAAGCCGATACCGAAGTGAGGCATTTGAGGCAGTAGAACAAAAACTGTTTGCAATGGCTACTTCGTCGTAAGATCCTCCTGGAGTTAAGTAAGGCGTCTAGTGCAGGGCCTGTTTGATTCACGTAAAAGACGTCAAGAGACCAAACAGTTCTGATGTAGAAAGATTGAGAAATGTTTTCTTTAAAAGACTGAAAACAGTATGGAAGGTGCTACTTGGGAGATGAAACTGCGTCACTTAGTTAAAAAAAATAAACATTGGAAAATATTTATCAGAATATTTTTAATGGATTAAAACTCAAATAAGATGAGATTCAACAGCTTTTTGTTCTTAAAAATATTACCGCCTTAGCCCCCCTTTATTTGTTAGCATGTCGCCCCATATACCCACCCCACCCGCACACCCTTTTGGGACTTTTTTTTTAAAAAACAAAAAAAACGAACGAAAGTGCACCTTACTGTTTCAGACATGCTGCACTAGTAAAATAGATAAAGATTGGAGAGAGATTATATAAGAAAATTATGAACATGCATTTTCCTTTATATATATTAGATATTCAAAATATGAACAATCAGAGAAAACATTATGGCAATAAAATGCAAGCAGTTTACAAACAAATAACAAAAGATCTCTGTATGAAATCTACAAAACATTTGTTTAAAAATATAGATAAAACAAATGACTATAAATTATTATCACAGTTTTTATGCAATGATATCCAACAAAACGACTTAACTCTTTCTCTCCCAACCGACGATATAAACGTTGATTCCATCAGAATGTGGGTAAATAATTACGGAGAGAAAGAGTTAAGGCTATTTTTTCATTAATTCTCTATTGTATCCCAGTATTAGCGATTTCAATTTAGCGCTTCATCAGTGACTGAAGAATTAAGGGTCAACACTTTCTATTTCTGAACTTTAACCCTCATCATCCGAACAATGATTTTAGTATAAGACAGTATAACATATTCAGGGCTATAACTTTGTTGCAAATACCTAGTGGATGATAGATTTGTCTTACTAGCTTACTTAAGCACTGCTACTTTTTTTCCTTATTCATTAATATTTTTTTTAAGGTAGTTTATAATCTAACATTGTAGCAGCATTCTCCATTTAAAGCTCGTTCTACAATTAGTTTTGTTTATCGTGTCTGCCTAATTACAAAGACTTAGAAAATGTTCACCCACAGATTAAAGGCACGTTCCGTCTAAAGCCTCATATTGGACGAAAGACTAGAGGAAGACAGCTGAACAGTAAATTTGGGCACCCCTTGCCGGATGTAGCGACAGTACTTCAGGTCTTCCCACTCCTCGTCTGTAATGGGACCCCGAACAGTGGTCGGCGTCAAGAACTCTCTGTACTGCAAGGGCCTCGGGGTCACTGTATAAATCTTGGGCAGCAGGATGGGCGGAAGACGAAGCTGACGCTTTTTCCTGGGTATCGGGCTGCCGGGTTCATCTTCATGACAAGATGCAGTGGAGCAGAGGCTGGGCAGGGAGACCCATGACCTAGTTTCCAAGGTCAAAGAGTGAGGCGTGCAAGGGGATTCATATTCACAGTCAGAGATGTTGGAGAGATCCGTTGTTCTTTTGAGGACTTCGGTGGTGAATAAGCTGTCCTCCATTTGATTGTCTTCGGGATTGTCATCTAAAACCTAAGAAAAAAATGCGATTTGTTTGTTTAGAATAGAATCGAGATAAACCTTTATGATATTTACATTTTTTTCCCTCTATTCTTTTTAAATGATATAAAGATCTAAACCAATAAGCCTTGGCTGGCTAGCCCACTAGAAGGAAATCCCTTAATCCAAACCTATATTATCTTGCGGCTATACCCAGATATGGGAAAGGGCTTTGGGAGTCAACCCTGAGGAAAAAACAGGAGCCGATAATCCTTAGTCAGCTTGGAGCTCACCGTGCTACACTCTGGCAGAAACTTTGACGCCGCTGATCCCAAACTGTATCGGCATTCCGTTCTGCTGTGTGGGCGACATCTTTACGACTAAAGCTAATACACAGGCTTTCGTCTTATTTATGTGATATGATCCATAGTCACTTTGCAACTGAAGGAGGCCATATTATATTAAGATCTACACATTGCGGTCTAGTTTGAAATTTTAACAAAAATAAAGGGCTGAACGATTTTATTGGATTGAAAATTTCTTGCGAGGTCTACTCGACAGAACTCGCTTTTGAAAAAAACACTTGCACCGTGGCTCACGTTTGCTGCCTGAAAACAAAATTTACCTAAATAACCTTTTGTCGATGAGCCTCATTTTAAGCATCAACCTCAAGAATTTGTCCACGCTTTGGACCTGTCACTCGGAATCTTGCACATATTCCATGTCAGCCCACAGTGAATACAGCGACATGTTTCCACCACCGCCTAACACTGTACTGCAAGGGCGGCCAACCCATGGAGCATGCGCCAAAAGTGGCGCATTGCACGATTACAAGGGGCACACAATAGCCCCGAGAAAAAAAAAAAGAGAGAAAAATCATGCCCGATCTTTAGAAAATTAATTACCGATTTCTAGAAAAAAGTTCTATGGGAATTTATGAAGACACTTAGATTGTCCAACATGATTATAACAGTAATCGGCCCAAAAACCGAGAACTAGATGATTTATGTTATTTTTAGTATGTCCGTGCACATGCCTGTCATTAGTCTCCAATGAGTATGTTAAACATTTAAGATACTGGACAGTTAAGCTTTTTTATAAGAGGAACTTCTGAACTTTCAGCATCTTTGAAGAAACTATTGACCTACAGTCACTTCATGAAAAAAATATCTCAATATTCATTGCAATGTGATGGCTTTCTGAAATCTAGAAGACAGGTTCTCTGATTTTGGAAACTAAAAATATTGCACATGATTTTCTAAAATAGAAAGATTAGAAGAGCAGTTTGTGTGATGATACTAGCCATCTCATTTAAAACTGCTAGTTAGGGACTTAACGTTTCTTAGCCTAGTCAATAATATCCGTCAATTTAAATGCAGCTCAAACTGTTCACATATCAGTTAGAAGACATGGATTGGATTCAATTTCCACTTTAAAAGAAGAAAGTGAATATTTGAAGATTAAGTTTATCCAAGTAATCAATTAGTACAAGAAGCCTTTAAAATCGTTTTAATGATTTTGCTTACATTTATAAATCCAATGTCACTTAGCCTACTGAACGAGATATTCTGATGATACTTAGTCCTATACATATATAACTTATTAATCTGAAAACATATACAGAAAGTAATGACATTGAAATTTGATCAGCTTTCCTATCTTCCAAAAGCATCTCAAATGTTTAATTTCTGGCGATCATTACCATCTGGACATTTTCCAGAACTGAGAAAAGTTGCCAAAAGTTTTGTCTATAACTTCGTATTAACATTCGGATGTAAACATTTTCATCCAAAATGACCAACAGCAAACTGAGTTTGCGACTGTTCAGATTTGAAGATCTGTTTGGGGCGTTCGGTAACAAATTGAACTCCTACTATTACTACTGGTTAAAACCAAGCAATGTGAAATTTTCATTAAATGTAGTTATGTATATCTTGTGAAATTATTTTTTATAAAAAAAATGCTAACAGTGTTCGTATATTAGTGGATATACATTTAGAAATAATCCATTATAATTATTAATGCTAATTAATAAATGTCCGTAAAGTATGTATATCTTATATAATACAGACGTTACTTCAGGAAAGAAGATGATTACGTCCTACGCGTCATGCATTCAGTCATGCATATTAACCAATGACTTAAATTCTGCCAAATCACTGGTTTTCTTGTCTAGCTCAGGCAACCCATCCCATGCTCTAATAGCCAGGGGCGGACTGTCTATATGCCAAATGTACGGTGGGCCGGTACCAAATTAGCCGGTCTGGTCGCGACCAAAGAAAAAAAAATGTTCATGCAGACACCTTAAAAAAAAAAAGTGACAGCAGCAAGACACAAAGGCTCGAACACGTTTTCTTGTTTGTTTGTTTTTTAGCGGCCCCCGTAAGGGGAAAAAGCCGCTATTAGGTTTGTGCAAAATGTCCGTCTGTCCGTCTGTCCGTCTGTCACACTCAGATCTCGAAAACTAGAAGAGATATGAAAAATATTATTTTATCATTAAATCCGGCTTGAAAAGTTTAGGTGCAACGGCTACTTTTGGTTTTCTAAAAGCAAACCGTTTAATTTATAAAATTAATTATGCAAGCGATTTTTTCATAAAAATACACCAATTCTAAAACAATTACGTAAATGTAAGGGAGGCAATGTTACAATATGCTAACAAAGATGGACAATTTTTGTGTATTTTCAGTATCACTAAGTCAAATATATTTTTAAAATGTACAGGAAATGTTTACAACAAATACAAATAATAGTTGAAGACGTTTTTTCTGGTCAACTAGCTGCTAAAATTAAAAGAAAACATTTCTGTTTGTTTATAAAGGCTAATAATGCACTTTGTATGTAAATATCACGCACATTTTTTTAAATGGACTTTTTATGCAGCGATTTTCGTGCAGTAGTGTAACGTCGCAACATGATCAGGTGCTAAACCAATTCCTTAAACTTTTTTTAAAAATCAGATTTTATTTATTTTTTGTTTAGTGCCCCCATCCGAATAAAAGAAGCTTATTTTTGTGCGTTTTGTCTGTTGGTCGGTCTGTCCGTCACGATTAGATTTAAAAAACTAGAACTCTAAAAGCTATTGAAAATCTGATTTACCCTTTAATGTTCCTCCCATAACATCTCAATAGTTTTAAGTATCTAAAATTGATTGTTCCGGATTTTTTTGTGCAAAACTAATCAACGCCAACAAATGTTTGTTTGCTCTTCTAACTTATATTACATTCAATTTCCATGCTTAAACGTTGCAAAAACACATTATCAATAATATGTTGTTCCGTTTTTTATGTAAATAGCATATTAATGCTAAATCATAATCTCTATACTGACTTATATTTCATTAAGTGTAAAAATGTTCCGGATATTGTTTTATAAAACATGAATTATGCCTAATGATTGTTTGAAATCGCATAAGGCTTTTAAAAAAAGTAATTTACTAGAATTGATTACTGAAAATTACTTTTTAGACATTTAATTTTCTTGTAAAACATAACATAGAAGTTTTGTAATCGATAAAGAAAGTTCCGGATTTTGTTTCTTACAAATCGTCGCCAGAAATTTCCGAATTTATTTAAAAATCTACTAACGCCAAATAATTGTTTGAACTCCCTCTTCTAATTAATAAACAAATAATCTTCTCATTTACGAAATAATGTTTTTACGGATTTTTAAGAAAAATATTTTAACTCACTACTTTCTTACAGTACATTTAACTTTCTACCTAAAACATTAAAAAATCTAATTATCGTTAATATTATGTTCCGATTTTTAAGGAAAACAGAATCCAAACACCATAGTAAGGTATGAAAATCTCTCCACATGGCTGTAGTACATCTAATTTTCATACGAGACCATCCAAAAAATTTAATTAACGGTATTACATTTATCTGAAATTCTCTTTTTCTTTTACTATTTATACAAACATCCGGAACAATCTATTATATAAGCTTTTCAATTGTGTTCATACCTAAAAATTATTGCGATGTTTTGAAACATAAAATAAAGGTTAATCAATTTTTAATAACTTTTAGTTGTTTTTTTTATATCAAGATAACGGACAGACCGACTGACAGACAAAACGCAAAAACAATATGGCTTTGATCCTTTTTAAATAATATCTATTAGAACTCAGTGCACCAATGTCTATGAACCCTCGTTAAATATCTCGTGTAAATAAAGACATTTTTTTTATGGTACCGGTACTAGCCTATTGTGAGGTAATGGAATTTTTTTCCTTTGAATGGACTCTTTAAATGTAATGTTAAAAGAACGCACTCGGTGCACCAATGTCTATTAACCCTCGAAAAAATTGATTGTATTAATGAAAACATATTTTAGTCTAACTAAGCAGTGTGACGTAGTGTTTTTTTTTCCTTTGACGTCACATGGAATGAATTCTTTAAATGAAATGCTAAAAGAACGCACTCGGTGCACCAATGTCTATGAACACTCGAGAAATGGCTCGTGTTGATAAAGGTGATTTTTAGTCTAGCTAGGCCTTGTGACGTAGTGTTTTTTTTTTCCTTTGACGTCATATGGAATGAATTCTTTAAATGAAATGCTAAAAGAACGCACTCGGTGCACCAATGTCTATGAACACTCGATAAAAGGCTCGTAATGATGAAGGCGATTTTTATACTAGCTAGGCCGTGTGACGTAGTGTTTTTTTTTCCTTTGACGTCATATGGAATGAATTCTTTAAATGAAATGCTAAAAGAACGCACTCGGTGCACCAATGTCTATGAACACTCGATAAAAGGCTCGTAATGATGAAGGCGATTTTTATACTAGCTAGGCCGTGTGACGTAGTGTTTTTTTTCCTTTGACGTCATATGGAATGAATTCTTTAAATGAAATGCTTAAAGAACGCACTCGGTGCACCAAAGTCTATGAACACTCGATAAATGGCTCTTTTAGATGAAGGCGATTTTTAGTCTAGCTAGGCCGTGTGACGTAGTGTTTTTTTTTTCCCTCTGACGTTATATGGAATTAATTCTTCAAATGAAATGAAAAAAGAACTGGGTACCCTATAAACATGCCCATTACGGCCCAGTATCAGTTTTAATTAGGGTTATCCCCCTTTGCCCTAATTGCAGCCCTAAATAGCCCAAATCGCGCCCTAATGGGCGCGCATACCGTTTGCACATTGGCGTCATTAGGTTCCCATAAGGGCCCAATACGGGCTACCCTAATCGTGCCAATATCGGCCCAGAATGGGTAAACCCACTTCCAGATTCATTGGGGATTTCCAGAATCGCGCCCTAATCAAGCCCATACTAGCCCCAATGGTTTAGTAACTGAGATTTTCATTGGGGTTTAATTAGGGATAACCCTTATTGTGCCAATATCGGTCCGATGCTGGCCTGAATGGTTTAGTAACTGAAATATTTATTAGGGTTCAATTAGGGATAACCCTTATTGTGCCATTATCGGTCCAATGCTGGCCCTAATGGTTTAGTAATTGAAATATTAATTAGGGTTCAATTAGGGATAACCCTTATTGTGCCAATATCGGTCCGATGCTGGCCCTAATGGTTTAGTAACTGAAATATTTATTAGGGTTCAATTAGGGATATCCCTTATTGTGCCATTATCGGTCCAATGCTGGCCCTAATGGTTTAGTAACTGAAATATTTATTAGGGCTCAATTAGGTATTATCATGCAAATACTGTCTCCGATGGTTCAGTCATTAAATTTTATTATGGCTTAATTAGGAATAATCTTTAATGTTTTTCAATACTGTAGTTTAAAACAAATTCATTAGTGATTTTTTGTTTATAATGCCCTTTTTGTTCAAATGCAGCTCAATGGTTTAGTATGAGATTTTTAACCTTTTACATAGGTCTACTTTCACACTGATGATTTAGATCTAGCAATAGAATTATTTGACATAATTTAATTGTTTGGAAATTATAATAATTGAATCAGTGCATGATTTCTATATACATCTAGCTATAATGTCAACATATTTATAAAGTAATGGACAAGTTAAATTACATTTTTGGGTTTGAACACTATCAAACAATACAATTTTTGGTAACGCACTATATAAGACTTGCATGCTCTGATCATTTATTCTTAAATCAAACTTACACAATTAACTTTTTTTTATTTTTTATTCATGGAATAATTAACCAACACAAAAGACAAATATAACAGCACAAACAAGATATCAAGACAGCATTTTCATTCAATTCTTAGCATTCTTTACAAGCTGACTTCAAGACTGGTGGCAATAATTCATATTTTGACTTCCATGCAGCAGCTGGAACAAACAAAAACAAATAAATATTATAGTCATGTAATAAAACTACCTTCAAGCTGTATTAATAATAAAAAGAATCTAACAATTAAACATCAGAAGACCTTACATTTATCTATGTGGACATACTATTTAACGGTTATATTTCCAGCCCTTGATGATAAACGGTGCTCAAAAATTAGGTTGCTTCTAAAGCCTATTAAGCAACACAAAAATTAATGGTATTTCAAAATTTGAGTTCAATCTTCTCCTTAAATTAAATGTTATGAATTGGTGTCAGCAAATGTGGCACTGGTATTTGACTATGCTAAAAGTGCAATGGCAGACTAGGTCAAGCTAGGCTTCAATTCATTCAATATTATATTTTGTCCAATTTATTTATATTAACTTTATCACAGGCTCTTACTAATACAATTATATTCTGTTGTAATTAGAGTTCTATGGTAATTTTAAAAATAAGTTGGCTGAAAAGTTATTCTAGAATTAAAATAAACAATTATCACAGTGAAACTTAAAAAAAAACATTAAAAAAAAACCACAACCAGCATATTTCAAAATTAGGATAGCATTTCTTTATTTACATTTAATAAATTCCATCCCATTAACAATTTATTTTCAGATTGCTGATCAGTAATCTAAAAGCAAAATTTAATTCTTACCTTCTTGAGCAGGCTTGCATATGAAAAGATGATGAACAGCATCTGTACTGCATGCATAGGTTATTATTAACCTAAAAGATTAATGTCAACTTCCCCTAAAGAAAATGTGGCGATCTGTTAAAAAATATAAAAACATAAAAAATGTTTAAAGAATGCAAAAAAAAAAATAATAATATTACAATAGAGGCAAAACACAAAATGTTTAAGGTAAGGTATACATACAAGAAGGATTGTTGCTATATAATGACATTAGGTCAAAAACAATTCTATGTAGGCCCTATTTTCATTTTATAAATGTTCATTATAATTTTTTATGCAAATTAATAATGAACTTAAATCTCAGTGAAATTACAAAAAGCTGAAGATATTGCTCTCGAACATTGTTTCACAAGATTAACATTTATTTTACATTTTTTTTATTTAATCGATTTGATCTCATTAAAATTTTCATTTGGTATGGGGGGGGGGTCACTGATCAGTAATCTTAAAGAAAAATTTATTCTTCGTACCTTTTTGAGCAGGCTTCCTCATGAAAAGATATTGAACAGCATCTGTAGTGCATACATAGACAATTCTTATTGTCAGCTGCCCTTAAAGAAAACTGGCATTCTAAAAAAAAAATAAAAAAATAAAATTACAATAAAGACAAATCCTGAAATGTTTATGGTATGGTGTATAAGAAAAACTGTTGCTATAGCCTAATGATGAGATTCTGTATTTTTTCTTTAACAGTATCCACACAATGAAATTTTAAAAAGCCTAAGCCTTAGCTAAGCCTATAGAATGAATCCTAGATCAAATTGTAGAAAAATGTTTAATATAATAATTAGTATTAAGACCTCTAGATATTCTAGCTAGATCTAAATATAATCTAGATCTATGTCTAGTTTATAGATCTAGAATTTCTAGATCTGTATAGATCTATTTAATTATATTACATAGTGCCTAGAGTCTTTAAAATTTACAAAAAATAAAATCTAACATATATTGAGTATTGGTGAATAAAGATGTAACGCTACCTGGACCTGGTTATGTGGTATGCACGATGGACTGTTTGGTTGCCTCGTTGGTCTCTGCATGGTCGTCTGGTTCATACCCTGCAACTGCCATCACTTCCCTAAGCTCCTTTGAGGTTTAGACTACCAAGTAGATATCTTCAACTCTGAAGGAAAATTAAAAAAAAAAAAAAACAATGTCAATATAGGGCTATAGGGCTAGCCGTTAGTGGCGTTAGTCTATTATATATAGGCCCCTAATATAGATATACTATATATATACATATTTTTCTAGACATATCTCAATATCTGATTTTAAAACCAATATAAACGTTTGATTTTATTTATTTGTATAAATTTAAACATTCTAAACTCTAGACTAGATTTTCAAGATCTGGAGTGTAGGCCTAATATTGTACATTAGTGTTAGTCTCTACAAAGTAAATATCTATATTATAAGATTATAAGTCTATACTATAGGTCTATGACTATAACTAGTTACTAGATCTAGAATTATTTAATCTAAATGACCTATCGCCTATAGTATGAAAAAATTAAAGATTAGTCTGTATTAACAATATATTAATTAAATATTATTCTATATCTACTAAATTTTCTAATAACAACTAGATTTTAGAATCTAGACTATTCTAGACTATCTTTTATTAGATCTAGATCTAAGTTTACTAAGTCTTAGTATATCTTATAAGTCTAGGTCAATTTTTTCTAACCTCATAATATTTGAATTAGAATAGAACTAAAATCTATATATGAGTATGAGTACTATGAGTATAATAGTATAATAATTATTATATTAATATACCAAAGTGTCCAAAGTCCTAAGTCTAAGTATTAGTTTACAGTTACGTGACTAGATAGGCATATAGACTAGATCTAATATTCTGCCCTAAAAGTTAAAAGGTAGTAGATTTAGATTTAAGATCTAGTAAGTCCTTAACTAAATCTAATTCTATGCTGCAGATGCATTAGCCATTTCATGGTAGATTCTAGATCTAGAATCTATTCTAAACAGTAAATCAGTAAATCTAGTCATAACGCATGAATGTTAATCACTTAAGTTAAGTCTAAGTCGTCTAGATCTAGATTTAATAGGTCTCAAGTCTAGATATAATATATATATTAATAATATTATATCGTACTAGATCTAGTAGCCTATTACTACTATTAGATATTATAATAAAACTAGTCTAGAGAGATCTATAGAATCTCTAGATCTAGATTCTTAGCATTCTAGATTATCTAGATATATCTATAAATCTAGACCTAATCTACTATCTAGATTAGATCTGTTAGTAGTGTTAGAGTACTTAGAGATTCCTCATCTGATGATGATCTGTACTTGTGATAGGCTTAAGACTTTAACTTATAAGTTACGACCATTCCAATTGAATTTCCATGGCTGCTGCCATTGCTGCCATGAGTTGAAGAACATATGCATTGATATCAAGAAGTACAGCTCATATAATTATTTATAATAGATCTATTATATTAATGAAAGTCTAGATTGACTAGACCTAGACTAGAGTGACTATAGCTCTATAACTTGTAGTATAACTAATAACTTAACAGATTTAGATCTAGATCTAGCTAGCTCTAATTTGATCCACGTGTGTACGATCTAGAGTGAAGACTGAATAATCCAGTTTGTGCCGAATATCGCAAGCTTAAAAGAAATAAATGCTTCTTTTTCATTGGTCGAAAAAAATGTTAAAATGTATAAAACTTTTTTTTTTAAATCTAAATCTAAAAAAAAACAACAAAAAAAACAAATATGTTCTCCTTTAACTTTAGATTCTATGTGTGATTAAATATTACTAGATATAGATATATTTTTTTAGTGTGCACATTAAAAAAATCAGACACACACACACATACACTATTTGATTACAAAAAGTCTGCATTGGGCCCATACGGGTAAAACTTCACTATTCCAGTTAGGGATTTCCCCAATAGAACCCTAATTATTATTTTTTTAAATCTTAATATTACTTACAAAAAGGATTCAAAGCAACATTTAGCTTTAAGACGATTAATACTACATTTTAAAACATCATAATATTGTTTTTTATGTTATAATAAAGATTTCATCATGTTGGTTCTGGCGTGATTGGGGAATTCCCACACCGGCGCGAAAGCGGAAAGACGTTAACGGCCCAATAACTAAAATCCCACACCGATCCGTTAACGTTTTTATAGGGGCAATTGTAAGTAGGTCAATCTACCCAATGAAACCCAATGAAACCGTATTACCCCACACCGCGCCAGAATGGTTTCGATGGGGCTTTGTTTATAGGGTATAGTAATGTTTATTAAGCCTCGTTATGTGACTCGCGTTTAAAAAAGGAATGATATCTTGATTTAGATCTAATCTAGATTTTTTAAACTAGATCTAGTTTTTTATTACAGTATATCTATATCTGGATTTATATTCTAATTAAAATTATTTTAGAGTCTAGATCTAGAATTTCTAGATCTAGTTTTAGACTAAAATAGACTAGATTAAGATGTAGAATTTCAATTTCTAAACTTAAAGTGTAAAAAAAAAGTGTAGATTTTCATTTCTAAACGTTTTGATCAATATTGTAATGTTTTAATATACTAAAACTAATCTACTATTTTTTTATTAAATTTAAATTTAAATTTACGGCAAATGAATCTTTGAAACATTATTACTTTTGACCATCGGATGGCTGCCTGGTCGTGCGGTTTGCGCGCTGGACTGTCGTTCAGATTTATGGATGGCCCAGGGTTCAAACCCTGCCCGCTCCCATCCCCCGTCGTCCTGCGGGAGGTTTGGACTAGGAAGTAATTATCTTCAACTCTGAAGGAACATCCGAAACGTGTAAAACATTTTACATCAAAATTAAATCACCTCTTGAATATTATTTGCGAATATGCAGATCCGACAGGGATCCGACTTCGACGGGGGCCGCCTCTGAGTTTGTGTAACACAAACTCTCTTTGTAATCTTGTTAATTCTTATTACAATTAATTTTGTTTTAAATTCAACAAGAATATTATTAAAAATACACTATAGGCCTACACTGTACGTATTAACATTTGCAAAACGTTAGACCGCAAGAGCGGCATGGACTGCTCTGATGTCTTCGAGGTTGTGTTTGGCCCAATCATTTTGCTGGTCGGCATGGGCCTTTGATGGCACTCCCATTTTTTTTTTGCTCCTTCCCTCCCCCCTCTTTTAATGGTTCCAATGAAATTTAACCAAAAAGAGGGATGAGTGAGGTTAAGTTAGAAAACGCAGCAAAACAAATAAAAAAATTAAAAATAAAAAAAAAAACATAGGCGCGACAATTAGCTCTTTAACAATACTTAATAGAAATTAACTTTAACACATATACAATACACACAGCCGCGAAATTGCAAAACCACCCAACTTATTCACAGCTCAATATGGGTATAAAGCTCTACTTTCTGCGATTTGAAAAGCAAAGGTAAGTTTCTTTTTGTTAATTTTTAATAACATAGATCTAAAAATACTACACTTAAGGCTTAAAATTTTTTTTAATTTAATTAAAAAATAAATATAGATCTAAATCAATTTTTATACTATTATAATTAATGGTAAACTTATGCTTAATATGAAGTCATTAATGATGAAAATTTTTACAAAAATTTATACAGCGCTGTCACATCCGATATTTAATGAAAGGAGATTTATATTTTAAATAATGGGTCATGGTATATTCATATATAAATTGCGTTTTTGAGAATGTACTAGGAGGAAGCAAGAGCTTTTCACATTAAGTAAGTGCCTCTCTAACCGTTCTGCTTTCTCTTATCTTTTAAAGGAATGGGTTGCCTGAGTCAGCCAGGAAAACCAATGATTTAGCATATTTTAAGTCACAGATCAACATTGTTAGACACCTTATTTATATAGGTTAGTTATTTAGCGACGCACCATAGATGACGCATATTGAACGGGACTAGTGACGTTTGGGATATGTTGGGTTAGAGACCGAAAAATCAGTTAGCGATAGAACATTCCAGGGTAACGACGTGTTTAGTGACAGAGACTTCTACTGTGGCCTTTTATCAGAATAAACCCATGTTCAATTGTTCATCAGTGTTGACTACATCTCTTCACTAGTTAAAACAGATGTGCCTGTTCTTGTTTGACTTGTTGGTCAACTGCACGTAATACACCCGAACAATTACACCCAAACGATTGCAGAGTAATTGGTTGACTTCAAGACAGCCTGAACTAGCAACATCACAGTGGCGACCCCGAACCTCGACGAACCTCGAACCGGACCTCGAAGCAGAACGTTTACTCAGGTGAGGGTCGTGCACTCGAAGATATAAGATTTCAAAGATTTCATCGGAGTACGGCTGAACACAGCAGTATCGCAGAGTGACTTTGGTCTAGATCTACAAGCAGTCGTCGCCTGTTTGATCGCACGTTCAACGAGCCGTTAACTCAGGGTGACCTTCGTCAGGACAGTAATCATCGTAACGTCTGGTCTACTTAACCAGTATATTCTCAAAGCCTGATCTTCATATGCTGAATCGACCTACAACCAGAGAAACCGTTCATTCATAACGGGTGAGAGATCGTTAGTGAACCTGTTGGACATATTTTTTCTTCGTCATAGGAGCCACATCGAGTATCAAGTTTTACCTCGTCAGTTTCGAGAAGGACAGTTTGCCCGCTGTCAGAAGTATTGTGAGTACTACAAGTTTGGTAGCTAACTAAATCGAAATCGCTCTGTCGTCTTACCCTTGGAGAGATTCTTGTGGAGCAGTTTGCTCATTGAACCGGTTGCTTGCCACGTTTATAACGGTCACTGTGTTTAACCTTTGGAAGGTTAGTAAAGTTGTATGTATCATTACTGAACATTGATTTATCTAGTATTCGTTGGTCTAGACGATATCTAGACGTGCTGATATTGAAGTTGTGGAAACAGCTACATCCACCTAATTTCGTTGAAAACCGTTAATCGTCTAACGGAACGTCGTCGGAGGTGACCTTGGTTTCACCTAGTCTACATTGGACAGTTTGGTCTATTGAAGCAGAGTACAACAGCAAACTTCGTCGTACTACCAGAGTAGCAGCAGAAGCAGTGAACTATTCTTAGAGAACCGTTATTCGTCAGCCCAGATCAAGTCATCGTCAAGAAAGTCGTTATTCGTCAGCCCAGATCAAGTCATCGTCAAGAAAGTCGTTATTCGTCAGCCCAGATCAAGTCATCGTCAAGAAATTCGTTATTCGTCAGTCGTCCAGATCAAGTTGCCGTCAAGAGACTGTTATTTGTCAGTAGTCGTCTACACAAATCAAGTCATCGCCAGAAGAACCGTTAACCTATTCGTCAGTAACTGTGTACACAAAGTCGTCGGAACTACACATACGGTCATCAACAGTCGTCAAAGAAACTGAAACATTTTGCTGTGGCATATCAGGACATCTGTGGCATTACGTGGGATACTGGTAGCACCGGAGAACAGAGTCAGAACTGGAAGAGAGGCAGTGGAATTTGTTGTGATCTAGCATATTCGGGAGTCCGAACAAAGGGATCTTTCTTATCAAAAGCTAAGTGCCATTTTTCTTATTAGTATATGTTTAGATTGCCCTTAGAAATAGATTTTGTCTAAATTTGGTACGTTAGCCTGAGTAAAATCAGGTGGTGCGCCTTAAAACCCGTCGGGGTAGAAGACGTAATTTAGATGAAAAGCTATATTATACATTTAGGATTGTAATTTGTTTTGTTTGTGTAAACGTCATATCCGTTGTTGCCTGGTTACTTCGTGACGTTATCATTGTGTGCCATATTGTCACATCCCAACCCATAGCGATAGTCTCATTTAATTATTTCATTTGTTTATATTATTTTAAATTATTTATTTTTATTAATTTAATTAGATCTGTATTTTTTTCACTTAATGATAGAAAGTGCGGGTAGGATTCTTTTACTGTGAATCAGACTAAAATAATTTTAGTTTGAGCGGTTAAAATCAAATATGATTTTGCCATGAGAATAATGCCGAAACTGGCTATGTAGTCAAACACTGTCGTCTGGCTAAATTTAGATCTGCAAATTGTTGTACATCTCTTTGGTACAATTAAATTATCTAGACTCGAATTTGAATTATTATTAATTGGAAGATGAATGAAGGTAGTACATTCTAGATATATATATCTTGTTGAAGATATATTTGACACTGTATACACATATTTATTTCGTATGGTTAAATAGAACCATAATTTCTGGATCTAGATCTATCTTATCTACTCTAGACTATCTAGACAGTCTTAGAGTCTACTGAGTACTCTAGACATTTCAGTCACATCAAATTTTAAAATTGATCATAGTTATTCATACTAGATCTAATAGTCATAGTGCTCTTGATAACTATAGATCTAAATAGTATTATTATACATACTATAATATACTAGATTTAAATTTGTGTGATACTAGATCTAATATACTGATCTGAATATAACTCAGACTAGATTTACACATTTACTAAATCTATAGATAGAGACATAACATTTAAAATTTGTATAAAAGTGTGGAAAAACTTAAATATAAAATAAGTTTAAAGTATAGCCATAACCAATATAGGCTAAGTAAAAATATATATAAAATAAAATACAATGGCTACATCATCATATGTGGACCTTAAAGAGGTTAAGGAAGCAGCTATGCAGGATGGAAAGGCCATGGAGTTAAAAGGAAAGGACTTAGCAGCATATGTACAGCAAGTTGTGAGGGAAGAAACAGAACGTCAAAAACAAGAAATAGAGAGACAGAAAGAAGAAAAAAGACAAGAGATAGAAAGACAAGAAAGGATCAGAAAGGAAGAATATGAGAAGCAAAAAGAGGACCAAGAAAGGCAAGACAAAGAGAGAGAAAAAATTAGAGAACACGAAGCTAAAATGGAGAAGATGAGATTGGATGCAGCACAAGCCAGAACTCAAGCTGAACAAGGAAATAACACAAATAACTCAAATAATTATACCACACAAAGAGACAACCCTAATTCGCAGACATGGCTAAAGAGAAAGATACAAAGTTTTGATGAACAGAAGGATGACATTGGTGATTTTCTGAAAAGATATGAGGCAAAAATGTCTACATTTAATATGCCTGAAGAAGAGTGGTCTGAAATACTGATAGACTTTGTTCATGGTCAAGCTCTAACAATATGCCAAAATCATGACCATCATATTGATGATAGCTATCAGGTTTTAAAAAGAGAGTTATTGAATGCCTATGGTCATAATGCTACAACATTCAGAAAGAAATACTTTGACAATATACCATCATTAGGAATAGAACCCCAAACTACCATTAATATGGAAAAGGATTTCTTCAATAAGTGGGTAAAATTAGAAAAAGTGACAAACTCTTATGAGGGATTAAAAAATTTTATTCTAGTGGACAACTTTGTAAATAAATGTGATCCTCAATTACAATCGTTTATTAGAGAAAGAAACCCAAAAACTATAGATGAAATAACAGAGATAATGAGAGTATACAAAAATGCCTATCCAAATAAACCATTTTCTGATAGGGATAAGAGCAAAGTAGATTTAATAGGATACACAAAAGAAAATGTTGATAGAAGTAGAAATAGAAACAGATCAAATAGTGGAAATAGAAAATATAGTGAAATAACCTGTTTTAAATGTCAAGGAAAAGGTCATATAGCAGCTAACTGTAGAAGAGGGAATAGTAGGTCTGGAAGTAGAAATAGATACAATGAACAAAATAACAATAGATATAGGAGTAGAGATAGGAATGACAGGGGAAATTATAGAAATAGGAGTTACAGTAGGGAATACAAAAATAAAGGTACAGATAGGGTATATTTCATGGAAGGAAATAGGAACAATTTTGCAGTGTACCCAGGGTTTGTAGATAGAATTCCGGTGGAATTAATCAGAGATTCAGGTTGTAACACTTTGGCAGTAAAAACTAAATTTGTCAAACCTCATTGGTATAAAGGGTTTACTAGGAAAGTAGAGTTAGCAGATGGCACCGTAAGGGAATTTAAAGCTATAAGGGTATACATTGAAACTCCATTTTTCACTGGCTATTGTGATGGCATTGCAATACCAGAAATGAGATATGATATGTTAGTAGGAAACATAAAAGGAGTTAAAGAATGTTCAAGAAAAGAATTAGAAGACTGGCAAAACAAATACAAAAACATAAGACAAAATCATGAAAACATAGAAACACAAAATATAACAAGTATGGTAATAACAAGATCAATGGATAAACAAGATGAGAAACAGGAAAATACAATAAATGTAATAAGTAATGATAAAGAAAAAGAAACCAGTAATGTAATACAAATAGAAAATACAGATGTTAAGGAAAGAGAGATAGAAAATGAAACACAAAATAGTCTTGAAACACAAATATCTCAAAGTGAAAAAGAAACAACACCCACATTTGCATTAGAACAAATGAATGACAATATTATTGGGAAAATTTATTCAAGAATATCAGATAAAAACAATAATAATCCAATGGAGAAATTTTGTATAGAGAATAAAATATTATTTAGACAAACAAGTAATGATAACAAGAAAATAAAACAACTTGTCTTACCACAGAAATATTGGAAAGATGTTTTAATCATGACACATGATAATAATTTAGCAGCACATAGGGGAGTTAAGAAATGTTATAGGAATTTGTCAAAACAAGTATTTTGGCCCAAAATGAAAGCAACAATAAACAAATACATAAACTCATGTGACATATGTCAAAAGAGATCTAACAAAAGCCTAGTGAATAAAGCACCTATTCAAGAAATGGATGAACCTACAACACCATTTCAGAAAGTATCTATTGATTTAATAGGTCCTTTAATTCAAACTGAAAATAATAACAAATACATTCTAACAGTAATAGACATGTTTAGTAGATACCCAGAGGCAATCCCATTATCAAATACAAGTGCAGAGAATATCATTAATGCCATAACTCAAAAAGTAATTACAAGACATGGTATACCTAAAATTATATTGAGTGATCAGGGATCTCAGTTTAAGTCAGAACAATTTAAGAAATGGACTAAACAATACAATATACAACACATATACTCTTCGGTTTACCACCCAGAGAGTAACGGTTTATGTGAACGATATGGTGGTTCATTAAAAAGATCACTAACAAAGATAATTCAGAATAATCAGAACAAGTGGGATCATTACATTAACTATGTACTATTTGCTCATAGAAACAACATCCATGAAGCAACACAATTTTCACCATATGAAATAATACATGGAAGAAAACCCAGAGATGAATTAGATGTTTTTAAAGAAAATCTAATAGGCAATGAGAATAAATTAAATAATGACAGTGAAACAACAATCACAACAGAATTGAAAGAAATATGGACTCAAGCATATAACAACAATAAGAAGTACAAAGAAAGTGCTCATGAGAATATAAATAAGAAAAGACAATTGAAAACACTAGAAGTAGGAAACAATGTATTAATATTAATAAATGACCTGAAAAATAAAATTGGTAAACAATGGAAAGGTCCATTTAAGGTGATAAAACAAATTAATGATGTGAATTATCAAATTGAAATAAATGGGAAAATTAAAACATATCACTTAAATAATTTGAAACTGTATCATGATAGAGAAGATGAGTTGATACAAAACATTCAGGAGGAAATAGAAAATACATTTTCAGAAAGAGAAGAATGCTTGATGATAATAACAAATGAAAATCATAATGAAAATGATATTAAGGAAATACCTGTAATAGAAACAAAAGAGAATCAAACTTGGCAAAAGATTAATCTTAGTAATCTAACTAAGGAAAAGTCAAAAGACATAACTAAAATAATACAGGAATACAAAGAAATTTTTTCCAGCATACCAGGAAAAACTAATATTATTAAACATGACATTAAAGTAACAGACACAAAACCTATCAAGCTCAAGCCATATAGAATACCGCTACATTTACAAGACAAAGTAAAGAAAGAAATAGACAATTTACTAGAATCAGGTATAATTGAGCCATCAACATCTCCTTATGCTTCACCAATTGTGATAGCCAAAAAGAAGAATGGAGATATAAGGTTATGTATTGATTATAGGAAACTTAACAACATCACAGAATTTGACCCATATCCAATGCCAAATATAGAGGATATTTTACATAAATTAAATGGAGCAAAATTTTTTACTAAATTGGATTTAACTAAAGGTTATTGGCAAATACCTTTAACAGAAAATGCAAAACCTTACACAGCATTTGTAACACCATATGGTATTTTTCAATGGAATTATATGAGTTTTGGATTAGTAAATGCACCTGCCACATTTAATAGAATGATGAACATGATAATTGGAAACAAAGAAAATGTTATTTGCTATTTGGATGACATATGTATTTTTAATAATAGTTGGGAGGAACATTTAGTAGATGTAAAAGAAGTATTCAAAATAATAAAAGAAAGTGGACTTACAATTCAAGCAGAAAAAGTAGAAATAGGATTGGAGGAAATAATTTTCTTAGGACATAAAGTAAATAACAACATGATTAGCCCTATTGAAGATAACATAAAGAAAGTACTTAATATTGAAATACCTACAACAAAAAGACAAATTAAAAGCATATTAGGAATAGTAAATTATTACAGAAAGTTTATAAAGAACTTAGCAGAAATAGTGAATCCACTAAATGACTTACTTAAAAAAGGAAAACCTCAAAAAGTAGTTTGTAATGAGGAATGTGTGAAAGCTATTGACAGAATTAAAAATGTTTTTAGTCATGAATTAATATTAAGACTACCTGATAAAGACAAAATATTTTATGTCACAACTGATGCATCTGGTAATGCTATTGGTGGTTGTCTAATGCAGAACTATGATAACTTACATCCTATATTATATGTAAGCAGAAAATTGTCAGAGGCAGAGAAAAAATATAGTGTCATTGAAAGAGAAGCCTTAGCTGTAATATGGGTAATTACTAAGCTAGAGAGCTATCTAATTGGAAGGAAATTCATATTATTAACTGATCATAAACCTATTCAGTATATACAGCAAAAGAGCATGAAAAACAGTCGTGTTTATAGATGGTTCTTAGCACTACAGGAATATAAATTTGAAGTGAAAGCTATTAGTGGATCTGTGAATATTGTAGCTGATCTATTGTCTAGAATGACATTGAAGTGAAATAATTTTGTAAATAAACTATGATTATATTGAGTATGTAATATATATTAATATATTGACACCATTTATATGTTATAAAAAAGGGAGATAAGTAAAGTTGATGTTAAGCATTTAAAAGTAAGTATGGATATTTTTTTTTGTGTGAATCATTTCATATATCATTGACGAAAGTTAGTTCTATGGAAAAGGGTGAGTATAAAAGAAAAATGGACAAAAGCGTATAAAAGGGTGGTAAGAAAAAATTTATTGAATGTGTAAATAAAGTTTATAATTGTTTTTTTGAAATATTGTATTTTATCAGATTACTGCCAGTGAAGAACACTTGTGATGTGTGACGTGCCCATAAGATGCCACATTTTTATCCATGATGAACTGTGTACCAATGAAGATGATTCTGGAATGTTATGAACTGTTATGAACATTGACATGAATATGAGGAACTGTCAAGATGAAGATGTCAAGATGAAGAGATCAAGATTTTATGTTTGTGGTCTTCCCCGTAAATTGAAAATGCCCTTGTAAGACTTGACAGTAGTGGAAAAATATTGACATATTTTTTTTTCAAGGGGGGGAGGAATCTGTTAGACACCTTATTTATATAGGTTAGTTATTTAGCGACGCACCATAGATGACGCATATTGAACGGGACTAGTGACGTTTGGGATATGTTGGGTTAGAGACCGAAAAATCAGTTAGCGATAGAACATTCCAGGGTAACGACGTGTTTAGTGACAGAGACTTCTACTGTGGCCTTTTATCAGAATAAACCCATGTTCAATTGTTCATCAGTGTTGACTACATCTCTTCACTAGTTAAAACAGATGTGCCTGTTCTTGTTTGACTTGTTGGTCAACTGCACGTAATACACCCGAACAATTACACCCAAACGATTGCAGAGTAATTGGTTGACTTCAAGACAGCCTGAACTAGCAACATCACAACATGCATGACTAGATTGACACATGAAATGCGTAAGACTTAATAATCTTATTTTTTGAAGAAACGTCTGTAATCTATAAGTAATACCAAAAAGCTTCAAACTCATTAGGCTGCTATTGTATTCTTTATAGTTTTCAGACTACATACATGTATAAATAGAATACATTTTGTAATAGTACGAATGCATACATCCAGTTTTCGATGCGTTATCAAACTTTATATATTTTATAGAAAATTAGGCTTGCACCTATAATATAGCACATGGGCGTAGCCGGCAGGTGAGGGTCTTCAAACCATCACTTGCCTCAGACCTCATTGTATGAAAGGGAAACTTTACTTACTGCCCCAGTGCAACCAACTTAAGCAAACTGCAGTCACCAAATTTCAGCCAAAAGGGGTTTTGTGGTTTCCCAACCCCCTCCAATACAAAAACTAAAGCATTTTACCATTGTCTACCTGTCGCTGAACTCCACTGAATAGCAGATTTGGTTTTTGAATTTTTTTAGCGTAAGATTAGCGAGCTAATTGCACTGTTGATACCTCAGAATATGCATTTTTAAAGCTTAAAATAACTGAAATAATGCTTGGTTCCGGGATTTCGCCCCGGACCCCACTCGGGGAGCTCACAGCGCTCCATCGGACGCCCTAGCTGCCCTTTGGCGGTGTGTACTGTCTTTCCACTAATTATATGAAGAGAGTATTCTAGGGTAGAAAAAACGTTTGAAAGAATGAAAGATCAGAATGTAATGAAGATTAATTACATATACACACACACACTAATATATATATATATATATATATATAAATTGCGGAGTGGGGTAACCCCCCCCCCCCCACCTAAAATATATGACATGCCATTTGTGGGCCGGTTTATATGGTAATGCCCGGGCCGATTTTGATACCCAGTCCGCCCCTGCTAATAGCACTAGGGAAGAAGGAGTATTTGTACAAATTCGTCCTAGCATATGGGAAGAGGACTGTGCCTTTATCTTTGTGTCTTTCAGAGTATTTTATTACATTTTGTTTTTGTATTTGAAGATTATGGTTGTGTTTTATGTATAGTTGCTACTTTACTTTAAAGACTGCTATCCTGAAGGCTTTTTAAATTTAGTGATTTAACTAAAGGTGTTACTCTAGTTAAGTGTGAATATTCGTTTGTTATGAATCTCACTGCTCTATTTTGTGTCTGTTCCAGTTTCTTGATGTTTTCTTGAGTTGGGGGGGGGGGAAGGGGTCCCAAATAGAGGATGCATATCCTATTATTGACCTAAATAAGGTTAAATAACATTTTAGTTTGATGTTCTTATTTGATTTATAGTATATCCCTCTAAAACTGATACATATGCCCATATCTATAAAGCATAACTGAAATAATGCTTGGTTCCGGGATTTCGCCCCGGACCCCACTCGGGGAGCTCACAGCGCTCCATCGGACGCCCTAGCTGCCCTTTGGCGGTGTGTACTGTCTTTCCACTAATTATATGAAGAGAGTATTCTAGGGTAGAAAAAACGTTTGAAAGAATGAAAGATCAGAATGTAATGAAGATTAATTACATATACACACACACACTAATATATATATATATATATATATATATATATATATATATATATATATATATAAATTGCGGAGTGGGGTAACCCCCCCCCCCCCCACCTAAAATATATGACATGCCATTTGTGGGCCGGTTTATATGGTAATGCCCGGGCCGATTTTGATACCCAGTCCGCCCCTGCTAATAGCACTAGGGAAGAAGGAGTATTTGTACAAATTCGTCCTAGCATATGGGAAGAGGACTGTGCCTTTATCTTTGTGTCTTTCAGAGTATTTTATTACATTTTGTTTTTGTATTTGAAGATTATGGTTGTGTTTTATGTATAGTTGCTACTTTACTTTAAAGACTGCTATCCTGAAGGCTTTTTAAATTTAGTGATTTAACTAAAGGTGTTACTCTAGTTAAGTGTGAATATTCGTTTGTTATGAATCTCACTGCTCTATTTTGTGTCTGTTCCAGTTTCTTGATGTTTTCTTGAGTTGGGGGGGGGGGAAGGGGTCCCAAATAGAGGATGCATATCCTATTATTGACCTAAATAAGGTTAAATAACATTTTAGTTTGATGTTCTTATTTGATTTATAGTATATCCCTCTAAAACTGATACATATGCCCATATCTATAATATATTTGACTCTGACCATACATGCTATGTTTAACTGACCGAATGCGTATCAATCATTATACTTTATATGACTTAAAGTGGGTAGGCCTATAAGTTTGTGTAGCGCACGCGGATTAGATAAGAAAAAAAAAAAACTGGCGCACGGAAGCAAAAGGTTGTCCGCCCTTGCTGTATTGTCTTTCTTAGTTTTTTTTCTTGCGGATTTTCTACCCCCAGAATTGGGTGCGGCTAAGATTCGGGCGCGGCTTATAATCAGCACAATAGCGGCCTATGGTTTTGTCTTGAATCTTCTCATCTTAGTATTTAATGAATCTGAGCAGAGACAGTTAATTCAAATCTAAAAATATGCTAAAATTTTACCAGCATTTACTCAACAACCTGGTGTTTTGATCCTGATACTCCACGGAGGAATCCTGTAAGTAGTCGCTTTTATGACTAAACAAAGTGTCTCTAAGATACTAAACATAAGAATGAATTGATCATTAATTTCTTACAGTATAGACCTTAATATGATCCAATAATGTTCAATATACCTGACTGTAGAGCCATCTTGATAAGCTGTCGTTCGTGTCGTTGAGTTTTGTGGCGGCGTCCTGTTTTGTTTTCTCTCTCACCTCCAAAGCTTTCTCTCTCTCCAGTTCCTTTCGTCTTTCTTCTTGCTTCTTGTCGTGTCTCTCTTCAATGGCCACCAGCTTCTGAAGAAAGTCCCACCTGTTTTTATCCACTTCTAGGCTCATGGCTCGAGCTGACTGCTGCGGCTTATCTCTCGCATAATGGGCCATGCCCTTGGCGCCAGCTGGTCACGAGCCAGGCTTCTACGTTCAATGGCGCTGACAAAGACGTGTTTCAGCGCGTGGGTGAAAAACAATGAATGAAATCTGTCAATGAAATGACCATAAACTAGAGTAATAAAAACGATGGCCTAGTTTCAGTGGTCTCTTGTTTAGTAAACATCTGTAAAAGAAAGATAGAGAAAAATAAAGGGTATGAAAAAGTTAATTCTATTTAATTTAAGTAGTACATTTAATATACATATATTTTAATTTGAAATTTTTATTGTTTATGACGCAGATTCATTTATATAGGCATATTTTCAAATCGTAAGCTAAACATATTAAATTTAGTGTGGTTAAAACAAGAAGAAAAGACCACAAAGAAAAAACACAACAACATTGAAAGTGTAATTGCATCAATTAGTTTGGATCAGTCATGTAATTAAATTTTTAATAGATATAGATAAGGCCCTAACAATAATAAATGAGTGCGATTATAAATATTTTTGACCAAATGTTTTTGTTTAGCACAATTTCAGGCTTTTAGCTTTCTCAATGCGCTATGCTCCTATCACTTCGGCCTATCTGAACCAGTTGGGACAAGAAAGGAAGATGAAAGAAGAGTTTATCTCGTGAATGTTACCGTGATCGCTTTTTAAAATGCGTTATAAAAAAAGTTGTACGGCCTGAATTCGAACTCAAAGGTTCAAGCCTCCTGAGACGAATACACCAACCACCATGTCAGCGAAGTGCTTATGAAAATTGAATGTTTTTATTTTTAACTATTGTTAGTTTAAACTTTTAAGCAGCGACTTTTACTTCTCTACACAAAGTATAAAATTTAACTTTTTCGATAAATCACCAATGGTTAATTAACAAACTGGTTAATTTATTTTTTTGCTTCTTGTTTTGTCAAATACGATAAATAATTGTACAAAATTTCATCATCTTTATCCGAGATAGGGTGCTGGAGAAATCACGTGCACAAACTTTGTACCAGACAGACAGAGTGAGTTGATATACGCTTTATACAAAACCAAGACTACAATACTATTATCTATAGATGCAACAAAATGAAAGCAATACGTTGCAAAGTGCGTCCTAAGAAGACACACAGAATATTGATTGAAATAATTTATTTAAAGCCGATCTTCATTGCTGTGCCATATCTGTGGCGTTTTACGTTTCGAGAGACGATCTTTAGCTATCACATATAATGAATGGAATTAATTACATCGAAGAACCAAGTCTACATTGTAGTGGAAACTCCTTTGTACACTAGTGACAATATAATGAAATATTTAAAAAGTGGGGAGATGACTAACAAATAGTCCTCATACACCGAACAAGAACAGAAGTTCTCTCCCTTTATTTAAAGTTCTCAAGTATTTATGTGTTCCAGTGTTGCTCAGCAGGAGTTAGGAATGACCCCTGACCTTGAGGGTTTTTCCTAAAATTCAAATAATCCCTGAAATTGTTAGTTTTAATTTCTGACTCAATTTAAATACTATACATTTCTGTAGGTGTATCTTATTTAAGAAATATGACATGACCTTAGGAGAAAAATATTTTTTGTCGAAATGACATAGAGGCTAAGGCTAAGTGCTAAAGAAAGTAACGGGAGTCCATTAAACTAAATAGCCTATAGATCTAGAATTTAGTAATCTAGTTATCAGTCTTTCTGGTTAACAAGATGAGGCCGTCTGCAGTTCTGGCATGTTGGGCCATAGGCAGAAAGGAGCGACTCAAAGAAAGAAAGAGTGTATCCAGCGTCAGCGAATCTTTGTATCATTCTGAAAGCCCCAGTCTTCATAGACAAGGCCAACAGCACCTCCAAATGAAAGTATGGCGAAATATCCCTCTTATTGATGTCATTAAAGCAGCGTTCTAACCACACTTTTGTATGGCTTGAGACCTGGGTGTTCTAGAAGAGGCATTTAGGGCTCCTCGAATGCTTCTATCAAAGGTGCCTTCGCTCCAAAATGGAGCACCCCTTTGCAACACTACCTTAAAAATAATCACGTTCTTGCTGAGCCTGGTTTAGAGTGTAGATGCACTACTTGCCATTCGACAGCTACGTTTGTTCAGACACCTATCCTGTATTTGGGATGGCCGCATGCCAAAGGCGATCTTTTTTTGGTGAGTTTAAAAGAAGATTAACTCCGGTACTAATTTGCTCTCACTCGCATAGAGGAAAGTAGTTGGCAGCAGATGGTCTGTGAAAAGACGGAGAGCTGTCACTAAGGTGGAGAAGCACGTATTTGAGACCAAAAGAAAAACTCTTGCCAAAGAATGTGCAAATGAGTAAAATAAAGCTTAAATAGTCCCCCGACTCTCAACGACTGTGTCTACATTATATGTGACGAAAAATGCATGCCGCAACTGGTTTTACTTGGCTTTCTATAATACTGAGCTCATTCTTAATCTTCGGAATCAAAGACAATGCCTTATCATTATTGTGATAAACATGTTAATGACCATAAAAACTATTGTTAAATCTTTTTTTGTTCTATCCCTTACTTGATCTAACAATAAATGCATTCAATTTTAGATTTGAGATGTTCAACATAGCTTACAGACATTTCTTAAATTGTGTACAAAATAAGTAGCGATAAATATATGAGCAACGAAAATTTGCAGAAACATGTTTCAATAGTACAGTAAAAAATTAACTGATCCTACGGATAAGCAATCAGATTTAAATAGCATACAAATTCCGTATTTTTTAAATATTTTTTTTTCTTTCCCATTTGTAATATGCTCGACGGGCAGGAGCGTTATAAAGCGAGTCTTTAGACATTAAGTCAAAAGTCTATATCGGAGAAATTACTGTAAAAAAGTTTCCCTTTCAGACCTTGTGATCTATAGGGCAAACAATGTTAAGGTCATTTTTTTCTTTAGCCAACGGTTAACGAGCAGGGTGTTATGTGGCCAGCACAACGACCAACTGCCTTTACTTTCCCCAACTAAAGTCAGGTAGCAATTATAGTTGGGTGGACTCGGGGGCGCCCTAAAAATACCGAATTTCAAAACCAAAGAGATTCGAATCCAGGGCCACAGGTTCGGAAGCCATGCTCTTAGCCACTCATCCACAGCGCCCCCAGAGAAATTACGGTGCGCAGGTTTAAAAAACTTAACGAAAATGGGGGTTCCAGCGAGAGAGAGAGAGAAAGAGAGAAAAGAAAAGAGAAAAAGAACGAGCCGTTAAATTTCATTGTAACAGATACATTAATTCACGAGCTAAAAGGTTTCTTAAGGGGATGGTTAAAATGTGCCCCGTTTATAGAAAATAAAAATAAAAACAACTTGAAAAAAAAAGGGATGTTCAGATCTTAACAAACACTATGAATCATGGGAATCAACGGGCGTAGCCGGTGTGTAATGCTCGTGTTTTTATATGCTCAAGTGTGTCTAGATAAAAGGTGATGGGTTTTGATAAAAGATGGAGTTAAAAATGTATTTAAAAAAATGAGTCTCTCCAGATTTAATCAAAAGTTTTCTGTTCCCCTGAGCACTAAGCACAATTCTTGTTAAAGCTTAGTGCACCAGACATGATCCCTTGGTTTCAATGACTCTTTAGGGCAGACTTTGTTCACATGTATTGTGTGGCTCAACCCACGCCAGGTCAGACTTAATGAAGAGATAAGTAGCTGGGAGGGAGGGAGAAGGGTTTCAAGGAGAGAGAGAGAGAGAGAGAGAGAGAGAAAGACATTGGAAGTGGGGAGAGAGAAAGAGTGGGGTAGCGAAAGAATGAGAGAATGACAGAAAAAGTAAAGAGAGAGCAAGAGAGAGAATTTATTAAAGAGAGAGTAACACAATTGATACTGAGTGAAGCTATTGTTGACACTTTGTGACACAGTTCTATGCCACACGTTGAGACCGCATAGGGAGAGAGAGCAGTCACGTAGTTACCATGTTAATTCTATACTTGCATTCTATCCTCACTTTATGTACATAATACAGACACTACTTACACTCTATAGACACTATAAATGAAATAAATGTACACAATACCTACACTCTATAGACACTATAAATGAAGTAAATGTACACAATACCTACACTCTATAGACACTATAAATGAAGTAAATGTACACAACACCTACTCTCTGCAGTAGAGACTTTTTGTGAACTAATTGTACACTATATAACTATCTGTATTTAATATGTCATTTCCTCCAAAAAAGCGAAAGGCAACCGGCCAATGGATATTCCTAATATCTGCAATATATATTTCATTTGAATATTTTTACGCTAATTGTATTTATTTTCCTAGCTTCGTTTCTTATAGTTTAAAATACAAAGTCTACCAGTTTTCCCCCAATACCCCCAACCCAATTTTGTCCTACTCACTTTAATTAAGCGTCCCTACCTTCCTCTCCTGCTTTCACTAGAATATTGCGGACAAAAGCAATTAGTATGGGATATACTGTGAAATAAATTGTAGCTGATTATTTATACACATTTTTTTGGGATAACCTGCATATTAGTAAAACTTCTACTGTAAATATCAATAATGAACTACAAAATAATGTTTACAGTTTACAACCTTTCAGTCAGCCAATATTAAATTAATATTTGATTTACTTATTGAAGAATGAAATTTAAACATGGTTACAAAAATAGTTTGTGTGGAAACACACACTCAGAATCTGACTCCGATGTGGTCCACTCAGGCAAATAAAAAGGCAGGTTTTAATATTTTCAGCATAAATATCAGAAGATATGAGATGCCAAATATCAAGAACCAAAACCCTATCACCGACAATAAAAATTAAAAAAAAGACGTTTACATATCGAAAGTGTCGCCGGTACTATTGTATTTGTTAGTCCGACTGATGGCATGATTTCCACAGGATACGTAAGATTTTATTATTGTTAGTATTATTACATGTACACATGTTTTCATTGAACTGACTATTATTAAGATATCATTGAATGTGAAACTAGTCTAGCTGATGTTATTGTATGATTATCTAATTGATGGTTTTCAAAAGGGGCAATCTCTCATTCAAGACCTCAAGGAAGAATTTTATTTAACTTTAAAAATTAAATGATTTGCCTTGAGAAAAGAAAAGAGTATCCGTTGCATCAGAACTTTGAAAAATCTAAAATATTGTGATATCAGCGTTTTAATATCTTTTCTAGTTTTTGTTATCTGAACGGGATAGACTGACAGACGGACCGACTGATAAACCACAAAAATTGTATTGCAGCTATTCTCTTTCGGGACCGCTTTAAAAAAAGGAAAGTTTCTTATTTTGAGTTTTATTAACAGTAATGCCATTCTGCTCTTTGACTATGTATACATGAGCTTTAACAATAGATATACTCAGAAGTATAGAGACAGAAATACAAAAAAAAAAAAAAAACACCATCTCAACCTGGAATGTATTACGAAAAGAAATGACTCTTGTTTAGGTCAGTGGATTAGGGCCACTAGGAAATACACCCCCCCCACCCAATTCCTTCCTCTCTCCCATTGTTGTGTCACTACAGGACTAAATGTTTAGTGACAGAGGGAAATATTTGTCACATATTTACATTTATATTATATGACATGCCACTTCTTCGGATTATAACATTTAACATCTATGAATTATGACACATTACATCTGTACATCTTGACTTGTCGTATCTTTGTATCTTGACATGTCACATCTTTGTATCTTGACATATCACATCTTTGTATCTTGACATGTCACATCTTTGTATCTTGACATGTCACATCTTTGTATCTTGACATGTCACATCTTTGTATCTTGACATGTCACATCTTTGTATCTTGACATGTCACATCTTTGTAACTTGACATGTCACATCTTTGTATCTTGACATGTCACATCTTTGTATCTTGACATGTCACATCTTTGTATCTTGACATGTCACATCTTTGTATCTTGACATGTCACATCTTTGTATCTTGACATGTCACAGCTTTGTATCTTGACATGTCACATCTTTGTATCTTGACATGTCACATCTTTGTATCTTGACATGTCACATCTTTGTATCTTGACATGTCACATCTTTGTATCTTGACATGTCACATCTTTGTATCTTGACATGTCACATCTTTGTATCTTGACATGTCACATCTTTGTATCTCTACATGTCACATCTTTGTATCTTGACTAGTTATGACGGTTGTTACAATGAGCTAGTCAACAGTTGAGCAAAACTGAACAACAGCGTAATACACATTCATTTCACACAATAGGGGAAAGAATATTTTTTATACCGCTCTCTCTTTCTCTCTTTTTCTCTACCCAAACGAAAGAAACAGAGATGAATACAATGAATATACCCATCAAACCCAATTCTAACACAGGCTATTTCTCTACACTCATTCTATATTATTAACCTAGGCGTTTCAAAATGGCAAACTTCGAATAGAAGAATAAGAGAAAGCTCAATTCATGTATCTCTTTCTCTCTCTCTCTTATACACACACACACACGTTTCTTTTGTATCTCCTTGTTTCCCCTCTTCCCTGTCTCTGTTCTTCTTGTCTCCCACATTTGGACTCACGCTACAACTTTCAACATGTATTTCAAACAAAATATCTTTATTGTTTCGTTATGGCAACTATTAAATTAATTAAATTAATGAATACGTTTCTAATTTCAGAAAACATGAGTAATTTAATTGTAAAACTAAACAAGATTAAAACATAATGAACATTTAAAAAAAAAACGCTTGCACATAAGTCACCAAGCTAATGTCAAATATATATAGAGATATAGACATTGAATTAGGAATAACACGACGATGTGACAGTAAGAAAAAAAAAGAAGAAACATACAATTAACCTGAAAGTAACCTCACAATTAACCTGAAACTAACCTCACAATTAACCTAAAACTAACCTCAGATGACTCGAATACGTCATGCAGGCTTAAATCAACAGAGCTCTTAATTCGAAGAGTTCTCTCCCTGAAGCAGCAGTAGATTAGCGGTGGGTTGTGTCTGAAATAGCAACCACTTGTGACTGACCAGGTCTGTACACTTCTGTTACCTGGCTGTCAAACCAGTGACTTGGTCTGGAATCGGGGCATACACGACCCGTGGCTGTTTGAACCGGCTGTTTGAACCTGATATTGATCTTTACATTTTTGTTGCCAAGTGAAACATTTCTTAAGTGTAACTTACTAGGAATGCCGGAGTGTGGTCTGTGTAGGCCCTATGGTACTCCTATTTCTAGGGTCTTAAAATTAATAGATATTTATCTACCATAAGAAAAAAAAGTTTACCAGTGACTACTATTTCACATTATATATATATATATATATATATATATATATATATATATATATATATATATATATATATATATATATTAAATTATAAGTTGAGCGATTGAAATTAAGAAAACAAATTAGAAAATGATTTTTACAAAATGCAATTTTCTTTGTTTAAGATAATTGATCAATTAACCGAATTGACAAGTTGTTTTTTTTTCATTTTTCGATTGATTTTTTTTTTTTTGTTTACTTTATAGATTGATTGATGCTGTCATTGCAGTCAATGACGTTTGGGTCTGTTTATGTTCAGATCATTGATATAATGGTCATTTGGTTTTTACTTTGTCAAATACAATTATTATTACATAAATAAGCTTTAAAAGTTTATCATTGTTTGCCATGAACATTAAATGTTTATGTTTGCAAATGTTTTGCCCAAAAAGTTCAGAAAAGTTGTTAAAATTGTGAACTAATATTTCGTTTTTTGTTTTGTTCAACTTTTTAAAATATTAACTTTTTGATATGCTCGTTTTTTTTTTTTTTTGTTTTTTGTTTAGTTTAAATTTAGTTGAAGTTGGATTTTTAAAAATGTGTTTAGTTCCCATCACTTTATAGAAGTGCTATGGCCTTCTTTCCAACAAGCAAATAGGAGAGAAAAACATTGTCTTGTCTGCCTTCACTCACTGTCGTACAGAAGAAGTTTACCTTAGAGATAAATGTCAACTTCGTACCTGCCTCGTTTGTAGCGTCCAGCAAATGCGTAAAATGAAAGTCTTGAAAAAGTTATTTTTGAGACTACCGGTACATTGAGTCTAGCTTTTAGCTATGCCTATAAATTGTAGCTGTCTTAGCTGAGCAGTTGATATTTCTAGGTCACTGACCTCTAAAGTGACATCAGTACTTGCAGTCCCGCAGGCCAATAGTCGACATACAATTTAGTGTTCATTGCTTTCACGTCAATATTTTCCGAGGAATGTTTTTTTTTTTCCCTTTTAGACGTGATTGCATATTTCTCTGTTGACTCAAGGCTTGACTTGCCAGGGAAATAGATGAATGGATAGTTGTTCTATCTTTTATGAAAACCATTAAAAAAAATCAAATACAAATTTGAACAAAAATAAACGTTTCGTGAGTTTAGTCTATTGAGTAGAGTAACAAAACAAGTTCAATAGAAAACTACTTTAAAAAAAACCCTCGCTTATTTTGAGTAAAATTGCATCAATTATCTTGAATCAATCTTAACTGTACACAACTGCATTAGTGTCTCACCTTATCTTGTGATTTTTACGCGTCTGTTATCTTGCATATTCGGGCTTTGGAGGGTGTACATCATTCAATCGCTGATATATCTCTCTTTTTTTTTTGTAAGGAGTATCTTCCGTTAGCTAAGTAGATGTTTCATGTAAAACAAATTTAATCAATTACGTCTCATTGATTAACTAATTAGTTCATGTTTTTAATTGATTCCTGTGATTTCAAAAGTGGACTTTATAGACCCCCAGGGGTCTATGACAACTTCCGATGTGTCTATTGTAAGTGAAAAGTGAATGGGGGGGGGGAGAGTCAATGGGATGTAAATGGCGGTCCAGGATAGTGCATCTCGTTAAAGAGGGTTGTGACTTAAGTTTTAATTTCCGATCATTGGAATGACCATATTTATACACACATGTAAGATTTATCTCATATGTAATTCTTAAAATTGTAATTTCAATATAAAACTGTTATTTTTAATTGTAATAAACTATTTACTTCATTTCGTCTAGAGGTAACTAATATTTATCATGGCCGAAATTAAAAACTAAAAACGAAATGTAGACAATACAATGTTGATTATTAAAAATTTGGCTTCATTCCCTCCTCATCCAAGAAGCAATTGTCTGTAGGCAAGCGTTTAATGTAATGACACCATGAATCCATTTAAGTCTGAATACTATTTGAGACCATACCACCCAAATAAAATAGATAAAGCTATGGAATACTTTCAAATATTGAACAATTAATTTTGCCAGCCGTTAAAGAAGTTTTAAATACCGTTTTTACACATGTAGGCCTAATAGCCATTAGGCTTACCAATTATTTATTATTTTTATTTTAATTTCATTCACAAATGTAGGTACATTTTAATTACTTGTTCTCCCTGAAACTTGCTATTGTTCGAAATAAGTAAAAAAAAAAAAAGAAAAGAAACTTATTTGCAGTTCATGCATAATTAGCTAAACAAGAGGTCTACTGGACAAAAAATGTCACGGGGTTTACACGTGACCAAAAAAGCTTGGAAACCACTGAACTTGACTTTTTGTTGGATTCAGTAGGAATGAAGAAGCTCTAGAGGTGTCTCCCTTTGAGAGAGGCTCAAGTGGTAAGTCATTCATGGTTGGGTTTAAGGGTCACGCTATAGGCTACTCAATAGCCCCCAGTTGACCTCATGTCCGCTCAGGTTTAAATGACCCGGACCAAACACTGCTATGGACATGTTTCCAACATGCAAACAGGAGAAAAAAAAAACATATTACAGAATCCAAAAAAGTCCATCTCAAATGATCTATCCCTCGGTCACTCTGTTCAATGTTCTTGTAACACAAAAATGAACATAGCCATTACAACGTTAACTGCATCCTAATGTATTCTTTGAACGACAGAAATAGGCCTAAACATTTCAATAAGCATTTTATGGTTCGTGATTCGAACATTCAGTTAGCACTGTAACGCCACTTTAGAAATTTAGCCAAATTTAAACGTAGTGTAGCACTATGTTCTCAAACAGTGGGGTACGCCCATGGGGAAGGTGGGCGTAACGTATTGACAAATGGGAAAGGGGGGGGGAGTGGAGTGCGAGAAGGAATGTAGTTTAGGCCACTTTTCAAGGGAAGAATAATTGTGTAGTTTCATTGTAGCTATATGCCTAAGCAATGGTTGATCAATAACCAAGTAGGCCTCAAGATGACATTTCCATCAGTTTCAAAATTAATAATAATTTTAAGTCAGAGACGTTGTTTCATCTTCTGAGTATGACATTTTAAAATTTAACCGTTTTCACGAGAGGCTTCTGCATAACTTTTTATTTCAAACAAAAAAAAAAAAAACGCTATCTCAGTTATTCTAAACATAACTTCTAAGAACGGTCGAATATATTTCAATATATACCCAATATTGCAACTATCGTTTGAACGGCTCGATCCTGGGGAACGACCAAGAATAGATAACTACAAGAACATGCCCGCCACACACACCACTTCTATCATCAAGTCCATTCCAGTCTCAACACCACTTAAAATGACCTCCGGCGTCAGGGCAGACCAGTGCTATTGGCAGATTATTAGCCTGTAGGCTCTAAACCTCTATTGAACTCGCATCTTCGTGGAAACTGGTTGGGCTCAAAAACCTGGACACGGATCTCGAAAACAGCTCTAACGATTTTAATAGAAATGAGATAGTTGATGTATATCATTAGGAAACAAAATACTAGCTCGTTGGCCACACTGGGAAAAATCAGTTTGACCGTTATAATATGTCAAAGTATAAAAAGAATTTTTTTACTTTGGCTAGAAGACTAGAAAATACAAATCTTGAACAGACTAGGCCTATACGTCATCGGATATCTCAGCATGTAGGCCCTATGCATTCAAGAGTTTAATAAATTAATGATCAGGAACATTTTGCGCATCTAGGTCTAGATCTAAAGGTCTATCATTGAAATAGTATCAAGTGCAATAGGAGGGGGGGGGGTAATTTTTTGTTTCCATTTTTCAAATCTAGCATTCTTTAGTTATTAAAAGAAAAATAATTGCTCTGTAAGTTGTTTAAAAGAGGTAGGCCTACTGTCTTTTTAAACTAAGTATTTTTTTCCTTGTTGTATTTATTTTCAAGAAAGACGTAAATGAACTTTGTAATATAGTCGCACTGTGTACATTCACACAACTATTAAAGAAATCATAATCTTTCTAAAAATAAATATGGGTCCGCCCTTAACAAAGGTGATATTAGTCAAGAACATTGCAGGAAATGGCACGGGGAAAAAAAAAAGTCATATTTAGTTCTTGATGGAATGACCCTACCATAGTATCTTGCATGGAAGTCTACAGTGTAACAAAAAAGTAT
Organism: Biomphalaria glabrata; assembly: GCF_947242115.1. Taxonomy (NCBI): domain Eukaryota; kingdom Metazoa; phylum Mollusca; class Gastropoda; family Planorbidae; genus Biomphalaria; species Biomphalaria glabrata. The sequence continues at coordinate 25,718,635 of NC_074711.1, read as the reverse complement.
TCATATATTTCAATACTAAATGTCACCAAGTTGTCGTTAACTAAATTTGAATAAAAAAAAATCTCATTGATAGACACGCCATGGGCTCCCAAGTCGACAGCTTTTCTTTTTGTCAACAAAAAAAGAGTCTAGATTACACTTAACATGTTTGTTTGACAAGTGCAGTTGTACAGCCCAGAGCAGCGCTTCACCCAGAGTTTTACTGAGTCACTTCTCATTTAGTAGTGAGCTAGTAGAGTAGTCTCTCTTGGTGGAGAGTTCTTTAGTTTGGGAATCCTCTATTACTTTTATTGTTTTAATAAAAAGTAAAAGAATGAGGTCGGGGAGTAAGAAGAGTTTCACGCCCTCCCCATACGAACAAGCTCCTGGTTCCTGGAGTACACACACGCACACACTGTCAAGTGTTGACTAAACAAGTTTGGGGAAGGGGACTGGGAAATTGTTGAGTTGCTCCCCCCAGACCCCTGCGGCTCAAGGATTGTCAGACTATAGTATTACTTAAAGTATAACTTTCACAAAGACCTGTGGTTGAACGGGACCTTATTTTGTACAAAGGCTGTTCTTCGAATTACAATAGAAGACTAAAGAAAGCCGGGTAATTTTTTTTTATTAGTTAATGGTTCTCTAATAGACTGGAAAGGGTCCATTTAGGGGCTCTATGTAAAATATGTTTCAAGATCTGGTAATATAAATTGTTATGCAAAATATCACAGCACCTTTTCCCCGAAAGTCAACGGGCAGATGATGACGACTATACATTTTATTCAACCAGAACTATATCCAGTTACTACCATCACGCACCCAAGACCTGCCATTACAAATTCTAAAGTGCCATTTAGGCTTATCAATGACTTGCGAATGTAATTTGTGCCAGAAAAAATGTAGGTAATTTCAAAATTAATATCGTTATAAATGAATAACATGCTTTTCCCATACGTTGTACCTGTCCGTACAAAGCAATGTGTTAAAAATAGCTGAACTGAACATTTCTCAAAGTGTGGTCATGTTGACTACTTTTGAGATTATCAGTAATAACTATTGATTATACAGAGGCCTGTTATCAGCTTCAAGGTGAACGCCAATCAAGAGGACCACACAGCAAAACAATCGAGTACTTGAGTGCATTTCCTTATTGACACAGCAGTGGGCCTCTCTACTTACTAGTTTGTGTGCTATGTAAGAACAAAACCAAACTTCTCTTGCCCAAACAGAGATCTACCTCTTTGGTTAAAAAAAGCATCTCAGAAATGTAGCCGACATGCATTTGCCAAAATAAAGTTGAATATATATATTTACTAATTTATATGTTTTCTGCACATTATTATATGCTTTTTTAAAAGGAAGATTTAACAGGCAATTTCTAATGTTATAGTTTACAGTTTGCATTGCACCTTTAAAACACTTGACCAAAAGGGAGGACTTCTTCCAGAGGTCATGATTGAGAGAATGGCCATTCGCTATCTCCTTTTTCCATAGATCAACCAACAATTAGGTGATCATATAATCACATCAGCTTTGTGTGGTCATGATTCCATTAGCTAATGCCCAGTTCCCACTACCGTAGTGAGGCCATAGGCCAAGTTGCAAGAGGGAGTTCTATGGATTTCTACAATATACCAAAGCTAACCCTAAAACAAAAGCCAACACAATAAGGAGATTAAAAGATAACATACAACAGATTGTCTGGTTTTCTTTACATGCATTTAACACTCTCCAGCTTCACAAGGGTAAAGACTAGTGAAAGACAAGTTAAGTAATATTTAGTTATTGCAATCAGTTTGAGGATGAAATGTAATTGGGTAATGTCCCATCTTTAGCCCAGGTCACTCACAATAAACCATATCAGTTTATTGACTACCTGTGACTATAAGTAAGCAATGTAATAATGCCAAAGACTGAGCAATACAATAAAAACAATTCTATACTTTCACATATATTTTATATGGATACAAGTTTTAATTGTGATAGATAGTTTGTACTTCCTTACTTCTAGTATTTGAGGTGAAAATATTGAAGCTTGCACTGCTTTTCAAACAAATAACCCAGGAGGACCTTTGAAGTCTGACAACACAAAATGTTTATACTAGTGTTTTCTTATATATAACTGACTACAAAAAATCACTATGAAAAATTGGTGATTAGAAACTGTACAAACAATGGGGTGTGATCAAAATCAGGGAAAAAAAACAATAAAAAAAAGCTACTATTAAGTGTAATTGTGTCAATTAGTTTGTATCAGTCATGTAATTAATAATAGATTTAGACTAACAATAATAAATCTGTGTGATTAGAAATATTTTTATCCATTGTTTTTGCTTAGTGAAAATTCATACTTTTAGCTCTCTTAATGTTCCATCACTTGTCTGGACCAGTTGGGGAAGGGGGAGGGAGGGGGACTGGGATCACTTTTAAAAAAAGAGTTGTACTACTTGAATTAAAACTTAGGGCTTAACCTCCTCAAGGGGACTAATTCAAATTATACCACCACATCTGTCAGTACAATTTATTTCCCTTGTTCAATACCAAACAAAATAATTAATTACCAATAGTTAATTACCAAATTGGTAAAAAAAAAATGTTTTTAAATAGATTCTTGTTTTGTCAGGTACAAGAAAAGATTTTGCAAAATTTCAACTTGATCTGAGATTGGGTGTGAGAAACTTTTTACTAGACTGACAGAGTGAGTTGATATAAGCTTTGTAAGAAAAAAGGGAGGGGATGGTACAGGGGTGATGGCAGTAAATGTAATTGATTACTTATAGAGAAATAAACAAGAGAACATTTCAATTGAAGTGACAGGAAAGATCAATCATAATTTTATTCTTCTATTACACTGATTGAACACATCATGGCATAGAAAGAAGCAGCATAAATTAAAATATATGTACATCAATTCAATACAAGAAATCAATTCCTCAATCACTGAAGGGCTCAGGTAATGACTGTTTACATTTTTTGGCACATCAAATTGCTGCTTGATATTAGGACAAGTGCCAATTTTTATCTTAGGGTTTATATTCCAGTCTGGGAAGAGGACTTCACTACAGCTTCTCCAATCATCAAGGAGTAAATTTTAAATTGACTGGAGTGACCCGATCAAACGTCCTAGGTGCTGTGGGGTTATACAAATCACTGTGTATCATGCTATCCATACTGTCATCCACATTCATGGCTGTTGGTGTCACAGGAGTGTCCTGAGTGCGCTGTGTCTGTATCATCCTCAACATTCCTTTAGCCTCTTCTCTAGTCTACATAAACAAACATACAAAAAAATGTTCAAATTGATATGTTTTGATACAGCATGCACAGGAGGTTGTCATTTTCTAATGTCATGCCACACAAATATATGTGGTCAGTTTGGATTTTCCTACTCTTATTTATTTTGTAGCTATCAAATCCCTACCCTCTTTTCACATCCACAAAGTATAGTAGGGAAATAAGAACTCACTTTCTGACTTCTGCTCCCAACCCCAGACTATGATTTATTGTTAGTAAACCTACTTATAGTACTATAATGTTGTTTATAACTTTATTTACCTCTGGAAACTCTGTACACTTTTGAGCTGCTGTGTAGGCATCATCCCAATTCTTTTTACTACTGTGATAGTCAGCCAAATACAAGTAGGCTCTACTTAGCACTGAGTGATCACGAATCTAAAAACAAAATGAAACAAATAATATAAAAACAAGTTTTGTTTTTTAATACACAAATATAAAAATTCGACCAAACCATCAATACATTCAGTGACAAAGTTTGCAGTAAATCCAGCTGAAGCCTTGTGACATAGTGTGCTATAAATAAAAATTCTTTTATTAAAATTCTATTGGTCCAAACAAATGGAAATTCTGTTTGGCTACAATTGTTCACTCCAGCATCAATACTCTAACAATAACAACAGAGGTGCAGATAGTAGGTGTTGTAAAACAAAACAAGGCTGAAAGAATGATTAAAAACTGATCTTCATCAGACCAACAACAAACCCAACATAAACTGTATCACTTTGTGTTGAGGTGCAGGTAGAAGCAGATAGGAGTTAATAGCATCATGTTGATGGTTGTTGTTACAAAGCAAATAGGTTATAGTTCATGCAGTGATGCCCAACCTACAGTTTGGAGGCCATATCTGGCCTGTGGTGGAGTGCTATCCAGTGTCAAAACCTATACCCACAGAGTCTATCAAGACTTGTAGGGTTAAGATACAACCTTAACATTTTTGGGTAAGGGTTAATTTTTTTTCCTGAGTGTTTATTTTAAACTCATAATAATGACTATTTAAATTACTAATTTCATTTTTACTTCTTTTTTCAAAAAACATATTAATTTCTCTTCTAAATTGAGAAAATGTCTTAACAACCAACAGAGTAGTCATTTTTCACTAACATTCTATTTCAGTTCTAAATGAAAGCATAAACTATAGAGGATTAATATAAACATGAATCACTAAATATAGTGAAATTAAAAATACAAACTACAAGAAGGGAGGAGCCCAAAAAGTTAATATTTACTAATAGAAGAGCAAAATGTTCCTATTTCCTATAAGACTTGAATAAACTTTTTAATAAAAAACATTTTTTTTCAGTTTAATATTGAAAACCTGACTAAATATGTGACTGATTTGTAAGATTATGATTTTAAGCTTTAGTAAGCTATCATTTTGTTTTAAAAGGTTGCTACTGCAAGAAGCAGTAATGGTTGTAAACACTTCAAAACTTATCAAAGGCCTCTAATGGCAAATGTCAGTCTACGACAATCAGTCCAACTCATGGCCTTCATGCTTAGCTCAAATACTGGGCCAGGCAGAACTGTTAGGACAAAACATACTGCACATGGGGTGAAGGCAAAGAACTGGCATCTAAGACAGAAAGTTTTGGAAATGATGGGCTCGTTAGCTTTAGTTGGTTACCTCCCTAGAAGGAAAACTTTGAACCCAAACCTCCACAGCATTTAGGCTTAACACTAACATAGGAAAGGCTTTGAGGATCAACCAATAGAAAAATCAGGAGCTATGATTCTTAGGCAGCTTGAGGCATATTATATCATTCATTTTACATTTAAAACTGGTTACCAAGATTTAACAACACAAGGAACAAACAAACACTTTCAAAGTATATTTAGCAAATGAATAACTGTTAAAAACATGCAATAATTTTATTATATAATAGTACCTAATTATATATTTTTTATTTATAACTAGCATTAAAAATATAAATTACAGTAATTACCAGTAATTTATCAGCCTGATTTATATATTCTGTGTAGGCCTGACATGCTTGCTCTCTTTCATTTAGAGCAACAAACAGACTGAAATAAATGAACAGAAAGATGAACATTTCACTTCTCTTACATATCTTATTAAAGCTGTGTTAATGAAAGAGATGAACAGAGATGGTCAATGTTAATCAACAACCAATAAGAGGAGTGGCTCAACAGATGGGCAACAGGAAACACAGGCAGAGCCATGTACAAAGAAATGAACATGTCTAACAAACTGGACAGTATTAACTTCCTCCCCCCGCAAAGAGCAATCTACAATCTTTCAACTAATGACAGGACACACACCTCTGTTAAATTACCATCTCAATAAAATAAACCCCACATAACCCCCCCTTTGTAGACACTGCGCCCACCCTTATGAAACTAAACCATATCCTTTTTGAATGCCCCTTCCTAATCCACCTTAGGCAGACCTTACTACCACTCCAGCCCAACATAACCAACACCCTGTACAGCAGTGCTGAATGACTGAAGAAAACAGCATACTATTTTTCCTTGGCACAGTTTGCAAAAAGCTGGCTAGAAGAAGAAGAACTGAGAGATGAATTAATTAACTAGTTCTGTTACATATCCTATCATTAAAGCTGTGTTAACCTAGATGATGGAAATTATGCAAGTAATTAAACTCTGAGAGCTGTCGATAAATGTCAAGAGTTTTTAATTTTTTTAAAAATGTATTTTAAAACATTGGAGAGTGATGGTATTCGTCTATTGAGAAAAAACTAACTATAGCTATTCAAATATGTATTACAATTGTGGGTGAAGAAAGTGTGGAGATTTAAGATTGGATTTTGGGACGTTCAACTGTTGGACAATATGATCATAAAAATTGTTTTTTAGAGGGAGAGGGGAATCAAGATATTAGTATTGTTAACCAAGTCCATTTTGTCAAGCAGCATTGTTGAGCCAGTAGTTTCTAAATTATACTAAGCTAAATTATTATTTTTTTTTAGTTATGTTCCATTTTCATTGTTAGTTATGTGTCCCTTGTTGTCAACTGTTTTCCCAAGATAGCATCATAGGACACTTGTATTAAAAGTCTATGACCCAATTTTTGCATTAGTATTCAACAATAATTAATATGGTGGCAGTGGCAATAAACCATGCAACTGTTAATTGCCATGTATGTTAATTAGAATACTAGACATCAGGACAGAAAGATCTAAAATCTTTAGTGCACAGTCAATACCCCAAGAGCACATTAAACCTAGTCTATCAGTAGTCAATACCCCAAGAGCACATTAAACTTAAGTCTATCAGTAGTCAATACCCCAAGAGCACATAAAACTTAAGTCTATCAGTAGTCAATACCCTGAGAGCACATAAAACTTAAGTCTATCAGTAGTCAATACCCCAAGAGCACATTAAACTTAAGTCTATCAGTAGTCAATACCCCAAGAGCACATTAAACTTAACAGTAGTCAATACCCTGAGAGCACATAAAAACCTAGTCTTTCAGGGGAGAGAACCATTGAATTTATGTTAGAGTACTAACATAGTTACAACACCTAGATAGAAACTCTATTTACAACCCTTCATAGCCCAAAACTAACAGAGGGGAATGTATGTGAAAATTTCAGAAAATGGAGGTGACAGATGGAAATGTATCTAAGGACCCCATGGGGAACTCAAAAGTGAACAGATGACCACCTTACTTGGCTAGTTTAAGTAATGCTATTTCCTCTGCATCACCCAGACAATGAGCTTTCCAAAAGCATTTTTTGGCTTCTTGAAGTCTATCAATCTTTTGGTAACATTCTCCCAGAGCTATCACCATTCTGGAATCATTAGGTCTGAAATGGGAAACATATATTTTCCTTTAAATAAAAAAAAAACATCTCACCAAAGATATGTTTTAGTAAGGGTGTTAGCAAGCATTTAAACTGACCTCAAAAGCTGTGCCCTTCTGTAATAGTAAAGAGAGTAATTTGGCATCTTTAGAATTTCATATGTTTGACCAAGTCCATACCAAGCTCTGTAATCACGTTTGTCAACCTCTGAGGTAAATAAAAATACCAAGGAGAAATTAGTGGAAGTATTTGAGGTGAAATTAAACAAACGATCCAAGACTATAGGAAAAAAAGTAGATCTTATCTAAACAGTATGCTTAAAGCCTTAACACAGTTACTGTTGTCAACCATCATTAAAAAAAGGGAAAAAATCAGACAATGAAATGTTCAAACAATAAAAATTTGGTTGAAATAACATAAGCCATATCCTAAACAAGTGCAGAATTCAAGGGTAAGTCAATGTCAGCTTTGTTCAAAGTATAATTACCTCCCCCTTCTCCTTCTTTCATTCCCACATGATGCACAACAGTTAAACAGACATTTCTTCTTTCTCCTATTCTGACAAGTCAAGATACATGCACTATAACAGCCTTTGATAATGTAACCCTGAGAAATATTTCTTTCCCAAATATTTTTGTGGGTTGCTAAAAGAAAAGCAAATAGAACTAAAACAACCTGTAGCTCTTCTGTAGGCCTGTATTGCAGCAGATGTGTTTTTCATCTCCATGTACTCATGGCCAACCAAGGTCCAGGCTGAGATGTAGTTGGCATTGAGCTTCAGAGCTCTTTGGAAGTAAAGCAAGGCCTTTTCATGCTGTGATCTCAAAGAGTAATAATTACCTGAAAAAGATGTGGAGTAACATTAGCAATGAAATAGTCAGAGGCAATTTGAATAAATTTACTTGCTTATAAAATGACTAGCATTACACACCAGCTATGCACATTGATTTGTTCCCAGACTATATATGTTTCAACCAAAAAAAAACCCACTCCCCTTTTGTTTATACATCTAATAAAACGTCTAGCATTTTGACAATCCAACTAACATACTTTTTTTTTTAGCCTGTGAATAGTTGTTGGAGTACCTGTTATGTGGAATTAAAGGCATTAGTGTAAGAGAAGGCAGTTAAGTCACATTCAATATGAAAATTGAATCAATTACAAATTTAGTCATAAAGATGCTCTCTGCAACTTCTTACAAGGCCTTCCCATGTGTTGAAGTCTAGACATGTGTACTGTGTACATAGTGCTATAGAAAAATACCTAGATCTATGTCTATCTTTAGTCATTTAAGTAGGAAACTCCATGGACATGATCACCTTGTTGCACTGAAGGGTGTTAAACAAAATGAACACAATTTACCTGTCAAACTACTGCAATGCCTTATAACATATCATATCATGTTACATTATTTAAGCTCAGAATACTCATATATAGAGCAATCTTGAGCATGTTTGTTTTATTTATCCTTTTCTTAGATTGAGAGAAAAGTAAATTATGGAGAATTTTGCCAATTAAGACCAGAAACACTAAATTTGAGTTCATAGCCCACAAGAACCAAATATCAAGGGGAACATAAATAGTGCTGTTGTCATTTTTTCTTTAGTGGAACAAGTTGTGATTCGACTACCTTCTTGATCTAGGCAATTCAACTGAAACTGCCCCCTCTGTCTCTCCTTCTCTGGAACCCCCTATTTTGTTTTTTAACCCTTGACTTAAATCGGAACAACCCGTTTTATAATGCTCGTGGAAATCAAATAGCCTCACTGCCTTGAACTGTATGAAAAAAAATATTCTCCCAAACACACACAATTTTAATAGATCTTCACTTTCACTATGACATTTCTGTGGATTTTTAATTGTAGAGTCAACATTTATGTAGATCTAGATGTGCTCTTCCTCCTACCTGGTCTCTCTAAGCCCCCTTCTTTGTTTTTCTTTGAACCCTGCGGTTAATCTTTAATTCTAGATTTAGCATTCATGTAGATCCTGATCTAGTTCTTATCTAATTCTTCAGAACTTATATTTTAAATTGTATTTCTTTTCTACACACACACACACAAACACTAATGTTCTCCAGAAAACAAAAAAATGAAAATATCATTTTGGTTTTGATAGTTAACTTTTTAACAATGGCAAGCTACACACCAAAGAATTATTGATTTCATTTTGTTTTATAAGGTTAGTACAGCTATTTCACACACCTATTTCCTATTATAGGGAAAAAGAAAGAAAATATACTTAAAATTTTTTTAAACTATCGAAGCATGTTTTGTGCTATTAAACATTTGTATTTACAATTTACAAATAGAAAGTGGCTTTTTGGGGAAATACCAAAAATAAAATACAAAGGTTTAATAGAAAACTTACAATTTTGGGGAAATTGCAGCGTTAGCTGCTAAAATGTCAAAATCAATTCTTAGAAAGCACCTAAGAGGTGAAAGGAACCTGTTCAAATGCATTGGGTTAGATTTTAGCAATCATCTGAGAGAAAGATTAAAATTCTACATAGAACAATTTTTTAATTAGTAAAATTTTACAAATGTAAGAGTGAAGACCATCAATGTGCTTTATACTCAACACTATTGGCATGTTTTTGTTAGCTTTGAGCTAAAATGTTTAAATTAGCACAGATGAACAACAGTATTTTACCAAACAGAATGGCAACCATAAACAACTGACATTCTATAACTAAAGTATTAAACGACTGGCTACCTATAACACAGCAGGTTTCTACAGAGTATTTGTTAATGGTACAACACTTGTGAGCAAGATGAGCCAGCTCTGCCTTGTTTTCCTGTGTAAACAAAATTAATTAATTAACAAAAGCTCATCCATTAAACACAAGACTAAAAGCAAATAGCAAACAACAGCTCTACAATATGTAGAGTGCACACAAGTAAGTGACTAACCGTAACAAAAAGTAAGTTGGAATACACATCCATATTTTCTAATCTGTACGGATCCATGACCTCCAATGTTTTGAACGTCTGGACAGCCAAGTCAACAGCTAAAATAATTTGGTCAACAGAAACAACTAATATTTAGGCAACAGAAAAAGTATATTAAACATGTTGTAGCTATGAAAGCATTCAGCAGTAAAATACAATTTTTCGCCACATGTCCAGAAACATAAGAGGCTTAAAAATTATATTTTTCTCTCACTTTAAATTGACAGTTCTGATTAAAATGAGGTAGAGGAAAGAGATTTTTAGTGCAAGCAGCCAACATTACTCAAATGTCTAGGCTGGGTACTAGACATTCACAGATCAGTCATTTCAAACACATATTGATGTTTAACAGAACAATTTGACAATAGATAAGAAAAATTTACAATTATAAATTAACTTTATTATTTAGTGAGTGCAGTTTTTTTAGAGAGATACTTTCAGATAATTTAAAAACAAAAAAAAAGAAAAAAGAATACTTAAAATAAAATAAATATCCAAGCTTATCTAAGGGAAAGAACCACGCATTACTGCCATTTATCTCAAGATGGCAAGTTTAACTCCCTTTCTGCTATATAAAACAAAATTAACTAACTGTTAACAATTGATTAACTTAGTTAATTTTTTTTGTTGATTTGTGTGTTGTCATCAACTATGAATAATTATGCTAAATTCAACTTGATCCGAGAATGGGAAGTATGAGAAAAAACATGACAAAACATAATAAGTGGGAATGAATCCAATTATACATCCACATCTCCCTATAATTAGCATTTATTCCCCTTATTTCAATATCAAACAAAATAATTAATTACCAATAATTTATTAAATAATTGGTTAATTTTTGTTTATTGATTCATGTTTTGTCAGGCACAATGAATAATCGTGCAGTTTCAACTTGCTCCAAGAATGGGAACTTTTTACCAGACAGACAGATAGACTGAGTTGATAAAAGCTTTTTAAAAAGAACCAAAGCACAAATATGTCACATAATCATAAACAACAACAAAAGCAAGAAATACTTAACATTCCTCTAATACAATGAGCCCACAAAAAACTTTATAATCTCACTTCAGCAGGTTAGAGAAGTTACTTGCTCATCTTGCATGGAAACATACATATATATGATGCACATTCATTGATTTTTATCCAGGGGAATTTTCACATGAAAATTGATGCTGATAATGACAAAGGGGGCAAAATGAAATAATCTTAACATTCTGAAATATATTGCAAAGCAGGCTCTAGACTGGGGAAGAGAAATGCTCACAGACCAAAGCAAACATGGAGGAAATCAATAGAACTAAAAGCAAGATAGATGGTTATAGACTGGAGTGAAGTGAATTGCCAAGAACAGGGTTAGACGGTAAAGTACAGATGCAGTCCTATGCTCCATTGGGAGTAAAAAAAAACATAGTCAATTCAAGTAATATTATGAAAGAGAGTTTAAAAAAAAAATTTTCAAACTTTAATGTTACATTTGAGTAAACTAGTTTCACTATTTTCCTGTGACACAGTGAGTTATATACAATGTAAGCACAAGCTTTAGTTGATTAAGATGACACCCAAGTACAATGATTTTTAAAAAGGGACTACCTCTCATTTCATGGTAGGTGACAGCAAACTGTGACACTAAGTAAGAGCTTTCAGAGAAGCCCCTTTCCATGAAAGTTCTGTAAATGGCCAAAGCATTGTCATTCAGCTGTAACTCCATATAAACTTTGGCCATGAAGAGAGAGTTGATCCAGTGTTGAGGTAATCTCAGGGATAGGAGCTAAAATAGAAAATCACAATGAATTACAGAAAAATTAAGAAAAATAATTTTGTTGCTAACATAATCTTGTCATAACTAAATCAACTCATTTAAAGTGTTCACATCTTTTAGATACATTAGTAGGCAATCTTTCCAAAAAAATAGGTATTTTCAGACGAGACTAATCTAGTTAACTATTACCATCTCTTTATCCGTGATATGTCTGGCAAGTTCCATCCAAGCTGACCAATTCATTGGTTCCTTGTTGACAGACTCAACAAAAATATCTATAGATGATGGCAGGTCTAGTTTTGTCAATACTACTCCATATCTGAAAGTTGCATCACAAAAGTGAAAAAGGGGCAGAGAAAATAATGCAAGAAAACAAAAGTGCTGAAACATAAATAATAAGAAAACCGTTTGAAATACTTACAAATATAGTCCATAGCCATCTAATTCTTTTTTACAATGTTTTTCTAACAGTTCTGTCTGAAGTATTTTTAAAATTTCATTGTCTGTTTCCTCCGGCACAGCTACATTGGATGAAAACAATCACATTGATTAGACTAGGCCAGAATTTTCATGCAACTAAGTTAAGTAACCGTAAATTAGTGAAATTGTCATTTAAATAATATTACCACTAGATTCAGGCATATTGTCTGCCTTTTTCTTCTGATCTGACATGTAGAGTGAATAGAGGCGCAGAAAGTATGGCTTTGGGCTAGTACAATCTCTTAGGACATGAACAGCTCTGTCAAATTCTTTAACATCATAATAATTTTTGCCTAATACATAGCTGTCATACTCATCCCAGAAATCCTAAACATTTAAAAAAAAAAGATTAAATTTTGCATAAATTAAAAAAAAAATGAGTTCACTTTTCAAATGCTAATACAATAATCTATGCAGCATGTAAAATAGAAATCAAAAGAATTTATTGAGATAGTTTCAGTTTTTTCTTGTCAAGAACACAAATTGCAAATGCTTTGAAACTGTAAATCTACCTTTTAGATTTAATTTATGTATAATATATTAAACATTATTTTATTATTGTGAATTATTGCCAGTTATATCAATTTACAAACATATTTAGGATGTAATAATCTTTTTTTTTTAACAGTTCAGCTCTAGATTTTAATATAAGAAAAGATAAGATAAAGTTGTATTTCAGATTTTTGTTTTTAATTTTAAGGGAACTCTTAGTTATGACATCAGTAAAGACAACATTTTAAGGTAATTACATGGGCATAGCCAGGATTTTTTTTGTCAGAGGTAGGGGGGGATTTTATTTTACTACTAATGTGTCAGATTTTTTTTTCAGTGTTGGTAAAAAAGACTGGTCATTGTGTAAAGTATTTCAGGGGAAGGGAGTTAAACCTCACACCCTGGCTATGCCCAGGGGTATTTATAATATTGTTACAATATCAATTCTTTTTTTTTGCACTAAAAAAGAGATACAAGAAATTGAATATTTTAAGACCTGCTACTATTTAGATTAAAGCATATTTAAAATGTGACAAAACATTAAACAAACCTCTGCTTCCTCTGCATGAATGAGAGATTTGGCATCCACTTTTACACTGAGTGCTCTGGACATTTCTGCAGCCCTAAACAAAAGAAAATTTCAGTAATCTATGAATGCTATTTTATTTTATTATAAAAACAAAAAATCATAAAAGCCCATGATATCTATATCACAAAATCTTTCTAAAAAATTTCCCCCAAAAATAAGATTTTTTAGATTTTAAAACAAGCTTCATGGAACTAATTTAATAAGTAAATGGATATAATAAAAGCAATTCTTCGTCAAAGACTTTGAATAGCCATTGGTAGTTTCCTATTTTCCTCATTACTTTAAATTAATGTTTCCAATAGAAGTTTGTGGAAATATCTCTAATGTTTTCCTAACAGCCTAGCAAAACACTTAATAAAAGACTTAACCAAGCGAGGCTAGGTGACCTGGTAATATTCAAAATTTACAGTTCAGTAAACTTCCGTCTACTCTAGATCTAGCCTAGTCGATTAAAGACTTAATTTCAGCCTCTCAGAATTGCTGATGATTGCGATTTTATAAATGAAAATTGGCTGATGATGTGCAGTGAAAGATCAGCGATTATTTCTCTCAATAATGGTAGGCTATTAAGTGTAACACTTTGTTCCCTTTATATTCATATTTTACTTGAATTTTATGTTTACGTACGGCCCGATAACCCCATTTCTTTACATTGTTGGTGAAATGGGCCATTTGTAATATTCTGCATTCAGTTACCATTATCTGTCCCCAATCGATCCAGATAATGGACATTCTATTATCTAGAATATATCTAGAATCTAAATCATCTTATCTGACTAGCTATATATATTCTGTTAGGGCTAGATCTAGAATTAGAATAGGAAAGAAGTCTAGCTAAAGACTAGAATGCAGCTAGACATACTCATATCTATAGTTTCAAAAGTCCTACGCTCTTCCTTATCCTCAGTCTTTTTTAGTTAAAGTACTAAATCTAGAGTTTTTAGAGTCACCACTAACAGTAGACAGTCACAATGACTAAGTTGTCTAAGTCCAAGTCAACTAGATTCTAATCTAGATCTAGACTAGATTTAGTAGATTGACTAGGACAGGACTAGATTTCTAGATAAGATATATTAAGACAGAAAGACACAATATATATAAACTATTATAAAGGTACCTACATTCCTTGTTCCATTATTATTATATGATTATATTATATATAGGAAAAATTTGTACAAATGCTTCTTCTTCCCTAGTGCTATTAACTATTATAATTATTAGTGCATGGAATGGGTTGTCTGAGCCTGAGCCAGCCAGGAAAACCAATGATTTGGTACATAAATTCGTAATCATCTTTTTTGAAGTAACCTGTGCTGTGGCTGTATTTTGTTTCAAATTTTTATCAAGACGATTCAAGAGTAATTGAACTTTTGAAGTCCATTGTGAGTTAAATGTGAGTGATTGTGACTGTCTCATCATAATGATAACGATATAATCATAATCACTATTACTATGATAATCATTTTGGATTGAACATTTAATTTAAGTTTAGTTTGTTGAAGTTGAACTTTTAGTTGAAGATTTATAAGACAGGCCGAGTAGGCTAAGGGAATAATTACAGTCTAAATTTGAATCCATATCAAAATTTAAAGATCTGGTGTCATTCATGTCAATTACCATTTTGCTGCATGAACAAGCCTGCGATCGTAACATTCTCTTTGTGCGACAATTAAATCACATTTTACTTGCTGTATATCGAAAGGAGGTACATCAGCCATTTTGGATTTACCGCAAACAAAAGGGATACAAAGTTATTTGAATCAAGCTGTTATTTGAAAAAAAAAAATTGTTAAAATATATTATACATTATTTGCATGACTTGAACAATTTGTAAGAATTACCAATTTTACATAATTTAAAAATAAAATCAGCATGAATTATATTATCGATACTTAGAAATAGATAATATAGTTTTTTAAAAATAATATATAATAAATATAAAAATTACTGTACCCCTAAAACGGAAATAGGAATTGCGCATGCAAAAAGTAGCGTTCTCAGCAACAGCTCTTTTTTTCCTTCACATAAATATAGAATCTAATTTGTAAAGGACCTATTTGAAGTATTTCAGAAGATTTCTAAATAATTCTCTCAATGTTTAAGTGGTTATAGACATAGACCAATTTAACGCTATTATTTAAAATGTACCGCAGAGATAAACCGATAGTTCTGAAAAGTTCGACATCTTCACTATGCAATAATCTTGCGGTCTATGTTTTACCTGACAAACGACAGATAAGTTATGCAGTTGTTTATAAGTCAATGGTAAATTTATCAGTTGCAACGATTGACGGAAATAGTGTGCTCGGGAAACAAGTTGGATGCAAAGATCCTTCTGCTTCCATTGGAGTTCCCTTTGTTTTACAGGTGAAATTTGTCAAACGTAACTCGAATCTGCCTCTTTTTAATTATTAGCCTACATGTAATCATGTAACAAAGTTAGTTTTGAATGCTACAAAAGTAGACAAATGCCACACCATATATGATACTATATCTGAAACTTAGATCTAGATTTTCATCTATAATTGTGCTACTAAGCTTTATTTTCTTTTTACTTTTAGTGCAAGTGGGTTAATCTTCCATCTCGAACAATTCTTGTGATGACATCAACTCGTGGTATCCAGGTAAATTGCACGTGATATCTAACTTAAGAAGTTTACTAAAATAAATTTTTATAAGTTTTTCTTTGTTGGTTGGTTTTGTCTAATTTTTTTTTTAATATTCCGATTTATTAGATGTTCGAGTCAGATGGAGTAACTCTGGTATACTGGCATTCTCTCGGAGATTCCTTAGGTGGTCTTTTAAAATATTTATAACATAAATGGGTTGAAAAATTGTTTAATAATAAATTTATTGGTTGTTTTATTTAAATTCTTGCTTCAAACAATCAGATTTTTTAAAAATATAATTTATAGTCTAGTTTTTGAATGAAATTTTTGTTAATAAACTAGCATTTCTATTTCTGTTATCAGGAATGCTATGATCTTTAGTCAATTCATACAAGGATATTATAGTAAACTAAATATTTTTATTTTTATTGTATGTTACCGTTGCTTGGGTGCAGCCATATGCAAAAGGATACTCACTAATAAGAGAAATAGGCAATAATTGTTTATTTATCCCCCGAGTTCCATGGCCTTTTAATGATGAATAAAAATTTTAATCAATTCAATAATTAATGAAGTGTTTTGTCTCAATTTTAATTGTGTTACCAAAATAATGAAATATCCATCAGGTTCTATAAATTGTTTTTTTCAATTTTGACCATTTCTACTTCCACAAAAAAAGAAAGAGAAAATGTATCGAAATAAACATTTTAAAACACTGAAGCAAATTAAAGTTATCACTGTTAATGAGTGTTTCAAAAAAGGATGGAAGTAAAATTTCTTGTTATTAAACATGTGTATGCTGGCTTAATGGAAACGTATAAGAACAATGCTGTGAAAAAAAATGTGTTTTTAACCACTGTTTTTTTTTATTTTGGAAAGGACTTAGTAGTTCTGCTTTCATGGTTATAGTTCCTTATTTTTTCATCCATCTAAGGAGAATTAGTGATAAGGTAGCCAGAACTCTTCTTTATATATATTTATATATATAGTATATATATTTATGTATTATATGTATATATATATTTATGTATATATATATTTTTTTTAATCAGAGGAATCTCATCTTGCCAGAGGAATAGAGGGTGTTGGAGAAAATTTTCTTTGTGTTGGTAAATATATGGTGTTTTAGTCTGTAATCTATCACAATTGTATAATTTTGTGTTCTATAAACTAAATAAGCTTTAAATTTAGAAGAAAAGCTCTTTTGCAAGTATTATTCAATGGTCTATTGTAGGTTTTACAGAAATAAATATTTGCTGACAGTTGTGTAAGACGAATAATTTAGGCTTCTAGAAAAAAAACTTGCTATTCTAAGTTGTTGCTTGATTTTTTCTTATTTAGAATTTTATTCACTTTTGTTTGTACCGTTTAAATTGGCAGAATTTTTTTTTTTTTTAAACTGTCAAAATAATTGACTTGAATGAGAACATAACAAAGTGATGGGAACTTAACTAAATTTAAAAAAAATACAATAAAAACTGGTATACTAAAATAAAATATTTTAATTAAAATTATATCACCAAAAAAAAAAATAGTTAAAAAATTATTTTTTTTTGACTAAGTACAAAATCACAATCAAATTAACTTTACTTTACGAGCCTTGCGTGTAGCAAAGTCATATAGTATATCATCAAAATTCTGTTTCCTACATAGATCACGCTCAATAGCAAGAATTACCAAATTGTTAAATCTTTCGTCGTGAATTGTTGGCCATAAGTAATTCTTGATTAGCTTGAGGCACGAGAAGCTTCTTTCACTAGATATCACACTTACGGATATTGTTAAAAAAAAATTCTGAGTGCATCAAAGTTGTTTGGGAAAGCAGTGTACCTTTCATTAGTGGACAGATAAGCTAAAATGTCTAGCGGGGTTTTGTTGGTATTTGGTAGAATATGCCTTAAAAATTCCATTTCAACTGCTAATTTTTGCCCACATATATCTGCTGACTGGTCTGTTGATGATGTCAATGCTTGCTCAAGGCTCCCTGCAAACCTTCTTATGTCATCAAGCTGAAGGCTCTTGAAGCTGATAAGAAACCCAAATGTCACGATCTTTAATGGTGTTGATGTCACACTCTAAGATGGTGTTACTGTCACGATTAGACTTGAACTATATTGCACCATCAATGATCGTGATTGCCGAGGATCTTGAAATGATCTTTCAATAAGATGATCGTATAGAAGTAGACAGATCTATGTTGATGATACGATCATATAGAATGTTGCCAATTGATAAGAGGATCATCTAGGTCTAGGAGTTACAACTTGACAAATATGATCTAAGTACGATCTAAATTCAATGAAGAAACTTCTCTTCGTTCAAAAACAATTGCTTTAATTAATAACTTGAAAACACTATACACAAATAGTTACAATGGTTAAAATGTACTTGAATAACTGATCTATTCAATAATATATCTGAGTCTTGATATGAATAAAATATATATTCTTAACTACATACAAGTTAGATCCTATCTCTACAAATATTTACAACCGACTCTAGTACGTCTTTACACTAACACATTCCGTACAAGACTGACTGGGAGCTACACGCTTCATCCGGGCTTTAGAGCGTCATCACGTGATCAACAACCTTCTCTTGCAAAACCAACCAATCATTGCAGTCTAATGTTTCCCTGCTATTTCGAGCTAAGTCGGCGAACAACTCAAAACTGTTACCTTATATGGTCATAGTGTACGTGACATATTACCCCCCGCTATCTTAAGCATTTGTATGGTAATAGAAATGCGTTAAAATAATACATGTAAAATGTCATCATTTTAAAATATAAAAAATAATTATGACATTATAACTCATTTGGTTAGTACTAATGTGAAAATGTGTACATGGAAAAATATATTGCATATGAAAAATTGACATAGAAAAAATAATTGTGATAGTACATGACAATCTTCTGAGAAAATAATACTCAATGTGATCAATCTTCTGAATAATAATACTCAATGTGATATAAATCTTAACATGTGTGAAGCAATGAAAAATTCCAATTATGTCATGTATCTGTACTATTATAATAGGATATATGCAATAATATTATACCTGAAATAAAATACCTGAAATAAAATACACATGATTTAAAAATTAAGATGTCTGATGCATGTCACATGCAAAGATGCTGAAACACAATAAACAAAGTATCTTGAATGAGTGATCTTCCTTGGTGGATTGCTTGGTGCTAAAAAATGTAACATCTGATATAGAACTCCTGTGGAAAAAATGAGTAGACAAATTAATTAATTAATTAAATATAACTGAATATTGTTCTTCCTTGACGAGTATGAATGATAATGGATCAAGTGACACTAAATATGCTATAATACATATGTAAAATAGAAATGTTAAGTTCTGAACCCTTCTGAGTTGCGTCATGGATGTATGTGCACGTTTTCTAAACTTGAAGAAAAGGTCTTTCAGTTTATGAAGCTGTTGTCTCCATGTCATATTGATCTCACAGATAATTTCTGACTGAACCGCGTTTGAGTTTGGAGAAAATAAGAACTGTCCGAAACCAAAACTCAATTTTCTGGTTGATGAACTTTGACGAACAATGGTATCAGAATGCTTTGCGTTATAATGTTCAATAGAGCAATGACTGAACAGGTCTGAGTTCAATCGGTCAATACAGCAATGTTGAAGAAGTTCATTTGTTCCTTTCTGAAGAAAAGTTGCCCTTTGAGTGGACGGAGGATGAAACTTGGTGTTGTCAATGTTGTTGCTCTCTGTCTTTCAAATTGCAGTACTGGAAATGTTTCAGAAACACTGGTAAAGAAATCTGCATGGTCTGGAAACACTTTAGTGTCCTTCACTTTCTGTAGTGCTATGTCATCCATAGTGATGACCTTGGGAATGTCAAATTGATTTGATGTTGATATGTCATCCAGAGTGATGACCTTTGGAATGTCAATTTGATTTGATGCTGGTAATGAAACATCTATCTCAGGAATGGGTGTTGATGATGTTTCTTCTTCTTCCTCAGGAATAGTTGCTAAGCTTGTAAAATGTTCAACTTCTGCTTTGATGTCTTCATTATCTGTTTCATGGTAATGTTCAAACATATGAACATGAAATACTCTGGTAACCTTGTTGACATTGATTTCATAAAGCAGGTTGGAAATCTTTCTGGTGATGTGAAATGGACCTTGCCATTTGTAGAACAGCTTGTTACTCAAATCTGGTAACAGTAATTTGACTTGATCACCTTGAGCAAACTGTCTTGATTTCATGTGTTCATGTACTATTCTTTGACTTTCAATGTTCTTGGTTGTAATGGCTTCTTTAGTTGACTCACATTCTTTCAGATGAGGAATACTTGTATGAGTGTTAGAGTCAAGTTGCATAGTTTTTCTTTTGTCTGGTATAGCCAAAGTTGATTGAATAAAAGTTTCTTTAGTTTCTGCTTCTGGTTCTTGAGACTTGTCTTGATTGTAGCAAAAATGTTCAATGCATATCATAGTATTTGATGCAGATGCAGTCTTATTCAAGCCTTGATGTATGAAGTCATCATCAGTGGTTAGGGATGGGAAAGTACTTGGTAGTGGTGGGCTTGTATTGTCTGGTAGGGATGGACATGTAGAACTAGTAGCAGGTAGGGATGGACATGTAGTAACAGGTAGGGATGGACATGTAGTAGGCAGTGATGTCCCTGTAGATTTGCTTGAGTCATGATTCATAGATTCATTGTTGACGGTTCTGACTTTGTAGTCTGGTTCCTTCTTTGTTTTAATTGATTTAGATTGCTTTTGACTTTGCTTCTTTTTAAGTTTGTCTCTTTTACAATCTGGACAATTGTTAACATATTTCTTGACATCTTTGTTCAAGCTAGGCCAATAATATTCTTTGGCAATTCTCTTCTTGGTACTTGTTACACTCATATGTTTGGTGTAATGAAACTCATGCTTTGCTTCAATTATTTGTTTTCTGTACTTTAGTGGTACATATATTTGTTCAATTACATTGGTGTACTTGCGGACAATAATCTTCTTGAGAAATCCTTCTTCGAGATATGCTAAGTTTTGTGTAATTCTATTAGATTGAGCTCTCTGGTACATTCTTTCTATTGTAGTATCATTGCTTTGTTCAGCTTTGAATTCAGTATTTTTCAATTCTAATAATTCTCGTTTCAGTTCTTTTTGTCTTGTTTGTCTTTTTCTCTTTGTCTTTCTGCTTGACGTTTCTATGCTTCATATTCTCTTTGTTTTTCTGCTTCTTGTCTTTGTTTTTCTGCTTCTTGTCTTTGTTTTTCTGCTTCTTGTCTTTGTTTTTCTTCAGCTTGGTTTTGTTTTTCTTCTTCTTGATCTAATTGATGATCTACCAAAGGCAGTATTTCATGTGGCGGTAATACCAATAACCCCGCTGTCAAGTAATTCCAACAATCTTTGTGTTCTTGTCTTTGGAGACATGTTGATAAATATATACGAACTTGAAATGTACAAATATAGTACCGTTTAGAATATAACAAATCAATGTTAGTTATGCCGTAACTGGCTATGAAGTATAACTTTGTTTTACAGTAGAAGTACTACTGGAGTCGTTGTAGGAAGTGTAGATGTATGGAACCGTATCAGGTTAATAAAATATTGCTGAGCCGTACAAGGCTATGAACTTTCTCTTTCTTGAGATTGTAGATCTAGTATAACTTGTAGTATTAAAGTCGTCGTTCTGTACGATTGACTTGATATCGTTTAGTAGAAAAATGTCTACTTGATAGCTTATAGTGCCAGGTAATTGCTACTGAGCTTATCTATAGTAGTAATGATGTCAGTTGAATGATACTTGATAGATTATAGTGCCAGGTTATTGCTACTGGGCTTATCTATAATACTAATGATGCCAGTTAAATGATACTGGGCTTATCTACTGTGTCAGTTGAATAATACTGGGCTTATGTTATGCCAGAACTGGGCTTATGTTATGCCAGCTAAATATTACTGGGCTTATATATCATGCCAGTTAAATAATATTGGTCTTATTGCCAATGCCAATACAATATAATAATATTAAATCTCGAGAGTTATAGTGAAAACTCTATCGTAGATCTATATCTATGATAAGATAAGATATCGATAACCAAACTGACCTTTGAACACAGTAGAACTATTCTCAAGTTGAAGAAAATCGAAGTGTTGTAATTGACGAAGTTTCGAAAAATGTTTCCTTATATCTTGAAAAAAAAAAAATTTTTTTTTTTTGATGATCTTTTTGATGATCTTTTGATGACCTTGTGATGACCTTTATCAAGTGTCGGAGGTGCCAGATGTCAATATCATCTATGGCGTTGATGTCACACTCTAAGATGGTGTTACTGTCACGATAAGACTTGAACTATATTGCACCATCAACGATCGTGATTGCCGAGGATCTTGAAATGATCTTTCAATAAGATGATCGTATAGAAGTAGACAGATCTATGTTGATGATACGATCATATAGAATGTTGCCAATTGATAAGAGGATCATCTAGGTCTAGGAGTTACAACTTGACAAATATGATCTAAGTACGATCTAAATTCAATGAAGAAACTTCTCTTCGTTCAAAAACAATTGCTTTAATTAATAACTTGAAAACACTATACACAAATAGTTACAATGGTTAAAATGTACTTGAATAACTGATCTATTCAATAATATATCTGAGTCTTGATATGAATAAAATATATATTCTTAACTACATACAAGTTAGATCCTATCTCTACAAATATTTACAACCGACTCTAGTACGTCTTTACACTAACACATTCCGTACAAGACTGACTGGGAGCTACACGCTTCATCCGGGCTATAGAGTGTCATCACGTGATCAACAACCTTCTCTTGCAAAACCAACCAATCATTGCAGTCTATTGTTTCCCTGCTATTTCGAGCTAAGTCGGCGAACAACTCAAAACTGTTACCTTATATGGTCATAGTGTACGTGACACCAAATAGATTGTGGTTTGATTTCAGCTGTTCAAATCTCATCTGCAAGGATTGAATTGCATTGTCCACAATTCTGTTGAAGCAATTTATCCTGTAGTCATCTTCTGCATTTCCAGGTGTGAAGTTCTCCACATATTTATCATACTGCCTTTTCCTTTGACGTTGGGCTGGAAAGATTGCAACAACATCCATGTTTTCAGCCAACTCCTTTGCTGTCACAAGAATCTGAACAAACCCATCAAATCTCAATTTTTTTTAGCCTATTCATCAAATTGCATTGCTTAAATCTACTGTTTCAACTTGCAGTTCTTTACTCACAAAATTGACTTGGAAGAGCACGTCGTACCATAACACAAGTGACACTAAGACTTTGTACTGCTTCAATGTTTCATACAGTGTTTCTGCTTCACTCTTAATTATCGCATCATTAGTCTCTTCAGCTAATTTATCAAGTCAAACATTTTCAGTAATTGATTATTTTGAGGAGATTTTAATAATGATATTAGATTTTCACAACTTTTTTGTATATTTTGCATCATTATGCAATTACACATATAATTAGCGTGGGGCCTATGAAAGCGCGGGACCCACTGCGGCCGCATAGGTTGCAGTGGCTTAAGGCCAGCCCTGTGCAAAATATCAGGTATAATCCATTAATGTTTGTATCAAACTGTAAAAAAAACATTACAGTTTATTTATGTATTAAAATTTTATTACTGAAAGAAGCTACAAATATAATGAATATAGTATCAATTGTTGCACATATACAGCAAAAAGTCAATCAATCATTGTTGTTTTCAACTTTACTTTGAAACCCCTCTACCCCCCCCCCCCCCCCAAAAAAAAATGTTGGTATCAATATATCAATGCAGAAATCACTTTCTCCTTCAAGAAGCTTCATGGCTGTTAATACAGGTTTCATTGTTAAGAGGTAGCCATTTGGATTTTTTAGAGCAAGCTGACAATTAACCACTTTATCCAAACTAACCTCTTCTTATTGCAGCATACTATTCAGTGCTCCAACTTGGGCTTGTAGGCTCAATGAATGTTTTGCTAGCGATCTCAATAACATCATTCTGTTTTGGACTTTGGCTCAATGCAATCCAGAAAACTTGTGTTTTGGTCACATTTCTATCAAACATTCTTCAATACATTTGGACTTTATTGTTTTGGCAGCATCAGTACTGGCTGCGAGGTTAAGGAGGTGATTTTTTGCACCGTTAATGTGATGACAAAAACCAATCCTTTGAATCTTCGTCTTGTCATCCTTAGTAAACTGAGTTGATTATATCAGAACTGTCACAAATGTTTATGATATCTAAGTGCTCTTCAGATTTAGAGTCATCACTTTCAATGACTCCACAATTGCTGGCTCTATCTGATGCCTCTTCTGCAATAAGTAACTGCTGATATAAATTTGAGGCTTTCACAAATTCGATAGTGTTATATCTGTAAGAAGATTTTGCACCATAGAAAGGATGTTAGATTCTAAAAAAAATTATATGCAATTTTTTTGCGAATTTCATTTCCTGAATGTTTGCCTTTAAATCTTCTGCATGCCAAAGCTGAAGACACTGGATTGATATAGTGTAGCGTAATACCTATGAATGCCCTTTTATTAACTCTCCAAATATGAGTACTTGCTGATACCCACTGGACTGTTTCTTATTAGTTTGCTTTTATCTTCAATATATAATTCATGATATTGCAGAGAAGTCTTACTGTGGCTTTCGGCAAAATGTTGAGCAAAATTTCCTAATGTTGCTAGGTTCAAGTGCAGATATTGGCTATATCCATATCTTCTACCAGCATCTTTACCAGTCCCTCTTCAAATGGAGACTGTGACTAAATAGTTGATGATTGATTTTTTTTTTATAGTCAAAGTCATTGATATCACATGACAGAAAACAGGGATATATGTTTCCATTGAAAAAATTTACAAATTTTTAATTTAGTTTGTAACTAAAAAATTATCTAAACTCCGATTTTAACTTTACTTTTTTATCTAATTAAATTTTGGCCTTCATTAATTTTTTTTATTGAAACTAAAAGTTTTAAACTCTCTGGTTAACTTTCGTCCATCACTAAATATAGAGGAGTATTTTGTATGCATTAAAAAGTTACTCTTATGATCAATATTTACTTCTTGTCAGATTTATTTCTGCCATATTAATATGTTTAATGTTATCAGTCTTTATTTTTTAAATGAAAGGCAATATTTTCCCTGGTAATGGGTATTTTTTTTATAATATTATATATATTCCATCTAATATCGCAAGATTTTTTTAAACCAAAGGTTGAGTGTAATGCTGTTTAAATAGCAAAAAGTATTTGTTATTTACACTTATTTGGAGGCTTTTTTCCTATTGTTCTTTGTCAAAGCAAAAACTGTTTTCAACTCTTTTTCATATTCAACCATATAAATAAATATATATTCATCACCTAATAAAGACCTATTTATAATTTAATTATAAATATTTTCAGGATCAGACAATTCTGTGTTAGTGTTTAACATTCCTTCTAAAGGCCCTAATGTTGCATTATCAGATACACTTCATGGTAAGAATGGTGACATTAGGATAGACTACATAAATTTGACTATTAAACCATATATTAATTCAGTAACTTTTAAAGTAATTAAAGGAATAAAGTGCACAAGATAAAAAGGTGGAAAATGTTTCTAGCGATATACTATTAGCACTGGTGAATATTTTCAAAATTTTAAAATGCTTAATTATTTATTTAGCTTAAATATTTATTGTAGAAAATATGCACATATATGTGTAACAATTTTTATTGCAGTTCACAAAGCACCAATCACACATCTTGCATCTGATCATGATATGCTGGTCAGCGCTGATGAACTCGGCACTATTGTGACATGGAAGGTTAAAGGATCTGGACTTGTGCAGATTTCTAATATAAGAGGAGAAGGGTAAATATGGTTTATATCTTAAAGCTCCTTCTACTTATGAGCTAAATTAATTAGGTTCTCAGCTGGTAAGCAAAGTTAATTAGGATTCTCATCTGGTCCTTGAAACACTTTCTGGGAGTGTTTCTGTTACAGAATGACTTATAAAAATTACCTCTTTCCTTGAAATTAGGGTGAGAACTTGTCTTTCTATTTTTTATTCTCATCTTTTTCAGAATGAGTGGTATTATCTACTGCTTTCTTATTCTCCCATATTTGGCTAGTTTCTCTGCTACTTCCTTTCCCTCTATTTGTATGCTAGGATCCTTTGGAGAACACCTTGATATTATTGTTGAGGTTTAAAGTGCTGTCTTGAGTTTTTAATATAGTAGAGTTTTTTTAAGGTTTTAGGTTTGTAGGACTGTTTTAGCCCTATTAAGGGAGATAATTTAATTGTTTAACATATGTATGTGGTTCATTAGGGTGGTAGATCCCTTTCTGCTCTGTCTTGGCCAGTGACAATTAACTTTTCTAGTCTTTCTCTATTAAGTCATTCATTGGGAAGTGTGGTGGCTGAGTGGTAAACTGCTTGGCTTCCGAATGGGGGTCCTGGGTTCAAATCCCGATGAAGACTGGGATTTTTAATTTTGGGATCTTTGGTCGCCTGTAACTCCATCCAGCTCTAATAAATACCTAACATTAGTTTTGGAAAAGTAAAGGCAATTGGTCATTGGGTTGGTCACATGACACCCCTGTTAACTGTTGCTACAGAAACAGATGACCTTTAAATCATCTGCCCTATAAATTGCAAGGTCTGAAAGAGGAACTTTACTAACTTATTGCTTTATTTAAAAAATGATTTTTTTTTAGTTGGTTTAGAGTGCCAGATTTGAGGATTTTATCTAAAGGTATTTATTTTAGTTTAATGTGTAAGGATTTTCATTTCTTTTCTTTTTTTTTTTGCTCGTTGAAACCAGGGCAGCAGGGGTGGACTGTAGTCAAAATCAATCCTGGCAATAGTGTCATAAAAGGCCCACAAGTAGTGTACCGTATTATGTACACTCATTTGTTCTACAAGACTATAAAAGATATAGCCTTAAATCATTGTTTGATAATTGCTTTGTGTGACCGAAGCCAATAAGCCCACCAGGAGGGGCGGTAACAGAGCGGTAAAGTGCTTGACTCTTGGGTTCAAATCCTGGTGAAGACTGGGATTTTAAATCTCAGGATCTTCAGGTGCCTCTGAGTCCATCCAGCTCTAATGAGTACCTGATATTAGTTGAGGAAAAGTAAAGGCGGTTGGTCTTTGTGCTGGCCACATAACCCCCTTATTAATAATAGGCCATAGAAAAGATGACCTTTTCATCATCTGCCCTATAGACTACTTTTTACTTTACCACCGGCCCACCAGGTATTTGTTAAAATACCTTTATAGCCAGAGCAGCGATTGTCCTTCATTGTGTATTTATAAATGCGTATGGTATTCTATTTAGGCTATTAGTTAGTACCTTGTTTAATTTCTTGTATTTGTTTGGGAAGCTGAGTTGTATCAATTTATCTTTAGTAATGAAGAATGCTGTTCCTAGAGTAAATTTCTTATATATATGGCTCCTTTTCGTCTTGAAAAGCAATGGATGCCCCCACATTTCTTATACTACTACCATTAATACACTAGATCTATAAATCCTTGTCAGTAGTTAAGCTCAATCAAATTAGATAATTAGAATCTCAGAAAGCATATTACAAATAATACTTTTGTTTCTGAAAGCCAAAAATCTGCTCGTCCCGAGACATGACGTTAAACTGCGCTCCTCTTTCCTTAGCACTTTTGGAGCTCAAAAGTGCCCTACTTCTTTTCTATCATTGTGTCTGCCTCCTCTTTTCCTAAGTCTGCCTTCATTGATCATCACACTGTCTCCTTAACTTTAAATTCTCACTACGTCCTAGACCAGTCCGTTTGCCGTGGACTGCGACGGGTAAGGGGGGATAAAGAGATCCTGGTGTTTGAGTGGTGGCTATCTGAGGATAAACCACAACAACACAATACTTTGGCTCCAAGTTCCCCTAGACCTGAGACCCAGATGGCCCGCTCTGGGTCAACCGGCTGGTCATGCCGAGCTACCAGCATAGGTCGTCGACCTATGCTGGAGGGCGGTGGCTGGAGGGTCAATCAGGGAGCTGCTGTATCGGGCACATGTCCGATGTAGCAGTTGACTGAGTATAGCACCTGTGTAGCCCTGGCGGGCTCATTCTGGACATCCGAATGGCCCGTCCCCTTGTTGGACTCGATGGCGGGTGGGGAGCACAGGTGCCGAATTAACCAAAATATATATGGACAAAAAAACACACACAAAACTACTTGCCCCAGACCTATGTCTGGGCAAGAAACGTCGAATTGACGATAAAAAAGAGGAGGTCCCAAAAAGCTGTGCCACCTGGCCATCATTTCTGGTGGTTAGATGCACAGAGGAGGGAAAAAGCCTGACAAAGTTGAGCCCTTTTATTATCTATAAGGGACTCAAGTCAGTAGTGGAAGAGCCCAAGAGTGTGTCTAAGCTACACAAAACAATGGAACTCCTTGTAGAAGTAGACAGCAAGACACACTCTGATGGGCTTTTAAGATGCAGAAGACTCTGTGATCTCCAAGTGGAAGTCATGCCACACAAGAGTCTGAACACCAGCAGAGGTGTAATCAGCTCTAGGGACCTACTGGAATGTTCCGAGAAGGAAATAGTGGAGGGCATTGAAGGAGTCACCCATGCCCGGCGCATTACCAGGCGCAGGGAGGGTGAGGAGGTCAAAACCGCCATTATTATCCTCACATTCGGAACTAGGACACCGCCAGAGTATGTGAAGGCAGGATACCTACGAGTTCCAGTGAGGCCCTACATACCTAACCCCATGAGGTGCTTCAAGTGCCAGGGTTATGGACACGGCGCGGCAGTCTGCAAGAGGAACACTGTGTGTGCCAGATGTGCTGGAGAGGGTCATGAGGACAAGGGTTGCACAGCCCAGTTCAAATGCCCAAACTGTCAAGCTGGCCACTCAGCCTACTCCAAGGACTGCCCTGTGTGGAAACAGGAGGTTGCCGTGCAGGAGTACAAGGCAAGAAACGGATGTACCTTTAGCCAGGCGAAATCGGCTGTACTGGCCCTACCCAAGGGCCAATTCGGCTTGACAAAGACCTACGCCCAGGCTGTTGCTAAGAAAGGAAGATCCATAGCCACACAGACGGACACATTGACCCCACCACCCCCTCCTCCTCCCCCAACTCAGAAGAAAACACCGCCAAAGAACACACCTCTGAAGAAACAAGAAAGCCCTGTTGTCATGCTAAAGAACAGGTTCTCTGTGCTCGCTGATGAGAGCATGGAGACTGAGCAGCATGTCAAAACCAATACTCCGGGAGAACCCGGAGACATCATGTCTGACACAGGTTCTCCTCAGAGAACCCAGCCAGACACCCCAACCTCTACCGAGTTAGAGGTTGACCAACTCCCTAAGGGGAGAAATCAAAGCGGAGAGGATGCCCGAGGTGAGAGAGGAGGAAATAACCTCCGCTCTAACCAGAGGGATCTCCCCTCTCCAGAGAGAAAGACTTCCCCCAAAAGGGGGTTGTCCTCCTCTCCATCCAAACCCAAGAATAAAAATACCAAGGTCACTGGAATAAAGGGAAACCCCTCCGGGGGCCTCCCAAGGCCAAATAGCTCCAAGTAGGTCATCTAGAATAAGCCATGGATTCCAGAATTGTACAGTGGAATTGTAGAGGCCTCAAGGCCAATTACGAGGAAATGCAGCTACTGATGGACTCTGAGACTCCTGTAGCTGTCTGCTTACAGGAAACATTTCTGAAAGATTGCATCAGCTTCCGAAGCTACCGTGCTTACACCAAGAATGTTGAGGATGCAGAGAGAGCATCAGGTGGAGTCTGTATCCTTGTGAAGGATAGCATCCCCCATGAGAGGGTAGAACTACAGACCACACTACAGGCCGTAGCAGCTAGGATAACCCTTCACAAGGTTATCACTTGCTGCAGCCTGTATCTACCATCAGGCGCTCCATTAAACCGAACAGACATGGAGGACCTATTGAAACAACTCCCCCGGCCTTATTTAATCCTTGGGGATTTCAATGCCCATAACACCATGTGGGGATCCAACAATACCGACACAAGAGGTCGTATGCTGGAGGATATCTTCCTCCAACATGATTTATGCATACTTAATGATGCATCACCGACCTACTTGCACCCAGGAACTGGATCATTCACATGCATTGACCTCACCGTATGCGTCCCCGGACTTCTGGACGATTTTAAATGGTCAGTTAGCAATGATCTACGGGGAAGTGATCACTTCCCAATCATCATTACTAACAATCTCCCTTCATTGGGACGACCTCAGCGGTGGAAACTGAATAAGGCCGATTGGGAACAATTCCAAAAAAGATGCTCTGATGATATCACAGAAAATATCCTCCATGAACAGAACCCAGCTGATACCTTTGCTAGCAAGCTACTAAGTATAGCCAGGAAAGTTGTACCCCTAACCTCTGCAAATCCAAAACGGCCTAGCAAACCATGGTTTGATACAGCTTGCAAAAGTGCTATTGGTGAAAGGAAAAAACGACTGGCTGCATTTATAAAGAATCCTTCCCAGGAAAACCTAAAGCTATTCAGGATAGCTAGAGCAAAGGCTAGACAAACCA
The DNA here is from genome assembly GCF_947242115.1 of Biomphalaria glabrata. NCBI lineage: Eukaryota > Metazoa > Mollusca > Gastropoda > Planorbidae > Biomphalaria > Biomphalaria glabrata. The sequence goes on along the minus strand of NC_074711.1, from coordinate 25,688,134 downwards.
TACGGTCAGCCAAAAGGAATTCCTGGAGAAGTTTTGTCGGCAGTCTGGATGCCAAAACTTCTGCTAGAGCGGTTTGGAAGGCAGTAAGGCGAATCAAAGGGAAAGAATCAAATGCAATAGGGCATTTGAAAAACCAAGGACGAACTGTCACGTCCCCCAGAGAAATAGCTGACTGCCTTGCATCCTCAATAGCAGAAAAATCATCCACTGCACACTACACGCCAGAGTTCCAAAAAGTCAAAACCAGGGAGGAAAGACACCCCATTGATTTCAGGTCAGAGAACAATGAAGACTACAACAAACCGTTCTCGCTTGAGGAACTGAGGGAATCGCTGGACAAGTCACATGACACAGCGCCTGGAGAAGACGAAATCCATTACCAGTTCCTCAAGCACCTTCCCGAACCCTCATTGGCAGTCCTGCTAGGGGTCTATAACTGTGTGTGGCAAACAGGCGCTTTCCCAAACAGCTGGAGGAAAGCCACAGTTATACCGATACCTAAACCGGGAAGAGACGGCTCTGACCCAGCTAACTATCGACCAATAGCACTAACAAGCTGCATCTGCAAAACCATGGAAAGAATGATTAACAGTAGGCTGGTCTGGTACCTGGAAAGGAATAAAGTGATCTCAAACTACCAGTGCGGATTCCGGCAGGGGCGGACAACAACTGACCACCTGGTAAGGCTGGAAGCTTATATTAGAAATGCATTACTCAGAAGAGAACATCTAGTAGCTGTATTCTTCGATATAGAAAAGGCCTATGACACAACCTGGAAACATGGCATTCTACGTGACCTGGCGCTTATGGGGCTTAAGGGACACCTCCCCCGTTTTGTGGAGGAATTTCTGAAAGACCGAAAATTTCAGGTTCGAGTGGGCAACTCCGCTTCTGACACTCATGACCAGGAAATGGGTGTACCCCAGGGCAGCATTCTGTCAGTCACCCTGTTCAACATTAAAATAAATAGCATCATAAATGCGCTGTCCCCTGGCATAGAGTGCTCTTTGTATGTTGATGACTTTGTCATTCTTACTTATGGAAAAAACATGAACACCTTAGAAAGAAAATTACAGTTATGTTTAAACAAAATTCAGGGTTGGGCAAACTATAATGGTTTCAAATTCTCAGACTCCAAAACAGTTAGTATGCATTTTTGTAATCTAAGGGGACTCCACCCAGACCCTGAACTATTTATACACAAAAAGAAGATCCCTGTCGTGAAAACTACAAAATTTTTAGGCCTCACCTTAGATTCCAAATTTAATTTTCTCCCCCACATTAAGGAACTTAAGAAGAAATGCCAAAAGTCATTAAACATACTAAGAGTACTCAGCCATACGGACTGGGGAGCTGACAGAGATACCTTGCTGCTGCTCTATCGGAGTCTAATTCGATCCAAGCTAGACTACGGATCCATAATATATGGAGCAGCAAGGAAGTCGTACCTAAAAATACTGGAACCAATACAAAATGCTGCCCTGCGTCTCTGTCTCGGCGCGTTTCGTACATCACCTATCCCAAGTCTCCATGTGGAGGCTGGAGAACTCCCCATGGATATAAGAATGAAAAAGCTTGCAATGCAGTATATAGTCAAGCTAAAATCCAACCCCACGAACCCTGCTTTTGACTCCATATTTAACCCCACAGAGGTAGAATTATACAATCGAAGGCCTAACGTCATACAGCCGTTGGGCCTTCGAATGAGAGAACCCATTCAAAATTTAACCCCACCCATTGACCAAATCTCTAAAATAGAAACCCCTCAGAATCCTCCTTGGCTAATGAATAAACCCAAATTAAATTTATCCCTCCTTAATTTCAAAAAAGAAAATACAGACCCAAGCATACTAAAAGTCCACTTTAGGGAACTGCAGGAGAGCTACGGAGATTGTGGCACCATCTACACAGACGGATCCAAAATGGAGGGAAAGGTCGCGTGTGCCTGCTCCTTTCGGAACAAAACAATCTCCCGTAGACTCCCCGTGCCTGCTCCTTTCGGAACAAAACAATCTCCCGTAGACTCCCCGATGGCTGCTCCATCTTTACGGCCGAATTGCACGCAATATTGCTTGCACTTATGGCCGTAAAAGCATCAGAAAGGAGTAAATTTATAATCTGCTCCGACTCCAAATCTGCATTGCAAGCTCTGGGGCGGATGAAGACTGACATCCCATTGGTACATAAGAGCCTGAAGCTGTTGGACCAAATAACAGCCGACCGTAGGGATGTCACCTTCATCTGGGTCCCCTCCCATGTTGGCATTGAGGGAAACGAAGCCGCAGACAGAGAAGCAAAGAGAGCCCTAAATCATGCGGTGTCAGGAACCCTAATTCCCTACTCGGACCTGAGACAAAGTATTGCCTCTGCCACCTATCGAGAGTGGCAGAACCGATGGGAGGCTGAGACTCACAGTAAACTCAGGCAGATTGTGGCGGATGTCAGGTGGCGGCCCACATCTAAGGGTCTGACAAGGCGTGGTAGCACAACCATGTCCAGACTTAGGATTGGCCACACCTACATCACGCACTCTTTTGTACTGAAGAGAGAGGAGCCCCCACTTTGCGAGTACTGTGACTCTCGCCTCACCGTGGAACATATCCTCGTTGATTGCCCCAGATACCAGGATGTCAGGGCGAAATATTTTAGAGCCACTAATCTAAAAACACTATTTAATAATGTCGACCCTGGGAAGGTACTGGGCTTTATTCGGGAAGTGGGGCTATCTACGAAGATGTGATTTCTGAATTTGTGAACTTGCACTATTTACATTAGATTTTTACCAAATATTTAAAATTTTACTACCTTTACTATTTTAACTGTGAATAGACCTTGATTTTAATTATATGACTGTATAGAATCTGACCCTTGTTGTTTAGAGAGAGAGTAGTCCTTAAGGGACTGCAGGCACGACATGGCCTAAATTGTGCCGATGTGCCTCAAATCACAAATCTCAAATCCCCAAAAATCTGCAATGAATAATGATTAAGATAGACACTATAATTTGTACCTTATTATTTTTACATACACCTATTTTATAGTCGTATTTGAAATATATTGTTTGCTTAAATATTGAGTTGAACTGTTATTACTAATGTTAGTGGTGTTTGAAAATTTACTCTAGTTATTAGATTGAAATTTGTTTTCAAAGAGCAAATCCAGACATTTGTCTAAAATAAAAAAGAAAAGAACTTTCAATCACATGTCATAACTTTAAAAGAAGTGGTTATTGTGTTGACCAGAATTCAATTTTTATGTAAATTATTTTCAATAACTCTTTATGCCCCGCCCGCTTCATTTTAGTTTCATATTTGGAAATATTTTTTTCATTTCTTAAATTGTATACCAGTAACTTATACATTCTATAAGGAAGAAATTTTTATAATTGTTAACTTAAATTTCAGTTGGCCATGTAACAGTGTAGCTGTATGGAAGGGTATTATTGTTGGAGGCTTTGCATCTGGTCACCTTAGAATTTTTAATGCCAGCTCTGGTGCCATTGGTGCAGAAGTAGCTGCTCATGCTCGATCTATTAATGCTGTTGACATTTCCAAGGAGAATGGACTGGTATAATTTTACCTTTTATTTTTTATTTAAACATTTTTGTTAATTCAAGGTTTAATAAATTATAATCTGCATTTTCAATTACCACAACATCTTGGTATCACCAACACTCTATGTAGGGCAGTGGGGAACAGGTGAGAAAAAAAAAACATGCTACTTTTCCTTGGCCCAGACTGCAAAAGAGCTTACAGTTTAGCAGCAAAAAAGCTGGTTAGAAGAAGAAAAATTTATAAAATGTCTAAATTAAAGTCTAAAGTGTATTTTATATTTGCACTAAATACTGATGCTTCACTACGTTGAAAAAAATATTTTAGCAAATTTATCTCATGTCACACAAACAAAGTGAAAAGAAATTTTAAATTCATGTGCTGTTTATTTACAAGAGTACTTTTTTCATTCTTAAATAAAACTTCTTGTTTTATAACATACCTGTTGAATGCCCAGTATTCCCCTCCTCCCAATTGAATTTTACTAACCCTTATGGAAGAAGTAATTATGCTTTCTGCTCCTCCCATGGAAAATCCCAAAGGAGACACTCCTTTCCACAATTTTGTTCTATTGTTTCTTAAGTGCAACACAACTGAGCTTAAACAAAAAATCTAGTGCTAGTTCAGGAATAACTGATATAATATATTTTTGATATCATCTAAGTGGGATAATTAGTGCTGAATGAGTCAGTAAATCAGTGAGGGTTTCGGTTTTACATCTATATATAGATATATAGATAGAGATCTACTTTATCAATTTACATTTTTTTTTACACTCAGTGTATATTCAGTCTAAATTTGGCCAATTTTAATTTTCAAATTATTTTTTTTTATCTTCATGACTGTGTTAGAGCAGATCATCAGCTGGCATTAAACATTCAAGAGTTGTGATGATCTAATGGAGAAATTATTTTTTTTTCCCCTTGTATTAAAAAAAATAGATTTAGTATGTGCACATAGGGAGACAAATTGCTATATTAATATGTTAAACCAGATTCCATTTTTCATTTTCCCATCACAAACAATTATCAGCGTCTGGTTTAAATAATATGAAACATGTTTACAAATTAAATCACACACCACTTACTGCCAGCTGATAATTCGATTATACAGGGGAGGTAATTTATTAGTTCACACTTTCAGGTTTGAACTTATTAAGTTTTGTCCCCTGAAGTAAAAGAAAAATATTGTTATTCCCCTCTCTCTCTCTCTCTCTCTCTTCATTTTCTCAACAAAAAAATGGAACAAAAAAGAATATTAGTTGCATGCACCACATAACATGCGTTTGAAATAATCTCTCCATTTTCTTTGTGTTTATCTGTTTGAACGTGTAGGTTTTATCTGTAAGTGATGACACATATTTGAAGATCTGGCAGTTGAAGCCATTAAATATTCCACAGGTAATATTAACTTTTGTGTTATAAAATGTAAGACATATAGACAATTGTGAGTTTATACACATTTTGAAATGGCACTAATGCACAATAATAAACATTCAATATAAATCTGTTAAATTTCCATAACAAAATTATTTTTTTAAATAGGCATATATAAATTTAATAAAAATATACAACATATATTTCTGTAACTTATTCAATTTAATATAGGAATTTTAATAAAAATATAACAGATTCATTTTTATGGTTTTATTTTAATGATTTTAGAGTTTTAAAAATATTATTTGTTTGTAAATCATCTTTTATTAAATATAGCATATCTTGTATATTTTTATCATTCACTCATGTATACTATGCTGGTAACAATGACATTACATCTATCTAATTGTTATTTTCTCAAAAGATTTGGAGCTGTGTATACAATAAGTTTAGATTCTACTAAATTAAAAATATAATATATATATATATATATAAATATACTTTTAATCTAGTAAAGTAACAATAATGTAAATTTTTATTTTTTTTTATTTTTTTTCAGATTGAATATAGACATGCTGAGTGTGTAACAGACTTACAATTAGTTGGTGGTCAATTTGTGGATGACCAAGGGAAAGTCATTTGTGTTACTGGCTATGACTGTAATGAAATTATATTTTTTGTAAAAAATTAATGTAACACTCGTAGTTATTTGTTTTTTTAAAGTAAATAATTTCTTGTTTTAAATCATCATATCAAGTCACATGTCTTCAATTAAGGTCTTGCATCATTATGTAATAATGCATATTTTTGTCTGTTGATAATCACAAGTCTTCAATTCGATAAAAGATCTTTAAAATAAGAATGTCACATTTTCATAAGTGCTAATGTTCCATAAGGAGAAGAATGTGTTCACTTGATTCTTAAGTCTATTATACTTGTTTTTTTTTTTTATTTAAGCTTTTTATAAATAATAGCTCAAGTTTGTTTTTATAGTGAATGTATTTAAATGAGCTGTTTTGTATGTAGCTTTGTCAGCTGTCTTTTTGATTCACAAAACACCAAGTTTGACTTTCTAACAACATGGGGTATTGCCTTAAAAGTCTCCAAGATAAAATATTAATACATAAATAATAATTTTTTTACCATAAAGAAATTTCATTTACTATAGTGCATTTACATACAACAAAATATTACAACAATGCTAATGAAATGTACAATACAACACAGTGGCTTAGCTAGGAATTCGCCATCATTTGGGGGCAGTAAGGCTTGATCTCTTTGGGGGCTCCTGCATTTTGCATATTTAATGTAAAAAAACACTCATTTGGGGGCCCCTCTCAAGTTGGGGCCCATGGGGATTTTCAAATTCTCCCCCCACCCTAGCTACGCTTCTGATCTAACAGTCTTACTCAAACTTTAAATCTCATGACTCGTGTCCTCCAAACACTAGGCCTGAACAATGCCTTGGCCAGCAAAATTTGTGATATTAGTGTTACTTGATTAAATTATTTCAACTTTTAATTTTTAATATCATTTGAAAGTCAATGCATTATTTATTCCAAAGTAATGGGACTGTGATAGTTAATTCTTGTAATCTTTGATAAAATGTTTTGAAATCAATAATAAGTTGTTTTGTTGTTGTTGCATAATTAACAATATTTTGGAAGGCTATTTTTTTTTTATTTTTTGAAGCAACATAACATTTTAATTATTAAAAGTATTTTTAAAGTGTGACATCACACATTGTATATCAATTAATATATTGACCTATTTGGAGAACTGCAAACAACCATGCTTTCTTGTTTTGGGCAAGCTTGTGTAGTTCATTGCAGGTTTTGATTGTGGTCTTCTCTACATTCTTTCTCTTCCTTCTCTTCAAGAGACTTCTTCATTTTGTATGTGAAGTCCATCTCTCTCTGTCACTTACTTTTTTTAGTTGGAGTCCATCTCTCTTCCAAGTATTGAGGACTATTTTTTTTCTTGACCTCAACACTGTCAGCATTTGATCCTCCTTCAGGTCTCAAATATATCAGCATTGAGTAGTGACCTACTTCCTTTTCTTTCATTCAGAAGCCATGTTGGAGGTATGAATTTTCCAAATGACATTCTAGAGAATTAGAAAAAAATTAAAGATATAATCAACACTTAATCACCTGTTTATTGTGGCTATAAACAGCTGACTAGTATTACCTTCCCCCTAAGTTGAAATTGAGATACTTATCACTTGATAGCCTTAAATGTGAGGATTAGTACTCAAGAATCTTGGGTTTTTCAGGTAAGCACTTGGTAATTCTGTCTTTATATCCCATCAGATACTGATTGGTTCTAATCTACCCAACAAGCAACATAAATAATGAGCTATATTGTGTCCAATTAATATTTGATGAGGATGTCAGTTTATTTATGTAAGAAACTAATACTGTTTAGCTATTTATATGTTAATATGTCAGTTGTAAAAGAAATATATGTACTATATCTATGGTACCGGTATATCATATTTATAAACCTTATGTCCGTGATATATCAGTGCAATGTATACAAGTTTCTCTTCTTAAGTATTGTGGTATATTTATTACTTTGACATCTAGGCTACTTTTTATTTCCTGATTATTTTAGTCCTCACATTGACTTGCTAACCCATTCCTTTCACTTATTGTGTTTATGGTGTTATTTATCCATTTAAGTTCTATGTGCTTGTTGGAAATAAAGTGTGTGTATGTGTTTGCTTGTCAATAAACTATTATTTGATAAATTTAAGTTCTAAGTGCTTGTTTGAAAAAAAGAGTTTGTGTGTTGGTTGTCAATAATTTATTATTTGATAAATAAAAGTTCTAAATGCTTGTTTGAAATAAAGTTTGTGTGTGTGTTTGTTTGTCAATAAATTATGGAATCTATTGCAAAGCATTCAATCATACAGGTGAATAAATGTTTTTATTTAATTTTTTTTTTCGGCTGATTTGGTGAGACTAATTTGTTACATAGAAAAAAAAGATAATATAATAAATCAATTATTAGTCTTATAATTTATTCTAATCACAAATGAATACTAGAAGTGTGAGAACGTGAACTGATAAAATGTGTGTACATGCATGCCCAGCAGACGATTCAAATGAGCCACATTACTTCCTCCTCTACAACCTAGACTGCCAAAGTTGATCATACATTTGTTTATGTTCTGGTGAAGTTTTTAAAGGTCATCGCAAAGTGGAAATCACAGTGGACCTTAGTCCTTACAAGTTCTAAATCAGGGGTGGCCAACCTATGGAGCGCCAAAAGTGGGGAATTGCACGACTGCTACAAGTGGCGCACTACACCACTGAGATAATAGAAAGAAAAAAATGTCTGATCGTAAAAAAATAATAAAACCGAACTGCATAGAATGGGAATTTAGCTCATAGGCTACTATGATGACATAGACCCACATGGTTTTAATACTAATAGCTCCTTACCCAGAGCACGAAATGTGAAGGATATTGCTTTAGATTTTCAAAGTCTTAGTAATAAGGTCTGTAAACAAAGACCTTTTTTTTTTTTGTCTTAATCCTCTTTTTGTTCATTCCTGCCTCAACACTTTGAACAGTTGAACACCTGCCGCCGATATTGTGTCTATATTTTTTTTATTGGTTTATTTTTTTTATTAGTAAAACAAATATGTAAATCAAGTACATATATTAATATGTCCAATAAAAAAATAATCAAAATTCATTCTCCCCTCCATCAACATTTTGATTTCATCTTGCAGTATAGTTATACTAATTATTTCATCACATTTTTTTACAAATTTGCGTTTTGTATCTTGAGAGGCCCTATTTATTAATTCTCCTATTCATCATCTACTAATGCACATCTTTACTGCTGACGTCTGATCATTCTGTGACTGAAATCTAAATGATTTGACAACAAAACTAAAGCACACAGTAGCTCCTTAGACTTGATCAAACCTAAACTGCTCTCACATCTGCTGCACCTAGCTGTTCATACAGATCAGCACACGCTTTCTGCATTTACATCACATTTGTACTAGACAGTTCTTCAAATGACATGATTCTATTTCATCAAAGACCATCAAATGTTGATTAATTTTAAGAGCCGAGGTTTTGACTTATCGTAAAGTTCCTAATATCGTAGTTCTCATAGTCTGTAGGAATGTATTCCTCTCTTGAGTCGCTCCTTAACTATATCCCAGCATTTATCTGAAAATGGTAAAAGGAAAACCACAGATTTGGGTTGAAAAGAACGAATCAAATCTCGTGTTTCTCTGTACAAAGATTGCATGGTGTAACAGATTCCATTCAGGTTAAAGATTTCTTCTGTGCCGTGAACCACAGTATCAAATGTTTTATGTTTAAAACTTGATACTGTTTGTTATCATGAGCTGAAGGGCAGCATGGTAAGGTATTTCTGGACAGTGTCTGGATATTAAATTTGCAAGTTTGTATTCTAGAGATGAAGGATCAGAAGTATTGCATCCAGAATAATCCAATAAAATATTTTATGAAAGATGTGATATGGCTCTGAATTTAATTAATAGTTCTGCTTTTTTATTTTTTTTACTATAATTCAATAAACTTATTTTTGGTAGAAAGGTTTTTTTAATGCGTTTGTCATCCCTAAGAATGAAAAAAAAAAGTTACAACCTTACAACCTTACAACCACCTTACAACCTTACAACCTGAACGAGTGTAATTTAAAACCAGTCAACGTTATGAGCAAAAGAACAAGACAGGAAGTTAATAGGAAGCGTCAGTTGAATGAAATGTGGGAGAATTAATTCTTATACATTTCGAGTCCATTAGGAAAGCCAATAGCCATTGATTGATAGAGGTACGTGAACAGTAACCAAAGCTATGTCAATTCGGATCAACATACAGATTTGAGCAAACTTTTTCATCCATGAAAATATTCGAAATCCAATTGAGGTCACGACTGTCCGATTCAAATGTGAAGAACTGTTAATTGCTTTCTGTTATGAATTTAACTAATAATATTTCATATTTTTTAAAAACAAAACAAAGTCAGATCTCATTTAAGCTAATTATGCCTACCTTGCCTGCATAAGAATTTTTTTTAAATTTAAAAACTGCAAATAGTGTTCATATTTAATTGGTAATATATGCAGAAATAATCCAATAAAATGATCAATGCTAATTCAGAAATGTCCATAGAGTAAAATGTATGTTGTGTGTGTGTATAAAATCCCTTCCTCTACAACTACTACCTCTGCCCATCCTATCAGTTTGATGGAAACGATTCTACTGGGTATGTAAAACTTGCACATATCTCCAAAGTATCCTATTTCAAAGGTATAAAAGGGATTACAAATTTGTTTGTGGGCCTCTGCATTAAAAGTGAACAAAAAATTGGCGCATGGAAACAAAAAGTTGGCCACCGCCTGTTCGAAATGAATAAGAAATGCTGTTTAAAAGACACTTTTGTCTGGACTTAATATGTGACACAAGTAGAGACACACCTCACCTAAATGTATTTGCAAAAACAAAAATAGCGAAACAACAAATAAAAAGAAATAGAATACGTATTTGTAGATGGGCCTAGAAAGGCCTATTAATACTTTTTAATTTTCTTTTTATTTCGCAGACAACATAACAAGTGTTTCAATTCATAGTCTCAATTTTTAATGTATCATTTTTTTTTCTAGGTATAAAGCTATAAAAGTAGACTTCATGAGTTTAAGAGTTCTATATTAACTGATTTATTGGAAATTTGTTGTTGTTTAAGGACTCAAACTACTCTAGAAAATCACAATCATGTAATTTCCTCACACAAAAAAAATAGAATTTGATCAACAAAGATATTACCTACATATAACTTCTTAAAAGACGTTTTGAAATGGAATGATGAATTTAAATCTAGCACCTAAACTGGAATTCAATAAATTGTTATTACTTCTAGAGTATGTCGATATATTTCATCTCCGTGGTAAACAAAGGAAAAAAAAAATAGTCTACAACCTGAATATGTTCTAGTGATAGCCCACCTTGGTGTAGCACATAGACTTATCTTTGTCCGTCTGAACAGTTTTGTTTCATTGCCCTCAATGTCATCATGTAAAAAAAAAAAACACCTCACAATAATTGAATAGTTTCAGCATTGATCATTCTCAGTTCGGCCCATCAACATTGACAACTCGTCTTTGAAGAGCCGGCCATTTGAAGGTAGGGTTTTTTAGTGTTGTTACTGACACAGGTGACTGACAGGGCCGGACTTCATCTGCTTTGTCTGAGGCCTGGACGTGACCGAGTGTTGACTTTGAGCTCCTCCACCCCATGCAATGGAGACTTTGATCTTCGGACATAATTCCTTGTCTATCACGTGGGACTGCCATCATTTGTTGTTTTGGAGGGACTTTGAATGTTGATTAGTCATAGACCAAGAACTTCTTTAATTCTATCATAGCTGCTTTCTCCCCCCCCCCCTTTTTCCCCATCTCTTTTGTATATTTTAAACATTTTCTGAGTTGCTATTGAGAGGAATGAATAATAAAGTTGAGCCTATATAGGGGAAATTATAATGAATAGTATTGAAATAAAGCGTGGTAAATTATCTTTAAGATTATATCATTTATTTAAAATGTTAATGCTTTTAAAAAATAAAAAATAAATTGTCTCCGCCCTTGTAATATCAATATGTAAATAAAAGCTCGTGGACATAAACAATCAATGATCGATTGATCTACTTTATTTTAATATTGTTGTATATTTTGAGTCAACATAGGCTTACATTTTTAGAGGAAAAAAAAAGCTCATAAACTGAATTCGAACGAGACTATTGAACATGTAAGTTAATTTTAAAGCAACTATCTTGTGTTCCAGTGCAAATGTGCGTAATGGATGATCTTCTATTTAACTGAGAAAGTTTATTAACCTGGATAATTAAAAATGTACGTAGTGTCATTTTGATTTTACGTTAAACAGCAGAAAAATACTTTAAATAAAAAAAAACAAATTTTTCATCTTTCTCAAGATCAAACTATTTTTGTAGGCTATTTAATATTTCAAGTATTCAACTAAATGTATTCATCTTTGTAAATCAGTGTTAAGGAGTGTGTGTTTGTATGTTTCTATGGTGACGGTAGGCAGAGGTTGGCAACCATTAACAACAATCAGAATTCTTGAAACCCAAATTATGTCGTATATTTGGACTAGATGGTTTGCAGGCCTCAACACCCCAAAGTCTGAAACTGTTTATAGGCTTAGACATGAATGTGTATTTATTTCACATAATAAAAGTCAATCGACACTGTATTTGGTTTTGTCACTCATGAAATCAAAGTATTGGCTTACAAATGATTCAATAACTCTCCAAATATAAGTAATACAGACTAGGCTAGTTCTACTACACGTTTTAATTACATATGAAGTAGAACTTTTAACGAATGCTACCAATAGACTAATTTTTAAAATATTTAATGAACATAAGCTAGGAAAGAAGAAAAAAACCTTGACAACAATATGCACTAATAATCACATACAAAATGCGCTAACAATCGCATGCAAAATTCATTAACAATCACATACAAAATTCATTAACAATCACATACAAAATTCACTAACAATCACATACAAAATTCACTAACAATCGCATACAAAATTCACCAACAATCGCATACAAAAGTCACTATCTTACAATCTATTTTCAATAACATTCAGTACGTCTTTACATATGGTCTTTATAACAAATGTGAGAAAGGGATTTCCGCATTTGTCACCTTGTAGCTCTACCTACCATTTCGTTTTTTTATTAGCAGTTCTTTCAAGATAGTGGCATCAGTGCTATACATCTGTCCAAACCTAGCCAACAATCGCTTGACCAGAATAATACATCTGTCACGAGGTGGTCTACAATCACTGAAGTGGTCAATATCTAATTCTGCAGACACTATCAGATCGTCATCAGCATATGTCTGAGCAGTATACCCAGGGACACATCACGACCGCCATTGTGCGTCCCATGTTTGATTATGTTGTGTCAGGTGTCTGAGTCACGACGTCACTGGCATTGCGAAAGCAGACGGGAATTTCCACAAACTAAACTATAGGAAACTAAGAAATAACGAATTCTAATGATTATAGTAAATTCCGGTAAAATGTATTCCGGTTAGAAAAAAATGTAAGAAAGATTGCTTAACTTTAATTTTGTATTTGTGGTGCTAATTGTTTAAATGTAATTTTGATAAATAAATGAATATTTCTGAAACTGAACTATTGTATTAAAAAACTTGTTCCTGTTCAGATAATAAATTGCCGCTAATTAAAGTTCAATTTCACATTATATCACCTGTGTTCCAGTGTTTTCTCTGCACAGATAAGAAACAAGTCATTCGCTCGCTGAGACTTTTCCGTTGTATGGGACATTATAGTAGACATTTAGTCAGGGACGTGTCAAGACCTCAAGGATGTAGTGTGGTATAAGCTATGGACTGTTGTTAGATGGTTTCGAAGGTCCCGGTTCGAGCCTTGCCCGCCTCCACCCCTCGTCGTCCTGCGGAAGGTTTGGGCTAGGATGTCATTATTTTTAAACTCCTAAACACGTAAAACAAAACAAAGTATCGATAAAATGCTAATATCAAACTACAAATCAATCCTTTGGTCGCATATGCCTATAAGTTAAATCTTTTCTAATTTACTGTTTTTAAACAATTAAATCTATTTTAAAGGTTATTTTATTAATTATATCGTTAGTACTATTTTGTTTTAAAATGGTATATTTTTTTTTTTGCTTCTTATGAATTTTTTTTTTTTTTTGGAAAAAGAAGGTGGGGGTATCCTGTTTCTTTTTTTTTTTTCAATTTGTTATTAAATAATCGATTATTCTTTCTTTTTTAAAATCTAGCTCTAGATAGAATAATAAACTGGCAGTTATTCTCTGATATGTAGTAGCTCTTAAATTAACAATGTTTCAACATTTAACATTAAACTGTAAAAAAAATCTAAACAAAAATAAAATTGTATTACAACAATAGTCATCAACATTTATAAAAAAAAAAAATTGTTTAATCCATTTCAACGTAAACATTTTGTTTAATGTTATAACCATCATTTTAAAAAAGAAACACTTTTTGATTCTTCAAAATTCTTGTTTTTTATTGCCTAGCTTTCACCACTTGACCAAGCTAGCCAATAGAAATTGTTGATCGAATCTGCTTTTGCAAAACTTATATCAACTCACTCTGTCTTGACTTGGTTAGGATTATGATGATTTTTTTTCCCGAATACTAATAGTGTTTTAGCTTATCATTAAATAGTTTTAAAAAATAGGTCACCCAAATAAAAAGCTGGCTTACACAGTATATATTTACATAAACTTAGCTTGTTACAGTGATGCTCAAAATACGGCCCGCGGGCCAGATCCGACCCGCTACGTGGTTTCATCCGGCCCGCCGAAACGTCGGTACAAAGTGTAAACCCCCCACCCCACCCCCGGCCATTTTTTTTTTAAAGTTTGAAAAATGTATCTTTACCAACGTTAGGGCTCTGATTGTTTCTCTGATTGATTGGTACCATGACAGTTAAAGTCTGTAGGTTTGTGCAGTGGGAGAGCCGAAGAAACTAAAAATGGACGCTGAATTTAGAATTTAGGTAAAGTGAACGGATCTTTACTTTTTGTGTGTGTGGAACATGATAATAAACCAACATATTTGTTTTGTCAAGTGTGTCTGTTATAAAGCACAGCAACATATAGACGGATTATAAAATATTCTTAGTTTGACTGCAAATTAAAGATTATTAAACTACGCCTGCTGGATGATGGGACTATTTACCAACAAAAGACAAGAATTTGAGTCGTTGGTAAAGCTGTTTACAATGTTGCTCACATTTTAAGTAGAGAAATGAAGCCAGTTTCCGACGCTTAAAAATGATAAACTTCCAATATTCCATTAAACAATGTAAGAACTAGATGTAAAAAGTTTCTTATAGACTTGTTTTAGGCCAATCTCATTTCGTTTTGTAAATTTTCGGTCATGAGACCCGCGACACGACTGTAGGAAATTAAAATGGCCCGCATGTTGAAGGGTATCCCTTGAACCTTATTCAATGGGTTTCAATAATTGTTTCAAAATTTATTTTTTAAAAACTTATTTTAAACTAAAAATAAATAAAAAAGAATATATTAATTTTTTGACATAGTTTATGTTTATGTATTTGAAAGAAAGAAAATGTTTAAGTGTACCCAATAAATCCCCCCCCCCCCCCACACACACACACTAAGGCGACCAGTGTGTGTTGAGGTGTGAGTATGATGTACGAGTTGGATTCATTACAAATACAGGCGCCCCATCCCTCGCGCCCCTCCCCACAGGATCCGTCGCCTGTAGTCAGTTCAATGCGACACAGCTGTTACGAGTTCATCCTATAGCGTACGTACTGCCATTGTCTTTGTCATGGGCCTCTTACTTCCGTATTGATATAAGCCTTTAGTGACTAGACGACTTTATCGTCTTTACAGCGGCTGTACGTATCCAGGGAACCATGTTTTCATTTGATCACCTGACCATGGAAGATTTATAGAGCTAGACTATAGACAGATACAATGCTACAAAAGTAAACGAAGTTTTTTTGGGGTTTCATTTCTAGCAGACGTGAAGATGTAGCAATGCTCACACTTTTGTATTTGAGATTTATCACCTGAAGGTTTCTTCTCAGGACGTCACGGCTGTGAGGATTCTATGAGACTGTCATTGAGAATATACGAGTCACTTTTTTTTAGATTGTTCGTTCAATAATTGAACTCATTGTTTCGTTAACTTTACAGCACACATGTTTTTGATGCCCCTTTTGTATGCTCTCGATGTGTGTTTGCGTGTATGTTTATAGGTGTTTGTTCGTTTCGTTTCTATTTCGTTTTAGAACCTGATGGTGTTATGGTCTAGACATGGCGAAGTGAAGAGCTGAGTGGGTGGGGGGGGGGGTGCGATGTTACGGGCAGTGCGATGTAGTGGCAGATGCTCTAATGGTACCCCCATTTAGATGAGGCCAGACATCGATACCCGAAGGTCTCGCCCCGCCCCCAAACTTTTTTGTCGCTGTCCCTTAGTGGAGTGACCGAGCTTTTGAGCCCATATGCTGTCAAGATTCAAATGAACTCGCGTTAGTGTTCCGCTTGCTCTGGTATAATTGGAATTCATTAGAACGACTCAAGGTTACGCCCCCCTTTCCTTTTTTTAATTCTCCCCACCAACTCGCACCCTCCTTCCTTCGTTATTATACTGACACCCCCTCCCCATCGCATTTTTTTTCCTTTGCTCTAAATTCACATGCGACAACGAGCATTTAATAAGGACTCGCGCAGTTGGTTTTAATTTAGAACATTGGGCGGAAGTGACGTTGTCTTTGACTGTATCAAATTACCGAAAAAGGCCGGATCGAGGGGGTAAGGGATGGAAAATTCGTTGGGTGTTAAATGGACAACACAGTGTTTAGCATGGAGCCAAGTAAACACCCTGTCATGGAGCAAAAGATAACTGAACAACCCGAATGGCCGTACAGATTGGACCGAAAATAGCCCTGACAGTCTCTTCTGCTCGTTATTCTATCGTACATCGAGCGTGAAGCGGGATTTCCCTTAAGTCTTCAGCGAGTTATAGATTTAGTCAAATTCTGTTTTGAAAGGCACCGTCCGCAGTAATGTTATAACAATTGCAGTGGTGGGCATAGGCGTTTGTAAAATAATGACATCAAATATCGTACCCAAATGTATTATACAAAGGGCCTACGTATATAAATGTAATTATAATTAGGCCTAATTGGTGTTCCTCTTGTACCTAAAAAGCTTCATTTAGCATAGTCCTTCTTCCCTAGTGCTATTAGAGTATGGAATGGGTTGCCTGAACCAGTCAGGAAAACCAGTGACTTAGCAGAATTTAAGTCATTGGTTAATAGGCATGTCTGAATGTATGACGCGTAGGATGTAATCATCTCCTTTTTTGAAGTAACATCTGTATTATATAAGATAAGATAAGATAAGATAAGATATGCAATATTAGCAATAACTATCCTCTACCCTATGCTTAACCTTAAAAACTTATGTAAACAAATACAAATTTGACTTGTTGACATAAAAATTTATAAAAAAAGTATACAGTAGGCTAAAAAAATATTTAAAAAAAAAAGGTTAGTATATTTTGTATCAACTGTCTGTCACTTTGTCTGTTAGTCCCTATGTATGAAATCCTTTCGTTGGTTTATCTGCCTATAATGATATACTGTTCAATTGTGTTCTAGATGTACAAAAAACTAAAATATAAAAGCATTTATATGTTATATATGTTATAGTTTTTGTGGACTGTTTATAAGTAGGAAACAATACGAACTGTGTTATGAAAAAAAAGTCAGTATTTGGGGAGGTGGAGTTGGTGTGTGTGTGTGTGGGGGGGATCCCACTCGGTGTAAGGGGCGACAACTAGTAGAAATTTGACATCCAACTACAATCGCATTCATTTGTAGCTTGTCCTTCTATTGAGTCTCGCGGGGGGCTTCTTGTTGTGACCCGGGCAATCTTCCATCAATTTAGCCCTGAGTAAATAAACGTGTAATGAGAAAGGGCAAATCTTGGCTCGGTCTCGGGGGGTGGATCTGGTTTCCGTGGTTATTAGGCGTCCGGGCTCTTTTCACGTTACCCAATGATGATCTCCCGCTTCACCTCCACCCCAAACCCCTTTGAAAAAAATCTTTCAGGCCACAAAGAGAAGAAAAATGAGAGAGAAAGAGCCAAATGAATAAAGAGTTATAGATAGATAGACAGAAAGACAGACAGACAGACAGACAGACAGACAGACAGATAGATAGATAGATAGATAGATAGATAGATAGATAGATAGATAGATAGATAGATAGATAGACAGATAGACAGATAGACAGACAGACAAACAGATAGACGGACGGACGGACGGATAGTCAGATAGATAGATAGATAGATAGATAGATAGATAGATAGATAGATAGATAGATAGATAGATAGATAGATAGATAGACAGATAGACAGATAGACAGACAGACAGACAAACAGATAGACGGACGGACGGACGGATAGTCAGATAGATAGATAGATAGATAGATAGATAGATAGATAGATAGATAGATAGATAGATAGATAGATAGATAGATAGATAGATAGATAGATAGATAGATAGATAGATTAATTTCAATATCTATAGAATATATAATATAGAAGAGAGAAAGAGAGAGATAAAATAGAGACCAGCACAGCTGTTCTATTACCTTATTTCTATGATCGATCGAAACTTTAATCCGTTTTTTTTTAATTCGTCACTTTAGATGAAACGAAACACTTCTTCCATTCAGTGTGAAACATCTAGCACGTTAGTTCATACTTATGACTCATGATAAGAAAACAGAAATGTTATTGGCCAACATTTTGCAGCTTTCTCTTCTCTTCCCTTATATAAAGCTATTGCATAACAAACTCACACATACATTTCTTTGAGTGAGAAAATGATAACTTTTTTTTCTTTCCTTTCTATTGCAGGCACGCCATCTCATGATTTTGTTTGTACAGCTTATAGAAATAGTCAATGGAATGATGTCAAGTCAATCTACCAACACCCTAAACATAATGCCCTTTGTCTTATTGAGCGTAGCCATGACCTGTGATAATCTCACTCAAGGCTCAAGGCTTGGTCGTGTGGTATGCGATCTTGACTGTCGTCTCGTTGGCTTAGGGTTCGAACTACCATGCGCAAATCCCTGCTCTCGTGCTGCAGGTTTGTGCTAGGACGTGATAATCTTCAATTCTGAAGGGACATTCCAACGACTGGAAGAAAACAAACATACACATACATATAATCTATCTATCAAGATTTGTAGTTTAATCTGTTACCAACATTTAACTATTATAAAACAGAAGAAGATTAATTCTGGCAGATTTTAAATAATTCATAACTCTCTATTGTAAGTTGGTAAATAAAACGTATTTTCTGACTTTGCACAAAGGGCATATCACAAGGTTAATCAAATATTATTACACATATGACAAAATTTAATATTTATACATTTTCTAATACATTTTTCTAAGATTTGAGAAAACTTGTTAAATATAAAGGTGGCTCGATGGTCGTGGGGTAGCGCTTGGCTTCTGAAACGAGTCTCAGACTCGAATCTCATGAAGAATTTCGAGATTTTTAGGGCGTCCCATAGTCCTCCCTAACTCTAATGGGTACCTGACTTTAGTTGGAGAAAAGTAAAGGTGGTTGGTCATTGTGCTGGCCACATAACACCCTCGTTAACCGTAGGATACAGAAATAGATCTTTACATCTGGGTTTCAACTTTCCTGGGTCAGAGCTGCAATGTTAAACTGAATCCCCTTGGAAAAAAGTGTGTTAGATACAATGGTTCATATCGTCTGCTTCGTTGCACCAATCAAATCAAAGAGGTCAACTCTGCAACAGATTCAACCTTCCTTTAGCCTGTCAGCTTTTCAAAGCGAAGGACTCTCTAGTTCAAGCTCATCAGAAATGTGCTCATCTTTAACCACGAAAGAAGAACTCTCAATTTGTTGCACATAAATCCGTAGCTAGGACTTCAATGACAGTGTAAGAGAGTGGACGAGGGGAAGCTGGACACAGCACATTTTATCAATGCAAAAGGAAAGAGGACTGGACGGCAATGGATGAGTGGTGACCACGATGGACACACTGCTCGCTCTAATGAGTCACATGAGCGCCCCTTGGAGTCAACACTGTTTCCAATCGTCTCCTGTTTGATGGTCAGCGGAGTTAGTTGAATGGGGGAGGGGAGAGGAAAGAGAGGGACAGGATTGGGGGGGGGGGAACGTGAAGAAGACAAGGGGGGGGGGGAAGGAACGTGAAGGCTACAATGAAATTAACTATCTATGATCTTTGACCTTTCCTTGCTTGTCTTTATGAACTCAGTCGAATGGATTGGGTGACATCAATGAGAACGAGGCGGGTAATTGGGTTGCACATAGTCGACTCTACCCCCAACCTTACCCTCTGACAGAACGTTTTAAAAGGTGTACGTTAAGTTAGTGTTAAGGTTAATTAATGCAAAGCGATCAAGTGTAACATTTGAGGTTAAAGGTTAATTACAAGCATTTGTAAAGCAAGTTTGATTCGATGGACACTGAAGTTTAGCACTGTATATCAATATTTTTCTATGTCGTAACAAAGGAAATGAAATGACGCGTTCATAGCATATCGTCAAGATAGCAATGAGAATTTTTGTTGAGCACTAACTCATAGGCGGCCCCCTTGGGATCGCCTTTTGGTAAGCAAAGAAGTTCAAAATGCAAGTTTCGATATTTTTAGCGCTACAATCATAAAGATAATTTGAGCTTTTCTTTTTATAATAAATATGTCAACAGCCAACAATTGAATCACTATTTGTAATTATTATTATTATTACTGTTAAATATTGTAATATTAACAAAAAAAAAAGAACTAGGCTTTCCTCTGGGTTAACTAACAGTCATAGTTAGATATCAGAAATTATGAAGTACAAACAATGAGAAACCACAATCCTTTCTTTCTTTCGCTTTAGTCTGAGCATACGCTGATCACAATACATGACTAAATTCAAATGAAGTACCGTTGTGTTTGTACACATTGAGGTGACATATAGATGTTACATAGTACTATACGTGCATGCGTTCACTGGCCACGGAATTGGTGGGACGGAATTTATTGTATAAAGGCCTATTAAAGGCCGATTTTAAAACCCAGTCTGTCCTTGCTCAGAAGGTATTACTTTTTAAAGTCATTTTATGTGAAGAAAGCATTGTTTTCAAAAAGAAAACTAAAAAAAAAAATCTAAACAAAGTTGATTTTGTATTTCTGTCTCGTATAGAGCGAGCTAATGAGAATAAAATAGATACAAAAAAATCTGTTTTTGACTTTATAAAAAAAACTTTATCGAAAAGCAAGAAATTATTATTATAGCATTTATATAGCGTTACTTTCATGGTAACCAAGCCAAGTTCAAGCGCACTTGGCCTCTCGACCACGCTTCCCACAATGTACAACATTAGACCCCGCATATATTTCTTCATACCGTCAGTCTCAGGCCTAGAGAAAAAAATGCGTTTTCCGAAGGCCCCAATGGATTGCCACATTCCCGTTCCCCTTTCTACATTTCTCTTGGTATTTTTGTTCTCTACTAGAAATATCAATTTGGTTTTTTTAAATTGTAATCGTTTATTTGACCTCTTTTAAATGTAGCGAAATGACAATAGATCTAGATTAATCTTTTTAATGCTATTAGTATGTTTTACAGTGTTACAAAGTACCATTCCTTGCCCTCTCTCTCTCTCTCTCTCTCTCTCTTTCTCTCTCTCGAAAAAAAAATGAAAAGAAAAAAGACTCTAGATCCATCTTTTTAATGCTTTTAGGACTGGTTTTGTTTATAATTTAGACAGCGTCTAAAAGGAAATGGAAATGAAGTAAGGCATATTAAAAATAAGTAGACTTAGTGAAAAAGAAAGAAAAATGCTTTAAAAATACTACTTTGTGGGATTTTGTTTATATGTAGACTGCGGCCTTTTGGGGAAATGCTGAAAATAAAACACAAAGGTTTGATAGAAAGCTTGCGGTTTTTCGCAAATAGCGGTCGTAAAGTTACGAATCTATCAAATCCGGTTCTTATTGAGCACCTAAGAGGTAAAAAAAAACTTGTGTAAGAAATTTCATGCGGTTCCGTACGACAGCTAAAGAGATTTCTTGATCAATCAGTGAATCAGTGGGAACTTAGAAATATATAGATTGACTTGTACAGTGTACGTTACCTATTGAAATGGTATTATACGATTTTGTGTACAGATTAAAATGTTTCGCTTTCAATATTTTACTTTATCCATCCTATATCTGGAGTTGCTAATACGTAACTGTCAGTTGCTAGGTACAAATAAAAATGAAGACCGCCAGTTGGTAGTTGAAAAACCTAAAGACTGAATGTAACTGGTTGAAATTTACTTGGTAAAAATGAAAACTCTGAGTTAGGTGGAAAAAAAAACAAAGAATTGTATCTGCAAACTAAAATTCAACCTCGTCACGTGAAATGAAAGAAATAAAGAACAAATCTGTTGCAATCTATGGCCCTGGGGAAGCAGAGACTGGCCTTCATATACCGAAATGAACAGCTTCAATTCAATAACATGAAAAAGAACGACAGATAAAGACCCTGTACAGATTTCTACAAGGCACAAGATATTTGTGAGGCAGTTAGGCCTGTGGGCCTTGAGGTTTAGGTTTGTAACAGACCATACTTAAAATTACTTATAAACATAATGACATCAATTTTGGTGAAAATGTGGAGAAAATGAAACTCACACAACTGAATGATCTATATTTGTTTTATATTAAAATACTGAAGACGAAAGAAAAATGCACCAAAATAAACACTTTGATATATTTTAGCTTGAGTTGTCAATTTAGCTTTCACACAGTGGCGTCACTAGGGTGGGTGTCACCCGGTGTGGTCAGTTCAGGGTGTCACCCCTTTAATAAAAAATCCTTTTTTATTCGTTTTATGCTGTATTACATATAGTTTATAATTACCTACGTTATTTGATTGTTCGACAAATATAAAACGAAAGTCTATTAAAGTTTTTAATTCAGTTGTTTATTACAATTTATCTAAATTTTGCGTAGTCATGTTAAACTCTGTTCTCATCCTTAATGCTTAGAATCGAAGACATTGACATTAATCTATAGTTCAATTTCGAAACAATGCAACCATAAGTAAATTACACTGTTTGAAAACGGATCTTTAACTTCATCAATTTCTTTACTAAGAAACAATGAGGACAATCAAAAGCTGCATTTTCATAGCTAAGAGCTCCACATAAAAATTCAAGCTCAATCTTTTCTAGACATTTAAGATATCAAGTTGATCTCACCTTTTTTTTGTCTCCCTTAAAATCGTATAACTTCCGAATCTGATTAGTGTGTGCTATGTCAGGTGTGTTATCAAACAAAATACAAAGGGCTTACAGTCATTCTGACTCGAATATCTTTTACGTAGTTTGCTAAAACATGTATAAACTTTTTAACATTACAGATGTACTTTCAGCTATGAGTTTTGTAATATAACATTTTCATAATCTCATGGGAATTCTTTATTCAATAAAGACTCGTTGTTAATATGGTCACAAAATGTCAAAAGTTTTGCTTTTATAGAAACAGTCCGTGCACTATATTCTTCCATTGTTTGTCTTCTTTACATCAATCATAGAGCAACGACTTCCTTGTAAATGTATTTATAGACGGATGCTTTTATTTTCCAATTTTCCAATCCAGATGAATTCTTCATACGTCTTTTAATATTCCAATATCAAACTTAATTTCAACCACACATTAAATTAAGTTACAAATTTCTATTTCATTTCAATACAATTATTTGAAAACAGTCGTCTAAGAAGAAGATAGTGTTTTTGCTATTAAGTGACAAAATAGTCCCCATTAGGAAGCATCAGATCAATACTTGACATTAGCCAAGAAGAAAAATCCCCCTAAATATTTAAGTATATCATTCATTAAAAAAATAAACTATGTTTAGTCGAAATGAAAAAAAAAAGTATATAGATTTATTTATTAATTGTGAATAACAAATTCTAATATTTAGCTACTGTCGTTTATTTTTTTTATTGTCAGTTATTCACAAAGTGCATTTTTTAACTTGGGTGTCACCCCATAACGAGTGTCACCCGTGCGGACCGCACCCCCCTAGTGACGCCACTGCTTTCACATTTTTTTTTCTTGCACTTTGCAGGCTGGTGCAGTTTGATTAAATATTATACCCAGTGTCAGAGACTAATGTAGTCTTTTAAATGTAGTCTTTTAAATGAAGTTTATAGGATTAATACTAATGGAAAGGAAACAGATTTATTACAACTTTTAAATCTTGTATGTCACTTCTTAAAACCTTTCCAATAGTCGACTTATTTTTTGTAATGAGCTCATGTACTCGGTCAACTAGAAACTACTAAGGACAAAGCCCTAGTCCACATCACACTTTAGTACCTTGGCGGACATTTTTCACATCAAGACAATCGCACAGTCGACAGACGACATTTGTCTCGCCCAACCATTACCCGCCATCACGAAAGTGTTAATGTTCTTTCTGTTGTTGCTTCTATCACGTGATAGCAACAGCCGCGTTGATTGGATGAAATTGTCTCGCTCTTCCTCGCTGTTTTATTTCGTCGAAGTAACTTTTTAAAACAGGCAGTAAACAAAATGAAACAAAAGTTGTCGTAATTCTTGATAGAGAAATAATGTGTTCGAGCCTCCCCCCCCCCTCTGCTCTCTTTCCTTTCTCCCATTACAAACCTCTTACAGTTTTCAGCCATCCCACGCCCCCTTAAAATATCTCCATCCGCTCTTTTCAATTATGCACGCGTGCTCCCTAGCGGTTCTAACCAGGAGACATAACAGAAAAAAAAAAGGAACCAGTTAAGAGCCGATTTGGAGTCAAGTATTGAAGACGAACTAAAGGAGACACCGATTTCTCCCTGTGTCCAGACGTTACGTTGAATGACTAAAAAGTTTATGTAGCTGACATGCCCGTAGCCAATTAGCTGGCACCAATAGCTCTTTAGGTCAAGACACTGTGAAACAGGCTCATCAAATATTGAAGGATCCTAGACTTGCCCATCCAATATACGATCAATTTGTCTTTCTCACTCGCGGCTAATTTCTAGAGGACCGGCCTGTTTTGTCAGACTCCAAGAGAGGATTCTTGAACTCTGCCTTGCTATCCGAAGAAATGGGGAAAGTAAGTTGGTTTCGTCACACTGGGATTATATCTTACCACCTGTCAACAATAGGATTTCGTCTAATACTGGCCGACATTGAAAACACATTTTATTGAACTGTTTGTTTCGACGTTACTTTACTTAGCAATGTTTTTTTTTCAACTAAACCTGTAATACCATTTTTCTAGCTAGATGCAGTATTCTAATCTAGAATACACTAGTGTCTATTAATGTTACCAAGTCTGGATCTATATCACCAAACTAGAATTTAAATATTCCGAGTAAAACTTTCATGTTACTTGATATCAAATGGCAAGACTAGCTTTCAGTGCAATGGTCACGTGGCACTGTTTAGTGCTAGGTTTGGTTTGTGACCCATTTCACGACTCATCTGAAACTCTCAGCGAGGTCCAGAGGCGTAGCTAGGGTGGGGGTAGGGAGGGAAAGAATTTGAAAATCTCCCCTAGCCCCCACTCGAGAGGGGCCCCCAAATGAGTAATTTTACATTAAATATTAAATTTTACGCAAAACGCGGGGACCCCAAAGAGGTACCCCCACCCCTTGGCCCCCAAATGATGGCAATTTCCTAGCTACGCCACTGGCGAGGTCACAATGTAATCCGAAATAGATGATTCCTCAATGACTTCTTAGCAGTCAGACCAATACTATGGAAACTGTAATTTCCACAAAGTTCTTCAGTTTAAATACCAATCAGATATGTTCAACACTTTTCGCAAGATCATTAACAGCAAAGTCTTCTAAATTAACTTTTTTTTAATTTACTCGTTGAGGTCATGTCTATTAGACATTTTCTTAAAATGAAGGCAAAGCCATATGCCTAATTAGAAGGTTTTTTTTTGGTGTATTCAGTGTATAGAATACAAGAGTATTTAGAAACTAGAGATTTCTAAAATAATATTTTTTTTTTGTGCTGTAGTTCAAATAAAAAATAAAAATTTAAACAAAGGGCAGATAAATGCGAATAGCCTTTGTATAAACATCTCCTATTGCTATCACATAAAAAAATCTCGATATAAAAAAAGAAAGTTTATCATTAAATTACCCAAAGTTCTAGCCTGATCAGTTACAGAAAGATTTGAGCTCTGAAAAGCACAAGGGTCGCCAGTCTACGAGGTGTGATCTTCTCCCAAGGGAAACTTCCGGATGATCGCCCAATGAGGGACCTGTCATACCACAGACTTCAGGAGAATGTATCCAAGAGGAGGTATAACGTCCGTCTGTCTACACTCATTAATCACAGCGTCATCCTCACATCTGCTGGAGGAGTTCTTTTCAAAATCTTTCACCACAGTTCTTTCCCTTTTTTTTTTCTCGTTACTTTTGTCAAAACAAATAGATGTTGAATACGATCATGTCATAGGAGGTCAAATTGCGATACTATAGCGATACCATAGCGAAATCGAAAAGTCTGTCTCGCTATATCCTGGATATTCAGTTAGATGTAGGAGAGAAGATGTCAGTACTATCAAGGAATCGATTAGCATGTGTAGCTTAACCAATATGTTTGGTAAAATCATAGGGAAGAAGGTATCGATACTCTCGTGGAACTAAATAACTTTACACTTTTCAAAAGGAGAACTTGAGAAACACTGTCAACCATATAACTTACGTTACTAATAGGCCAATAATGAGAGAATCAGAGTAGAAAAAATTAATATTAAGTTATGATTGACAATAAGCTTAGGGGGTATGGTGGCTGAGTGGTAAAGCGCTTGGCTTCCGAACCGAGGGTTTCTGGATTCGAATATCGGTGTAGACCGGGATTTTTTATTTTAGTGTTTTTTAGGACGCCCTACTCTAGTGGGTACTAAGTTGAGGAAAGTAAAGGCGGTTGGTTGTTGTGATGGTCACATGACATCCTCGTTAGTCGTCGGCCATAGAAACAGATGACCTTGACATCATCTGCCCTATTGATCGCAAGATCTGAAAGGGTGATACAAAAATAGTCGTCCAGAAGCCCATAAATTCAGAGCTAGGTCCTGAGACCCCTGGATGACAGAAGCGGTCCTCGAAGATTTTAATAAATGAGACAAGGATCTCAATGACGCCTCTAACGATTTTCCTAGAAATTTAACAGTTGATGGATATCGCCGAGAAACGAATTACTAGCTCGTTGGTCACATTGGGAAATCTCTAGTTTGACCTTTATAATTTTTCAAAATAAAAAAATAAATCCATTTAATTTGGCTAGAGAACTAGGTCTAGACTCTAGATTTAGAGCCAGCAACGGTTTTGAAAGGAAATACGCGTTATTAAAAGAAATTTCTCAGTGTAAGTATTAATAATTCAGGAGTTTAATAAATTGGTGTTCAGGAAAAGTTTGCACATCATTTTCTAAGTCTCAATCCAAAGGCCTATAATTGGAATTTACTAAAATGTAGTATTTTTTATCCTAACATTCATTAGTTACTAAGAGAAAAAACAATCGCTCTACAATTTGTTTAAAGGAGGTATTGTCTTTAAATGAAAGGAGAAGAAAATATTTTAAATGTTTTCATTTATTAAACTAAAATAGTATATGTGATCATTAACCCCTTAACACTTTGGGCTATGTCGTATTGAATTAATGAAATACTTGTCACATTTGTGAATATCGAAAAACTAGAATCATGACGTTAGACGGTTGATCGCTTTCACAAACACGGATAAGGACTATCTCTGAATACAGAATGCAGCTGGTTTCAATCAGTCGTTTATATCCAGCAGAAAACCGTTTCCATGTGTTAGGTAATTTCCACACTAAATAGACTAAAAATTACAAAGAGAGTCTAACGGGTCAGTCCATTCTGTTTGGTGAGCAATGAGGTAAAGAGGCAGATTTCAAACATTTCTTTAATGAAGATCAGAGGCTATGAAGTACAAACAACTACCAAAACCCTGTCTCCCTCCATACGTAATAGAAGTGTCCTGGGCCAAAGTATTGCCTGCGTGAATGTATTGTGTAGTCTTGTTATATTTATTACATTACTAAGTATTCAATGAACTGGTTGTCATGAAGATATGGTTCAGTGTCAGCCTGACCTAACGAATGTGATTAAATGATAAGTTACGGACTAGGGGGCTCCTGAATGGCCAGTGTCAGTATTCCTGGCCCATGGAAAAATCATTCTTTTTGATTATGTGTATTATCATAGTGAAGGTTCAATAATGATCAATACATCCATATAAGTAAGATTAAACTCAATTATATTAAATCTTGTTTTACAAATGTGTATATAATAATATAATATAATATAATATAATAATACTACTAGTAGCTTGTACTAATAGAAATCATATAAGTTAGTAAAAAATATATTTTGTAACTTTACTTTGAGAAATAGTAAAGCCGTTTATACGCTGTATACAAAATTTATATGTAGCCTACTTAAATGTAGGCTTTCCTGTTTTTTCTATTAATTAGAAATTAGTTATAAAAATGGTGTATTTTTTATGAAAAAAAATCGACTTACATATTTAATTTAAAAAAAAAAATGGTTCGCTTTTACAAGATAAAAAATAACCGATGCTCCAGATTTCTGAAAGCTGCAAAATGTCATGAAATCTTTTTTTTTAATATCTTTTCTAGTTTTAGAGATTCAAAGGTAACAGGCAGACGGACCGACAGACAACACCACATCAAACTAATAGCCTTTTTTTTTCCTTTCGCAGGGTCCTTAAAAAATGCCCTATCGTCCTTATGAATATGTTGTAACTTTAGTATTAATTTATAATTCTATCGCATCAACCAATATCAAAAGGCTGCTGTATTTTTAAACTAAAGATCAATAACATAGCTGGTAAATCAATAGGAAGACAGGAAGTGATGTGGAGTTGAAAGAAATATCTAAAGCAGAAGACCTTAACACTTTGTACAAATGACATTTGACTACTACAGACACAAGAAAATATATTTCAATATTCTAGTTTCTAAACGTTAATCAAAGAAAAAAGAAATCTATAATTAGAAATTTTAAAAAATCTAATCTAATGACCCCATTCAATTCCAATGACCCATACGATTCTAGCACTATATTCATGTCACTGCTCGAATAAAAACCTATTTAATGAACCAAGACCTCGCTTACCGTGCAACAGCAGTACTCTCCGCCATGATCATTGACCGTCACTTCACTTCCTGGTCCAGGCGAACAAAAAGATGCGCCACAAAGACGACCGCTGGGCCTTTTCCTCCCACACGCTAACGGCTGTAAATATGCAAAGTAGTTCGGTCAGAATCAATCGTGGCTCAGACTTGCTATTACCATCTTGCTGTGACTTATTGCACGGTAAGGCCCCGTGTTGTTTAATAAGTTAATTTGTAAACAAGCACGCGTTACCTGCATATATGTCCCGCACGCCCGCCGGTCCAGGGTTGGCACATATGTTCTGCACGGGTGCTCCCGCGACACTGTGTGAAGAGAAACTCCGTCTCGGTGCTCTGTCCATTGATGCTCAATAATTTATCTTCACTTTGACTCTTTGTGTGATCCAAATTGTGGAGCCATTTGAATGTTTTTTCTAAAGTATATTTAAAGCATGTTGTTTATGGACAGCTATTGTAAGTATTGAACACAATTGCAGGGGAGGTTCATTTAAATACTGGAGCCACGTGAACTGACTCAAAAGAAATATTTTGAAATATAACTTCTGTTACTTTAGCTTATGCTGAAGTAAATGGTCAGCATAAACTAAAAAAAAAAATACCCTAAAACATCTTCTCACTCTGTCTGGTAAAAAGTTTAAACACGTTATTATTCCCAAACCCATTCTCGGATCAAGTTGAAGCTTTGCACAATTATTCTGTGACGTAGACAATACATGAATAAACAAAAAACCAATTAGCCAATTAGTTATTGGTTATTAACTATGTTTGATATCGAAAAAAAGAAATAACTTCTAAGTGTGGATTTCTTCCCCTCAGATAAGTTTCTCTTTAGAAGGATATTTAAAAAATATTTTGATTATTAAAACGTTTGATTACAGGAACTATCTTAAACTTGTTTGAATTAAATCCTTTAATAGGGCTGAATTAAAATAAAAAATAAATACAAAGAAATGTATCAATTGGAGAAGTGTTAGTGTTCTGTTTAGTGAGTGCTGAGCATCAAGCCAGCTAATAAGTAATAATACTCTGTTGGTATGATGTTTTATTATGTGAACTTTAGTGGTGCATGAATGTCTCTAGAGTAGATATTTCAAAAAGTATGTCCTTTGATTAGATAAATAAATCAATATCATTAGACTTGGAGTTCTACTTAATTGATATTGTTCGATCTAATTAATGATGAAATAGTCTGTCATTCAAGCGTCTATTAAACGATATAATCATAAATAAACTAATAAGCAAACAACAGACACGACCAACAATTTCTATTGGCTAGCGTGGCCACGTGGTCACCTGATCACCCTTCCAAACGAGGTTGCCGAGTTCGACTCCCAGTGAAGTTAACCCTAAATGACTGAGAGTACTGACTTGAAAACTTGAATGTTAGATCCCCTCCCTTCCCTTCATATCTCTTCACTCATACTCTAAGGCGTAAGCCAATGTTTTTTTCTTGGGGGTGGGGTAAATCTTACTATACCTTTGCCTTGATTGTTCCTCACAATCCAGATTTAATTAATACCCTGGACGTTGTGAGTACGAACTATTTTATTATTTTGTTACTCAGCTTACGTCTAGTTACGTTATTTAAATATAGAATTGGATCATAAATAATTGTATAAACCACTACAATCCTAGAACTCTCCCTGCACCCCAAATGCTTTTAGTGCGTTTTGATTTTGTTCATAGATTAATCCAGCAATAGATACTGTACTGGCGACATGATCTCTTAGTAAACCATACTTTGGATACACATGTACAGTTTATATTCTCTGGTCCATTGCCAGGGGCGTAACTAGGCATTTGGGGGCCCGGGGGGATTGACCTCTTTGGGGGCCCCTTGCATTTTGACATTGGACATATGACATGGGATAATGTACACAAAAATATATAAGCCCCAAATCAAATTGGTTCAGTATATCAGTAAACTTAACAAAAAGTAATCAAGACTCTTTTAATGAATAATACATTTGTTTATTAGTTAAATAATGCACAAGTGACAAATCTAAATTGATATCGCTTCACGTCGTGAATTCTGTGCAGCAAAGACATCTATAACATCAACTACATCGATCATGGGCGTAGCCAGGATTTTTTTTCGGGTGGAAGGGGGGGGGGTTTGGGGGGGACTCCTCCCCGCCCCCCCCCCACCCCCGGCAGAATAAAAAATATATGTGTGTGTGTTTGTGTGTACATAATTAATCTTTATTACATTCTGACCCTTTCGGAAGACGTTTATTGTTTATTGTAGACTCCCCCCCCCCCTTGCTAGCAAGGGGAACTGGAGGAGCTCGTAGCGCTCCCCAAGCGCGGGGCGAAGCCCCGCCGCCGAGCACTATTTCTGGTATTGAAAGCCAACAAAATGCATATTCTGAGGTATCTACAGTGCATTATCTTGCTAATTTCTTTAGCAGCTTCCCGTAGATGCAGTCCAGGCTATTGTAGTTTCTTCTGAACTATAGTAATTGGGCGCAAGAGCTTTGACCAGAATTTAAGATAGGCAAAAAAAATCTTAATTTTCCACTGCATGAAGAAGATTCTGTGCTAATATTATATGGTATTATGTCATTGTTGGTTGTTTATGTTTTCTACGCAAGCAAAAGGATTCAGAGCATACAAAAGTGGGAAAGATCCATATCTCGTTATGCTCGAGTATAGAAATACTCCGATAAGCGGACTGCCGAATTCATCATCACAACTGCTGACGAGTAGAAGACTCAGGGAATCATTCCAACTGATCACAAACTATTGAAACCATCGGTAGCTGAAAATGCAGAGACATTACTCTACGAACGACAGATGAAAAGCAAAGTGAAATACAATGCAAAAGCAAGACTACCTAAAGATTATTCTGTCGGAGAGTTCGTCTAGGTCAAACATGTCAGAAAGCAGTTGTCATAAAAAAACATTCAGCACCCAGATCTTACATCATAAAGACAAACGGAAAAACATGCAGAAGAAATCAACGCTTTTTGAATAAGAGTTTCGATGAAGACATCTCTGGGTACTATTATACCGATGGAGACAATGAACTGCAAACTGTTGGAACAAACGAAACTGACAGTTATAGACCAACGTCTAGAGAACTTGTTGTGCCAGTCAAGACAACCAGAAGTGGACGAATTGTTAAAGTTCCTAGTAGACAGGGCTGGCCTTAGGCCACTGCAGCCTATGGGCCCGCGCTTTCATAGGACCCGCGCTAATTCTAAGTGTACATTATTAAATTAAACCATTATAACGTATATAAAATAACAGGGTTTTCGCGACCTCCTGATTTTTCAGGGCCTCCAGGAAATCTCACGAAAAGGCGAAATATACGATAAAGTCCTGAATTTTTTTTAATTTATTCAAATCTCCTGAAGAATAGACGAAATTGACATTTTGGGGTGCCTATAAATAAAAAGTGGCATTGCGAGCTTTTATTTGATAAAAATTTATTGCAAAGACGAAAGTATGCCTATTTTCTAATTAAACAAAAATAATATTGACATCCGTTTCGCATAGGGCCCCGCAAATGCTAGGGCCGGCCTTGCTAGTAGATATCACTCTTAAGAACTTTAAATAGAAGGGTGTGATAATAACTTCAAAAGGAAGGATGTGCTAATATTATATGATATTACGTTATTGTTTGTTGTTTATGTTATGTGCGAAAGCAAAAGGATTAGATGGAAATAAAAAGAGAGTTTCCATTGGATTGAGGAAAGATGAATAGAGGGGTAATAACTCGAGTGTGAAGTTTAATTCTGAAATTATAGACGCCAAACCCGAATAATGGACTATTCTAGCATTATTAAGAATAACTTTTGGATCTGTTATACTCGATTCTGTAAATTTTGCTTGAAGGTTGATTAGTGTAGCCATAAAATACTCGCCATTTAGATCTATTATTAGTAAAGGTAACAAGATACCTGGAATTCGCTGTATATCATGCAGTTTTATTCCTGGCAACAAAGTTTAAAATGTAAAACTAACTTTAAAAAAAACTTTGATTTCTGTGGGAAAAAATATTTTTAAAATGTCAACAAAGTCAACGTACTAATAGACCTAGATCTAGGTTTAGTCCTTGTGATAAATTTAATCCATAAATGTTGAAAAAAAAAAGACACCCGTTGACACTATTAGTCAATCAAATATATTAAATTTATGTATTTACAAATAAATTTCGGACACCCATTTTGGGCCCCCCCCCCTAGGTGCGGGCCCGGGGGGATTTTAAAATTCTCCCCGCCCTCCCCCCCCCCCTTAGTTACGCCACTGTCCATTGCTGAAATGTATAAATTTCTTCTTCTTTTCCATCCTTGTAGGCGTTTAATATTTTATGAAAAGATGTTCTCTGATCACAGGTCAGCATACCAGCCACGTCATACTGCTACGGTACTTCGTTTAAATTTTAAACTAATCGTCTGTGGAAATGTTTATTGTTGCAACGTGGCAATCTTCTTATTGGTTCAAATTAACATCAGGCAACTATTTGAATGATTTACGAGTCTGATCAAAGGTTAGTTAACCTCTAGTGATGATATAGACATTAGAGTGTCATCACACATCAAACACCCAGCACCTAAACATTAGGAGGTATTGTCATGTTATAGACTTAATCTGCCGGAAGACCGTGACGCCCTAGTCACTAGCGACATTAACTTCTTAAATTATTTTTTTTAAAAAGTTTTCGGTATAGTAAAATTTGAACAAAATTGTCCCACCACAAATTTCCTCCACCCCAGAGGGCGGTGTTCCCGCCCCTTTACTTTATGGTCGGCGCTCTGTCAGTTCCAGTTAGTTAACCACAAGGTGGATCCACCCGAATATTACATATGACAGATCATTGACGGACGCCGCATGATATAACACTGGTCCTGAATAGCAGTTCTGGTCGAACGCTGCCATCAGTTCTAGTGGGCGCCCCTGATCGCTTTCTGATCTAATTCTCCTGTCTCCCTTTCCTCCCCCCCCCCCCTCCACACCCACCCCGTCCGTCACTGCTGTTCTTCCAATTGATGAAGGCAGATGTGCTTAGAACGAACGAGTTTTGGGGTGGGGGAGGGGGAAACGATGGTGGTTAAACGAAAAGTCTGAGCCCATCATTTCTGAGGCGAAGATGAAATTGACTGAAATGAGAGATGGTAATACCAAGCATGGTGTGACTATCTTTGATAGCGTCAATGATACCAGACCCAGGGTTAGAAAACTCCAGACATTAAGGTTTAAAAACCTTGAGATCAATTTTTTAAAGCTTGTTTACTGCTTTTATCTCCCTTTTTTTTAAACTCTTCAGTAACCGCTAGCTGCATTTAGTACTAAAACATAAGAGAGTTTCTACAATGAGTTTCGTACGTAGAGAGTTAATTAATCCACCTGAAAACAAATCAAATGAAGTAGCATCTGGTATAGAGTGGATAGGAAACAAAAAAAAGAAATGAGTTCAAAACCCACACCAATAAAAGCTCAAGCCACTACCGAGATAGAGCGTAGATAGGATCAAGCTGGTCCAAGTCAAAAGCTGAATGCGTGGCGCTTGTTAATAGCACTACTTCAGTGTACAAAGTGAATCGTATGGGCTCTGTGACACAAATAGATCAATGATTTGTTGATATCAATCAGAGCGTTCAATCCATGGCCTTGAGATTTGAAGTGGAAACTACATTAATAACCTAGTCCTAATTCTTCGGCTTGTAAAACTACGGAAATTAACTTTTATATATAGATAGATAATTAGATATATATATATCTTCATTCTTTTTAATAAGTATATAAATAAATTATATATCATGGGCGTAGCCAGGATTTTTTAGATATATATTTTCACTTTTCGAGAGGAACCATAGTTGCTCTACGACTGAAGGAGGACAACCATATCTATTTATAGCCAGGATTTTTTTACGGGGGAAGGAGGAATTTTTTTTTGGGGGGGAAGGAGGATTTTTTTTGGGGGGAAGGCGGAATTTTTTGGGGGGAAGGCGGATTTTTTTTGGGGGGAAGGCGGATTTTTTTTGGGGGGAAGAGGCGGGTTCATTTAATTACACATGCACACATGCGCATGATATGCACACACATACATACATACATACATACATACATACATTCATACATACATACATATATTTATATATATATATATATATATATATGTGTGTGTGTGTGTGTCTTGGGAGATGAGCTATGGTTATAGCAAACCCTCAGTGGGGTCCGACAAGCATTATTTCCTATATTTTAAACAAAAACAAAAACAAAAAAATTGACTGCGCTTTATAAATGGAGACACTGGTAGAAAAACAAAGCAATTAGTGAACTATTCTGTTTGGGGTTGGGGTGAACCTCTAATGACTAGTTTGGAAAAAGAAAGGGGGGAGAAGGTCATACCCAAAACCCCTTTTTAGTTACTCTTGTCTTATTGAGTGACTTTTATTATACCTTCTTTAAAAAAGATTTATAGTGCTATTTGTCTCATGTTAAATGTCAGCCAAAAAAAAAAATGTTTTCTTTTTTCTATGACAAACTCCGTGTTTCGTTCATTTCGTTGAATTCTATCAGATTCTGTTCAAATGGTAGTCGGAGATTCTATCTGGCAACTTGTTCTATTCTTCATGCTATACAGCCATTTTTGTTTTGTTCTGGCCACTTCAAGCTAGAGTCGGCTTATGGCGTGCATAGAACAGTGGGGTTTATAGGGTTTACTAGAATACTGGTAGGTTCCCTTATAGACCAACTAAACAGGTTTTGGGGTCAATCACAGAAACCGTTTTAATACTTTTTTTTTCTGTCATATAATGCTTAAAAAAACATGCAAGCAAAATATTTTCAATAAATTGTCAGCCATTATTTAGATATCAGCACTTTAATGAGGGTTTCAAGCACTCTAAAAAGTAAAGCGACAATCTCAATTGTCATAACTTGAAAAAATAATCAAGTCCATAATAAAAACAAAGTTCAAAAAGAAACATTTTGCCTCCATACACTCTACCGCACAATAACAACAACAAAAACGAAGCTGAGATGTAGCGATGTACTGTATCTGTTATAAGTGGATCAGGGATCAACTGACATGTAGTGATGTACTGTATCTGTTATAAGGGGATCAGGGATCAACTGACATGTAGTGATGTACTGTATCTGTTATAAGGGGATCAGGGATCAACTGACATGTAGTGATGTACTGTATCTGTTATAAGTGGATCAGGGATCAACTGACATGTAGTGATGTACTGTATCTGTTATAAGTGGATCAGGGATCAACTGACATGTAGTGATGTACTGTATCTGTTATAAGTGGATCAGGGATCAACTGACATGTAGTGATGTACTATATCTGTTATAAGTGGATCAGGGATCAACTGACATGTAGTGATGTACTGTATCTGTTATAAGGGGATCGGGGATCAACTGACATGTAGTGATGTACTGTATCTGTTATAAGGGGATCGGGGATCAACTGACATGCAGTGATGTACTGTATCTGTTATAATGGGATCAGGGATCAACTGACATGTAGTGATGTACTGTATCTGTTATAAGTGGATCAGGGATCAACTGACATGTAGTGATGTACTGTATCTGTTATAAGTGGATCAGGGATCAACTGACATGTAGTGATGTACTGTATCTGTTATAAGTGGATCAGGGATCAACTGACATGTAGTGATGTACTGTATCTGTTATAAGGGGATCGGGGATCAACTGACATGCAGTGATGTACTGTATCTGTTATAAGGGGATCAGGGATCAACTGACATGTAGTGATGTACTGTATCTGTTATAAAAGGATCGGGGATCAACTGACATGTAGTGATGTACTGTATCTGTTATAAGTGGATCAGGGATCAACTGAGATGTAGTGATGTACTGTATCTGTTATAAGGGGATCAGGGATCAACTGACATGTAATGATGTACTGTATCTGTTATAAGGGGATCAGGGATAAACTGACATGTAGTGATGTACTGTATCTGTTATAAGGGGATCAGGGATCAACTGACATGTAGTGATGTACTGTATCTGTTATAAGTGGATCAGGGATCAACTGACATGTAGTGATGTACTGTATCTGTTATAAGTGGATCAGGGATCAACTGACATGTAGTGATGTACTGTATCTGTTATAAGGGGATCGGGGATCAACTGACATGCAGTGATGTACTGTATCTGTTATAAGGGGATCAGGGATCAACTGACATGTAGTGATGTACTGTATCTGTTATAAGTGGATCGGGGATCAACTGAAATGTAGTGATGTACTGTATCTGTTATAAGTGGATCAGGGATCAACTGACATGTAGTGATGTACTGTATCTGTTATAAGTGGATCAGGGATCAACTGACATGTAGTGATGTAATGTATCTGTAATAAGTGGATCAGGGATCAACTGACATGTAGTGATGTACTGTATCTGTTATAAGGGGATCAGGGATCAACTGACATGTAGTGATGTACTGTATCTGTTATAAGGGGATCAGGGATAAACTGACATGTAGTGATGTACTGTATCTGTTATAAGTGGATCAGGGATCAACTGACATGTAGTGATGTAATGTATCTGTAATAAGTGGATCAGGGATCAACTGACATGTAGTGATGTACTGTATCTGTTATAAGGGGATCAGGGATCAACTGACATGTAGTGATGTACTGTATCTGTTATAAGGGGATCAGGGATAAACTGACATGTAGTGATGTACTGTATCTGTTATAAGTGGATCAGGGATCAACTGACATGTAGTGATGTACTGTATCTGTTATAAGGGGATCGGGGATCAACTGACATGCAGTGATGTACTGTATATGTTGTAAGGGGATCAGGGATCAACTGACATGTAGAGATGTAATTTATCTGTAATAAGTGGATCAGGGATAAACTGACATGTAGTGATGTACTGTATCTGTTATAAGGGGATCAGGGATCAACTGACATGTAGTGATGTACTGTATCTGTTATAAGGGGATCAGGGATAAACTGACATGTAGTGATGTACTGTATCGGTTATAAGTGGATCAGGGATCAACTGACATGTAGTGATGTACTGTATTTGTTATAAGGGGATCGGGGATCAACTGACATGCAGTGATGTACTGTATCTGTTATAAGGGGATCAGGGATCAACTGACATGTAGTGATGTACTGTATCTGTTATAAGGGGATCAGGGATCAACTGACATGTAGTGATGTACTGTATCTGTTATAAGTGGATCGGGGATCAACTGAAATGTAGTGATGTACTGTATCTGTTATAAGGGGATCAGGGATAAACTGACATGTAGTGATGTACTGTATCTGTTATAAGTGGATCAGGGATCAACTGACATGTAGTGATGTACTGTATCTGTTATAAGGGGATCGGGGATCAACTGACATGCAGTGATGTACTGTATCTGTTATAAGTGGATCAGGGATCAACTGACATGTAGTGATGTAATGTATCTGTAATAAGTGGATCAGGGATCAACTGACATGTAGTGATGTACTGTATCTGTTATAAGGGGATCAGGGATCAACTGACATGTAGTGATGTACTGTATCTGTTATAAGGGGATCAGGGATAAACTGACATGTAGTGATGTACTGTATCTGTTATAAGTGGATCAGGGATCAACTGACATGTAGTGATGTACTGTATCTGTTATAAAGGGATCGGGGATCAACTGACATGCAGTGATGTACTGTATCTGTTATAAGGGGATCAGGGATCAACTGACATGTAGTGATGTACTGTATCTGTTATAAGGGGATCAGGGATCAACTGACATGTAGTGATGTACTGTATCTGTTATAAGTGGATCGGGGATCAACTGAAATGTAGTGATGTACTGTATCTGTTATAAGTGGATCAGGGATCAACTGACATGTAGTGATGTACTGTATCTGTTATAAGTGGATCAGGGATCAACTGACATGTAGTGATGTACTGTATCTGTTATAAGTGGATCAGGGATCAACTGAGATATAGTGATGTACTGTATCTGTTATAAGTGGATCAGGGATCAACTGACATGTAGTGATGTAATGTATCTGTAATAAGTGGATCAGGGATCAACTGACATGTAGTGATGTACTGTATCTGTTATAATGGGATCAGGGATCAACTGACATGTAGTGATGTACTGTATCTGTTATAAGGGGATCAGGGATAAACTGACATGTAGTGATGTACTGTATCTGTTATAAGTGGATCAGGGATCAACTGACATGTAGTGATGTACTGTATCTGTTATAAAGGGATCGGGGATCAACTGACATGCAGTGATGTACTGTATCTGTTATAAGGGGATCAGGGATCAACTGACATGTAGTGATTTACTGTATCTGTTATAAGGGGATCAGGGATCAACTGACATATAGTGATGTACTGTATCTGTTATAAGGGGATCGTGGATCAACTGACATGTAGTGATGTACTGTATCTGTTATATGGGGATCAGGGATCAACTGACATGTAGTGATGTACTGTATCTGTTATAAGGGGATCGGGGATCAACTGACATGTAGTGATGTACTGTATCTGTTATAAGTGGATCGGGGATCAACTGACATGCAGTGATGTACTGTATCTGTTATAAGGGGATCAGGGATCAACTGACATGTAGTGATGTACTGTATCTGTTATAAGGGGATCAGGGATCAACTGACATGTAGTGATGTACTGTATCTGTTATAAGTGGATCGGGGATCAACTGAAATGTAGTGATGTACTGTATCTGTTATAAGTGGATCAGGGATCAACTGACATGTAGTGATGTACTGTATCTGTTATAAGGGGATCAGGGATCAACTGACATGTAGTGATGTACTGTATCTGTTATAAAAGGATCGGGGATCAACTGACATGTAGTGATGTACTGTATCTGTTATAAGTGGATCAGGGATCAACTGAGATGTAGTGATGTACTGTATCTGTTATAAGTGGATCAGGGATCAACTGACATGTAGTGATGTAATGTATCTGTAATAAGTGGATCAGGGATCAACTTACATGTAGTGATGTACTGTATCTGTTATAAAGGGATCGGGGATCAACTGACATGCAGTGATGTACTGTATCTGTTATAAGGGGATCAGGGATCAACTGACATGTAGTGATGTACTGTATCTGTTATAAGGGGATCAGGGATCAACTGACATGTAGTGATGTACTGTATCTGTTATAAGTGGATCGGGGATCAACTGAAATGTAGTGATGTACTGTATCTGTTATAAGTGGATCAGGGATCAACTGACATGTAGTGATGTACTGTATCTGTTATAAGTGGATCAGGGATCAACTGACATGTAGTGATGTACTGTATCTGTTATAAGTGGATCAGGGATCAACTGAGATATAGTGATGTACTGTATCTGTTATAAGTGGATCAGGGATCAACTGACATGTAGTGATGTAATGTATCTGTAATAAGTGGATCAGGGATCAACTGACATGTAGTGATGTACTGTATCTGTTATAATGGGATCAGGGATCAACTGACATGTAGTGATGTACTGTATCTGTTATAAGGGGATCAGGGATAAACTGACATGTAGTGATGTACTGTATCTGTTATAAGTGGATCAGGGATCAACTGACATGTAGTGATGTACTGTATCTGTTATAAAGGGATCGGGGATCAACTGACATGCAGTGATGTACTGTATCTGTTATAAGGGGATCAGGGATCAACTGACATGTAGTGATTTACTGTATCTGTTATAAGGGGATCAGGGATCAACTGACATATAGTGATGTACTGTATCTGTTATAAGGGGATCGTGGATCAACTGACATGTAGTGATGTACTGTATCTGTTATATGGGGATCAGGGATCAACTGACATGTAGTGATGTACTGTATCTGTTATAAGGGGATCGGGGATCAACTGACATGTAGTGATGTACTGTATCTGTTATAAGTGGATCAGGGATCAACTGACATGTAGTGATGTAATGTATCTGTAATAAGTGGATCAGGGATCAACTGACATGTAGTGATGTACTGTATCTGTTATAAGGGGATCAGGGATCAACTGACATGTAGTGATGTACTGTATCTGTTATAAGGGGATCAGGGATAAACTGACATGTAGTGATGTACTGTATCTGTTATAAGTGGATCAGGGATCAACTGACATGTAGTGATGTACTGTATCTGTTATAAGTGGATCAGGGATCAACTGACATGTAGTGATGTACTGTATCTGTTATAAGTGGATCAGGGATCAACTGACATATAGTGATGTACTGTATCTGTTATAAGGGGATCGTGGATCAACTGACATGTAGTGATGTACTGTATCTGTTATATGGGGATCAGGGATCAACTGACATGTAGTGATGTACTGTATCTGTTATAAGGGGATCGGGGATCAACTGACATGTAGTGATGTACTGTATCTGTTATAAGTGGATCAGGGATCAACTGACATGTAGTGATGTAATGTATCTGTAATAAGTGGATCAGGGATCAACTTACATGTAGTGATGTACTGTATCTGTTATAAGGGGATCAGGGATCAACTGACATGTAGTGATGTACTGTATCTGTTATAAGGGGATCAGGGATAAACTGACATGTAGTGATGTACTGTATCTGTTATAATGGGATCAGGGATCAACTGACATGTAGTGATGTACTGTATCTGTTATAAGGGGATCAGGGATCAACTGACATGTAGTGATGTACTGTATCTGTTATAAGTGGATCAGGGATCAACTGACATGTAGTGATGTACTGTATCTGTTATAAGTGGATCAGGGATCAACTGACATGTAGTGATGTACTATATCTGTTATAAGTGGATCAGGGATCAACTGACATGTAGTGATGTACTGTATCTGTTATAAGGGGATCGGGGATCAACTGACATGTAGTGATGTTCTGTATCTGTTATAAGGGGATCAGGGATCAACTGACATGTAGTGATGTACTGTATCTGTTATAAGGGGATCGAGGATCAACTGACATGTAGTGATGTACTGTATCTGTTATAAGGGGATCAGGGATAAATTGACATGTAGTGATGTACTGTATCTGTTATAAGGGGATCAGGGATCAACTGACATGTAGCGATGTACTGCATCTGTTATAAGTGGATCAGATGAGATGGGGTGATGTACTGTATCTGTTACAAGTGGATCTGATGAGATGTGGTGATGTACTGTATCTGTTATAAGTGGATCAGGGATTAACTGAGATGTAGTGATGTACTGTATCTGTTATAAGTGGATCAGGGATCAACTGAGATGTAGTGATGTACTGTATCTGTTATAAGGGGATCAGGGATCAACTGACATGTAGTGATGTACTGTATCTGTTTTAAGTGGATCAGGGATCAACTGACATGTAGTGATGTACTGTATCTGTTATAAGGGGATCGGGGATCAACTGATATGTAGCGATGTACTGCATCTGTTATAAGGGGATCAGGGTCAACTGACATGTAGTGATGTACTGTATCTGTTATAAGGGGATCAGGGATCAACTGACATGTAGCGATGTACTGCATCTGTTATAAGTGGATCAGATGAGATGGGGTGATGTACTGTATCTGTTACAAGTGGATCAGATGAGATGTGGTGATGTACAGTGGCGTATCAAGGTACCCAAAGGCCCGGGTTCAAGAATATAATATGAATATGAATATAAGACAAATTTAGTGTGTGCCAAAAAAAATCGAGTAGTTTGTACATTTAACAAAGTCATTCCAATGCAACTAGTTATAAATTGGCTTTATACAAGTACAAAGAATCATCCCCAGGGGCTCATGTAGGCCCCAATGGGTCATGAGCCATGGGCCCAAATGCAATGAAACACTTGCCATTGTTGTTACGTGGGCCCCCTAATTGCTGTGGGCCCCTAATGGTCTTGGGCCCGGGTTCATTGAACCCCTTCGCGCCATGGATTCTACGCCACTGGTGATGTACTGTATCTGTTATAAGGGGGTTATTAGGAGATTTTAGACAACTTGCTTATAAGCTTGAAATATTGGAAAGAAGCGCCCCCTCTTCCCCACGCCTCCCTTTAAGTGAATATGACGTCAAAGTAAACGTCCATAGGTCGACTACTTGGCTAGACTGAACTCGAGGCTGCCAATATCTCCACAGCAAGTCTGTAATTAAGGTTTCTTTGTCTCCTTCTACATAGGTACTGGAAACCCTCTCTGTTGGGTAACCAAGCGGGTTATGCCACTTTGCCACACACATTTCCAAAGCTCTATAGATTTCTAGATCTCAATAAAACCTAAATTTGAATCGCCTGTTTTATACATCTGGCCATGTAATTACCACAATAGACACCTGGAACTCAAAATTAATGATTTTGATGTTCTTGTTGTCCATACCATCTCCATTCAATGTTTATATAATCTCTAAACAAACTCTTTACAAATTTTATGTTATGTCTTTTAAATAACTATACAATCTTCATTTATATATTCTCTAAACAAACTCTTTACAGACTCTTATGTTATTTCTTTAACATCTCTATATAATGTTCATCTATATATTCTCGAAACAAACTGTCTACAAACTCTAATGTCTGTAAATTTATAATACGTATAAAATCTTTGCACAATTCTTATATAATCCATAAACAATCTTTATTTAATCAATATATTAACTCTTTAAATTCTCTATAAACTGGTAATCCTTGAATAATCCTTATAATGTTCCATACTTTACCCATGCAGACATAAAATACAAATAAGATTCGATAATTCACATTGTATACGTTCATTTTGATACGATTAAAAAAAAAAGATTCTAGGTATTTAAAGAGAACAGGTTTACCCTTAAACTTTTCTAAGCCTCAAGTCGATTGAAAAGATTCAATTAAGGTATCTTTGGCTTTATGTCTGCCTCCGACACCGTCGTGGAACATCTGAGCAAGTATCTAGTCGATGTATACTTGTGATCTTCTAAAGTCCATTACCGAACACACAGGCATAAAACAGACAAGGGAGAACACTTCATGTGATAAATGAGAGCGTCTGTTACTAAATAAGACAATTCTTAATTATGTGCCTTTTTTTTTTCTTGTTCGTTCCTACTTCAAGTGCCCATTTCTTTAGTGTTGCCTTTTTGTTTCTTTTAAATATTGTTATTTTTCTTGTTGGGTTCGTCTTACGCACTCAAATAAAGGGAGAGAATTAAGAAGAAACAGTTATCAAATTGAACCAAGTACTTTCCCCTTGTATCTTCTCGTCAACAGGCAACAGCTTCTTTCAAGTTTGCAAAGCATCTTAATTTCATGGCCAGGGAGGGAGTGCAGAAAATGCCGTTCAGGAATATTCTTATACTTTTTCTCTTTTTTTCGGAAAATAGCCCCTGGATTAACTTATCACATCAAAGAGGGGAGAGAAGTGGAGGTACTTTGTGTTGGCTACTTCAGTGAGCTAGTTAGTCTTCCCCTTCCCACTCCTTTTTGTTTTTCAATCCCCCCCCCCTCTCTTTTCTAATTATGATAGTGCTAGACCCATAGAGAAGGTTTGCGGGAAGCTTGCCGGGTCCAACTGCTAACATCGTCTTTAATAAAAGAGCCGCATTCTAAACGAATTTGCACTGATTCTGAAGGTTCAAGTCTTTTCTACAAGCTGTTGCCTCGGCTCGTGAG
The DNA here is from genome assembly GCF_947242115.1 of Biomphalaria glabrata. Taxonomy (NCBI): domain Eukaryota; kingdom Metazoa; phylum Mollusca; class Gastropoda; family Planorbidae; genus Biomphalaria; species Biomphalaria glabrata. The sequence goes on along the minus strand of NC_074711.1, from coordinate 25,643,788 downwards.
CACTCCCCCCCCCACACACACACAGACACACCCATACACGGTCCATTCTTTCAAAAGTTTCAATTGCTATGTGTTTAATAAAAAGCGTCAACCTTATCAGACTGAGACACATTAACATGTACGATTTGTTAGCATGACGTTATTGTTTGATTGCAGTCTTGTTGCCTCAACGTTGTAGTTCATGCCTAGATCTAAGAAGTTTGTTCCTCAGACGAGGTTTCGGAATGAGATCACTAAACAAGAAAAAGATACGATAAAGGGAGATAGTCGAAAGAAGGAAAACATTTTTATTTATTATATTTCTACGAGGAAGGAGGTTCTGAAAAAAAAAAAAGAGTTAATTTTGAAACAAACTCAAAGTCAAATTAAACATTCATTCTTTCACCACAATTTTATTATTTAATACTTTTTATAAATATATTTATTTTAAAATACTTCAGTGGTGGGATGGACGGTGAGATAGACATCACTCAGTCGTACTAACATGTTATGCTACAAATGTGTAACAATAATCTCATCAGCCAACTTCATTAGAGGCATTAAATATGTAAATTTAATTATCATAAGCCTAGATAGCTGGAGGTCTTAGACTGAATGAAATAATAAACAGAAACCTAAACCTAAGGCGACAAATAATTGAAATTTATGTATCGCAATTTCCATACTAGGAACAAAGTTAGACAAAGAGTCATAGTACTCTACTATGATTGAGATCTGATTCCAGTTTTGCAAATATTTTTTTTTCTAAATTTTTGCTTAGTCATTTTCGAAACAATCACCAATTGGAGGCTGACTAGTTTGCCTATGCCTAAGGCCGGCCCTGCTACTGCCAATACATTACAATACACTTACGGTGTAGCTTGGTCTCATGTGTAATCTCGATGGAGCTGATTCATGTCACATAGCTCATACAGCCTCGACGAACTGCCCTTCTAAATGAGGTAAGCATGAACTTCTTGATAGAGAAAAAGAAGCTTATTTTATATCACGTGACTAAAATTAACTGAGATACGAGAGGAGACGCCATATCTGCAGAGCTTATATCTGACGCACGAGGACCTTCCCTCATGCCTCGACAGTTCATCATTTCAACTGAAACCGAAATGGAATTGAAATAATTCAAATGTAAAACATCCAAGAAATGAATCTGTCAACAAATAGTCATCGTAGACCGATCTTATAGCGTAAACCAACTAACGACACATCCCAGTAACTAACAGCATCATCTATATAGGTTGGTTATCCCAGGAAGACAGAAAAGGGCGTGCTTGAGTTTTATGGATTTTTTTCCCCACTGAGCAATTTATTGCTCAATACTATATACGTCAGTGATTATATTTAATCTGTCTAATTATGAGGATTACTATTCTATCTTATCTACGACAGCTAAATTCAAAATATGATTTCTAGTAGTCGCTCTTATTTATTTAATTATTACTAACACAATTTTAAATAAAATGAAAGAACAATAATAGTTGAGTTTGTTGTTTGTTTGTTTGTCGTTTTTTTTGGTTGCTTTTTTTTTTTCTATTTATTTATTTATTTTTTTTTTTACGGAGTCTGCTGTTGAAAATTTGCAGTAGTTCAAGTTCAGGTTCGTTTCTTTCAAACTCGGACGCAACTCATTGCAGCATTGCTTTTAAAAGGTGTAGCTAATGAAAATGACGTCAAAGGGTCGGACATTTTCCTTGTTTCCGAGCTGACACAGAGAAGAGAAGGCGGTATAAGAGCGTGTCTATTTTTCTCTCTTTTTATTCCCAAAGTGGCGCCACCGTCACGTGAGTCTCCCTATTAACAAGCTGTAAATCTTGCTGCTTTGAGAACCTTGCACCTGGAGACACCGTAAGACTTTCAGTGGCCGCTGCTTCATCAGAACTGCTCGGAATTCCTTCTACGCAGGGAATGATTTGTGAGGGATTGCAGGGCGCGAACGTGTCAAGGCGATGGGTATGTGTTCCAATCCTGATTCATTTGTATGTTTGTTTGGGCCAATGAGGTGTATTTAATAAGAGAGAAGTGACATTGAGGCATATAATGTTTGGGCCAATGAGGTGTATATAATAAGAGGGAAGTGACATTGAGACATATAATGTTTGGGCCAATGAGGTGTATTTAATAAGAGAGAAGTGACATTGAGACATATAATGTTTGGGCCAATGAGGTGTATTTAATAAGAGAGAAGTGACATTGAGACATATAATGTTTGGGCCAATGAGGTGTATTTAATAAGAGAGAAATGACATTGAGACATATAATGTTTGGGCCAATGAGGTGTATTTAATAAGAGAGAAGTGACATTGAGACATATAATGTTTGGGCCAATGAGGTGTATTTAATAAGAGAGAAGTGACATTGAGACATATAATGTTTGGGCCAATGAGGTGTATTTAATAAGAGAAAATAATGACCTTTATGTTTACAGGAGCTGGTTCTGTTCGAAGCGAAATAATTTCACAATAATACTATCTTTAGTATACTTTAGGGAATAGGCCTTAAAACAAACAATTTAACAATAGCAAACGAAATATATTTTAAAACCATGATAACACTCAAACATTGCATGCAGAGTTTACATCAGAAAAAGTGGTTTTAGGAAGTGGTAGGTATACACTGTATCTTTAAAAAGCTTATATCAATTCTCTTGTCTGTTTGTCTGTCTAGTAAAAAGGTTTGAACACGTTATTTCTCCCACACCCATTCTGGTATCAGGTTGAAACTTTGCAAAATTATTCATTGGTGTAGACCAGTGTTTCCCAAACTGTGTTCCGCGGAACCCCAGGGTTCTGCGAGGCCTGAATAGGTATTCCACGAACCACTGGAATAATTAACTAGTAGGCCACCACGTGAATTAATCTCTCTAAAAAAATAAGCAAAGTGTTCCGCTAACTTCTATGAATGTGTCAAGTGTTCCGTTTAGGAAAAGAATTTATGAAACACTGGCGTAACCAATATATGAATCAGTTAAAAAATAAATAAATAAATTTGAATTAACCATCTAGTTTATTATTACTGGTTTTTAATGATTTTGTTTGATATCAACTAGATGTTTACAGATATGGGGAAATATGTTCGGTTTTGTCCCCTAAGATAATCGTACGTTTTATTTTCTCTTACACCCTTTCTCGAATCAAATTGAAACTTTAAACAATTATTTATTGCACCTAATAAAACAGGAAACAATTAAAAAATATTATCCAATTAGTCAATTCGTTATTTTGTTCCATATCGATAACTACATTCTACATCTATATATAGTTGTAAGTGCGGAGTTCTTCTCCTTAACAACTTTATAAAAAAAAAGGATTATTTTTTAATTATTTGCTTCATTTACAAAATTGCCTCTGTTTTTATCGATAAAGGGTTTAAGACCACATCAAAATCTAGGAAAATAAATGTTTAATTACCTTAGAATCTTTGCTTCCTGTAAATATTATCAAAACTTCAATATTCAGTCCTGAAAATAAAATGTATTACGAATGCACAGTGAATGATAGATACTGTCTCCTTGAACATATTTATTGAAAGTAATTTTATTCATTCAATATTAGATTAAACTAAATTTATTCATTGGCGATTAGATTAAGCTAATCTTATTCATTCATTTTTAAACTTATTATATTCATTCTTGATTTGATTAAACTAATTTTATTCATTCAGTATTAGATTGAGTAAATTTTATTCATTTTACTCTATTTAACTTTAACATTGTCTATTCAAAGGTTATATAGTAATAATAAACTGCACGGGCTGCACCTGAACTATATATAATATATATAGTTTACAGTGCGTCGAAACGAAGATACGGAGGGTCGATCTTTGAAAAACTGATTTAATAAGGAGAAATGTATATATTTAAACAGACTGTGAGAGGTTGAAATGTTTAAAAATATTGTGGTCTAACATTATGTTTAAAGACACTGTAACAAGTTGTTATATTTAGACATACTATACCATATTTAAATGTTTAAACATATTGTAGTGTACTATTATGTTTAAAGACACTGTAAGAAGTTGTTATTTTTAGACATACTGCAACAGGCTGAAATGTTTAAACATATCGTAGTGTGCTATTATGTTTAAAGACACTGTAAGAAGTTGTTCTATTTATAGACACTGTAACGAATGGGGTACGAGCCAGAAGACTTTCACCCATCATCTCCCATCTCCGCCGCAGGGGCTGATGTAGACAGAGGCGTCAGACAGGTGTACTCGGACGCCCCACACTAGATGCCACATTACCACACCACGATCCTGGCACCAGAATCTTGTTATTGGGTCTGCCTGGAAATCAGAACTGACTCGACTTGCTCAACAATTTGCCCAGGTTCCGGAAAACCCCAAGAAAGACGACTGGTGGCGATCCTTTTGTCGGTTGTTGTTAACTGTCCTGATCATTTATGTTAATTGCCAACAAATCCTAGAGGCTCTGGTTTTGAAGGGAGTATGAGGAGTAGTGTACAGTAGTGACAGAGAGCACTGCAAAGAGTTCAACAACAATGGAATCTTTTATTTCCAGAGATCTACAATTTAAATTTTCTATCATATCACTTTTTAATGTACTTTTTTATTATATACCTTGAGTAAATTTAAAGGAATGATAAAAAAACAAACAAAGATTACAAAGAGAATGTGTGTTATCACTCAAACTCAGAGGCGGCCCCCGTCGGAGTCGGATCCCTGTCGGATCCGCCTATTCGCAAGGAATATTCAAGACGTGATTTTGTTTTAATTGTCAAAAGAAATAATGTTTCAAAGATTCATTTGTGGTTTTTTTTTTAACTGTAAAATGTTTTACATGTTTTGGATGTTCCTTCAAAGTTAAAGATAATTTACGTTTTTATCCAAATCTCCCGCTGGACGACGGGTGATGGCATTCTAAACTAGACCTAGAAGTTGTGGTGAAAAAATATTTTTCATTTCTCTTCTAGTTTTCGAGATCTGAGTGTGACAGACGGACAGACGGACATTTTGCACAAACCCAAAAGCGGCTTTTCCCCTTACTGAGGCTTCTAAAAAATTTTAATTTGTCATTTTATAACGTCGCTTCATTATACATACGTTATGCTTATGTTGTTTAAATGACGTATTCTTATGTTGCTCGGTTTGTCTTACCCTCGAACAAAATGTTTCAATAATATTGCGGTACTCGTCATTTTTTTTTAAACCCTGATATATGTCCCAAAACTTTATTTAACCCTAGCAACGAGCGGAATTCCCCAAAACCAAATTAATACAGTCTCGCACTTAGCAAAGGCTGAAAACCACAGACCCATGGGCGTAGCCAGGATTTTTTTTCGAGGGTTCTCCCCCCCCCCGCGACACCCCCCCCCCCCCCAGCGAAATTTTCTTTTTATATGTATTTATGTGTGTGTGTGTACATAATCTTTATTGCATTCTGACTCTTCATTCTTTTGGAAGACATTTATTGTGCCCTAGAATAGGTTCTTCCATGAGTTAGTGGAAAAATTGTAGATTCCCCGCAAATACTAGCAAGGGGGTCTGGGGGAGCGCTAGGAGCTCCCCCAGCGCTGGGCGAAGCCCCGCCGCCAAGCACTATTTCTGATATTGAAAGCCAACAAAATGCATATTCTGAGGTATCTACATTGCATTTTCCTGCTATTAAAAAGTCTTATTTCAAAAACCTAATGTGCTATTCTTACTGACTTAGACCCTACCGCGCCGTTCGGAGCATTTGACGTCAAGCTGTTTCCATAAAAATCGGTCACTGGTAATGTCTAAAGCCGCTTCCCACCTGCCATGAGGACCTCAATGAATGAGCTGATCTAGGATATCATTGCAACTATTCTTATGCGTAATCCATTTTGTCGGAGAACATGTCCCGCAAACCTCATGCGTCGCTCTCTCACAATCTTACTAAAGGGTCGACTCCCAGTTCGGAATAGGATTTCCTTGATTTAAACCCGATCTCTATAACGGACTTCCAAAATCTGTCTTAGCCATCTTTGTTGAGCCACTGTACATTTAGTATTATTCAATTTCGGCAGATGACTATTCACTGCAGTTTATTAAGGGAGCCCTGCCACTGATAAAAATGTGTAACCACTCTTGAATACTCTCTTGGAATTAAGTGACTGTAGTTTGCTTTAGATTTTATATCCGAAAGAGAAGTTTTATCGTCAAAATCATCTGTTGAGGGTTTTCCACCTCAAAATGCTCTGTAGGGGGATCTTAAACTCAAAACCATCTGGAGGGGTTTTAAACTTTAAACAAACTCCATCTGTAGAAGAGGGGTTTAAACTCAAAACCGCCGATTGGATTGGCTACGCTCAAATAATTTTAGTGTGTAATTTGCTTTTTTTTTTATATTGAAGAGGTATTTTTAGCATTAAACCCCTCTGAATGGGGGTTTAAACTCAAAACCCCTTTTGGCAACGCTCATAGCATTTTGAGTCCGTAATTTGCTTTTTTTCTTACACTGAAGATGTATTTTTTAGCCTCAAACTCCCCTGGCGGGGGGTTTAAACTCAAAACCCCTTTGGCTGCGTTCATAGATTTTAGTGTGAGTAATTTGCTTTTATTTATATTGAAGAGGTACTTTTTAGCTTCAAACTCCACTGGAGGGGAGTTTAATCTCAAAACCCCTTTGACTACACACAAAACATTTTGAGTGTATAATTTGCTTTGTTTTTATTATTAAAGAGGTATTTTTTACCTTCAAACCCCGCTGAAGTGGGGTTTAAACTAAAAACTAAGTCAAAACCCATTTAGCTACGCTCATAACATTTTGAGTGCGTAATTAACTTTTTTTTATATTGAAAAGGGGGTTTATCGTAAATTTTGGAGGGGGTTTTAAAATCAAAATCTCCCTTAACTGTGCTCTTGGAATTAGGAGATTTTCGTTTGCATTTTTGTTTTGTTTTGTTTTATAGAAGAGGGGGGGGGTTAACTGCAAAAACCCCAAGTAGGGGGTTTAAAACTCAAAACCCCTAGAAGCGGGTTTTAAACTCAAAACCCCTGGTAGGGGTTTTTAAACTCGAACCCCCCTGGTAGGGGATTTTAAACTCAAAACCCCACTGGTTGTGGTGGGGCAATTGATGGTTTAGTATTAAAATCTTACCTAAAATAAACGAAATCAAAGCAAAAAATCATTCACTAAATTCCGATCCCCCCCCCCCCAAGAAGGGGGGGGGATTTCATTTCGGGGGGGGGGGTTGAACCCCTAAACCCCCCCTGGCTACGCCCATGCGTGACAGACCTATATATATATATGTTAAAGAAAAACGTAATGAAATGATAGAAGAAGCTTGGGAGCGAGTTGACATGCAAAACAATCGTAAGGACGCCGTATTGAAGATTGTCAGCTAAATAAGAAATATGTGTTTGTGCTACAAGATAAAAGAGCTTAAAAATTTGATTGCTTCAGTGATAAAAAATGCTGACACAAATTATCTTCAACCTTTTTCAATACATAGCTAATCCACACTTCCTATAGTCTGTACACAGGATACGCCTAAACGGTAAGCCATTTGTAGTTATCCACCATAGACTGGAATCTCCGAATGTCCATCAACTAAAGCATTGTCTTTTCACTACAACGTAGGGACTACTGTCATACCTGTGATACTGTGACCTTATTCTATTTTATTCTAGAAACGGGATCAGGTCAAAGAAAGCCACAAGAGAAAGCACGTGTTAATTATTCTTAACCAATGAGAGAAAGAGGTCAGGAAAAGAGTCGTGAACACCAGTTTCTAGCTCAAAGAAATATTTGGAATAGAAGTTTTTAGGGTTCTAGACAAAAAGGTAAAAATTGCAAGAAAAGTGAGTTAGTAGGGGTCCTTGAACAGTTGCAGATCCACGGATTGCACGGAGTGAAGATAAAGATACAAAGTTCAGTTTTATCAGTATAAAGTTGTAACAGTGCAAAGTGATGTAAATCTGAAGTTTTAACGGTATAACGTCAATGTAACTATGAAACATTAATTTGTGGTTGATAATACTTCAGTGAAATTGCAAGAATTTTAATGGGAAGATAATGTTACATTGAGAATAATTGAATTGATTGATTTTTTGTGTTGGAAGGAGTTATTTAAGAAAAAAAAAGAACAGATGTTTCTTCAGTGTGTCTTAACCATTTTATATTTCCCCGCGAGCGAGTCTATCTATGCCATTGAATATACTTCAATTGAAATAAAAATTGTAATGTTAACACAATCATAAACATATGAACATAACAAAATTGGCATCAAAAACAGAAATCTTCACATAAGGTACATCCATTCTGTACTTAAGAATGACTGTTAACCATGTAGTTCAATTAATTTGCTAGACCAACGGAATAACTGCTAATGAATTGTCAAGCAGACGAGATAGCTCGGGTTAACCTCGCGCAATATGGCGGGTAAGCATAGCACGTCTATTTGGTTTGTCTTGACGCCGGGATAATAAGGATGATATGCTGTAGTTGAACAGCGGCGTGACACTGAGAGTTGGGGAGGAATAAACTGTTGACATGTTTCCCCTCTTCCTTGCCCCCCACTCCCCGCGTCTTCCCCCTACACTCAGTCGGCAAATTATTCCCCTCCCCTTTTTTTTTTCTCCATTCACCTCCTCGACCTCCCTACCTCCCATATACATTACCCGCACGCACTTGATACAAACAGACAGACACAGATGAAGAACGACACGTTCAGGTTCGCTCATGCAGCACTGCAGGAATCGCGCGTTAAAACTTCCGGATGCTGGGACGCCACTTCCAATCGAGGCTTATCCCGTCGCGCGCGGGCAGTGGTGGATAGCTGGAATACCCTGACGGCAGTCAGCAGTCATGTCCCCTTGAAGGGTGAACAACTCATTAGTACACACTAGCTGCTGATCACACTTATCTTCCCCTTTCTCCATCTCTGCCAGCACCCAGCGACCCTACACTTGACTGTATTCATTAGCATTCTTGTTTAATCAACGCATTCAGAGAGAAATAATTATCAGAGCGATTTATACTAGAAGTGCACTAAGTTTCAGCATTAGAGAATGTTCAAGTGTAGAGAATGTTCAAGTGTAGAGAATGTTCAAGTGTAGAGAATGTTCAAGTGTAGAGAATGTTCAAGTGTAGAAAATCAAGTGTAGAGAATGTTCTAGTGTAGAGAAAGTTCTAGTGTAGAGAATGTTCAAGTGTAGAGAATGTTCTAGTGTAGAGAATGTTCAAGTGTAGAGAATCAAGTGTAGAGAATGTTCTAGTGTAGAGAAAGTTCTAGTGTAGAGAATGTTCAAGTGTAGAGAATGTTCTAGTGTAGAGAATGTTCAAGTGTAGAGAATCAAGTGTAGAGAATGTTCAAGTGTAGAGAATGTTCAAATGTAGAGAATCAAGTGTAGAGAATGTTCTAGTGTAGAGAAAGTTCTAGTGTAGAGAATGTTCAAGTGTAGAGAATGTTCTAGTGTAGAGAATGTTCTAGTGTTGAGAATGTTCAAGTGTAGAGAATGTTCAAGTGTAGTGAATATTCAAGAACAGATAATGTTAAGTGTAGAAACTGTTCATTGTGTGGAGAATGTTTTTCAAGTGTAGAGAATGTTCAAGTGTAGAGAATGTTCAAGTGTAGAGAATATTAAAGAACAGATAATGTTCAAGTGTAGAGAATGTTCTAGTGTAGAGAATCAAGTGTAGATAATGTTCAAGTGTAGAGAATGTTCAAGTGTAGAGAATATTAAAGAACAGATAATGTTAAAGTGTAGAGACTGTTCATGTAAAGAGAATGTTCATGTGTGGAGAGTGTTCAGGTGTAGAGAATGTTCAAATACAGAGAATGTTGATGAGTAGAGAGTGTTCAAATGTAGAGAATGTTCAAGTGTAGAGAGTGTTCAAGTGTAGAGCTTTACATGTTTTTAATCACAAAATAATTTAAGCTTATAAGTTAGTCTGTGTTTATGCTTCGAACTTGTAGGTAAAGCTGGAGAAAAGTAGAACTGAGGAATATTGTATTTTTCCGGAAGTAGCACGCTCTCGTTCTGAATGATTTGTGACACATATATGTTTAGTCATTGCACAATCCTGCTCAGCGTACAGCATTTCTGTCAAGTTGTTCTGCGCTGCATTGATTGGTTCATGAGCTGAAATATTTAGGTTGTTTGTATTTATGATTGCATCTACTTATTGATGACAATAAAAAAATGGGATGCAAACTTTAAATAATCTTGCATTTTTAGCGGCCCTCGAAAGGGGAAAAGACGCTATTAGTTTTGTGTGAAATGTCTGTCCGTCTGTCCGACCGTCCCGTTTAAATCTCGTAAACTATAAAAGATAGTGAAAATCCGACATCATAATATTTTAGTCCATTCAAAGTTCTGATATAACGGCTACTTTTTTCTTTTCCATGAGCGAAAAATCTAATTTTTAAAATCATTTCTGCAAGCAGTTTTTTTTTCATAAAAATACACCACTTTTACAACTATTCACTATTAATTGCAAGAAACACTACAGCCTCTTTAATAGGGTAAGTAACTATGTACCATACTTTTAACACATCTATGCAAATGGTTTTTGATTTTGTCAAACAATTTTTTTGTTTACATTTGTATTGCTAAGTTATATAAGTTCTGTTATAAAAATTACTACATTTACACGAAAAAAAATGTTTACTTTTTTTAAAGAGAAAAAATCTACTTAGTATATATATAAGTTTTACAAAATTTAAAACAACAATTAATAAGTAATTTTTCATATTATCGCACGAACTTCTATATCACAATGCATACATAACACACTTAACTAAAGGAAATTTTTTTTTCTTTTTTTTTTTACGAAATTTTTTTTTTTTTTTTTTTTTTTTGAGGAATTAGAGATTGAACATTTACAAAGCAATTAGATATTCATTATCAGACATCAAGTGTTCACATTTAACTTCACATTCACTTTCACCTATCCTTTGTTTTGCTGAACCGCTGGGGCATCATACAAGATCTGTCAACCTTCTTTCTCCATTCTTCTCTGTCCTTTGTCTTTGATCGAATTTAATTCTGATGTTCTTTCTGAAAATTCTGATACCTGTCTTTTTACCTGCCTGGGTGGACCACTTTATGGGCCGATTTTGAGTTTGTGTTTCGACACAAATTGTCTTTGTAACCTTGTTTTGTTTTATTATTATTATATTATTATTTTTGCATAGAACTCCCTTATCCCTCTTCTGAGAGTCGTGGTGCCAGTTAGGCAATTAAGACAGGTTAAGCCGCAGATATAAAGGAAACATGAATTGTCCTATTGTTATTGAATATTTAAATTTGTTTAATTGAAAATATATGGAGCAGTCAACTAAGTCTGTATATTTGTATCTTGAACTAAACCAAACAAGTAAACACACACACTAGATGAAAGATCTTTTTACAATCTATGTAGACAATGGATGGATGCGTGGTCGTGTGATACGCGCTCTGAACTGTCGTCTTGATGGTTCCGGGTTCGAATCCTGCCTGCCGCTATCCTCCCTGAAGGAGTTTTTGGACTAGAAAGGAACATCTGCATTTATAAAACAAACAAATATTATGTTGTTAATTTTACTTGTTAAAAGTCTATTTAACTGCAAACTAATAATATTAACATTATATTTAATTATTAATTAATTTGATTTCATGTGGCTGAGAGGATCAATTAGGCCAATACAGTAAAGTAGACCTAGATACCTGGTGACTCTAAATCTGGGCTAGTCAAGTTGATGTGACCGAGAGACAGTATCAAACTAAGCCTGTTCAGGCAACATCGTCCCAATAAATCATTGTCTGATCGGTAATCAAATCACCAGGGCTCTGTGTTTCCATCGATCTATGGGGGCTGCTGTCTCCAACTGTTAGCTCCGCAAATAAACAAGAGGCCTCAGTAGAACTTTCAGGGGGGTGGGGGGAGTGTGGCTTCGGGGAACGAAGAATGCCCAGCATGCAAAGTATAGACAAGAGTAAGGTTTAAGGCAGAGAGAGAGAGAGAGACAGACAGACAGACAGACAGAGAGAGAGAGAGTGAGAGAGAGGGAGGAGAGACATAGAAAGAGAGAGAAAAAGTAGCATAAAAACGGACTAACCCCTGGGCGCCAAACGTCCACTATCGAGACAAGATCGGGATAAAAGAAATGTCCCCGAAGGGCAAAGTTGTTAATTACTCATGTATGTAGGACTGGGGCAAAAAGCCCTCATTTGAAAGAGAAAGAGTTATCTGCTGATGCAGGGTGAACGTTTGGGACTAGAATGGTCTAGTAGTAAGTAGTACAACAAGGAACCGCGTCCCAATGGGGTCGAAACTAGTTGTCAAACTAGTCTGGAAGTAATGACGTCTCCTGAGCTCCAAGACTTTTTTGTTCTCACAAAGTAATTGATAAAGTTTTAAACCTCTTTCCCCACCACACATTCCACAGCTTCAGATCAGTGTTAATACTCGTGTGCTTTATTTATATATCAGTTCACTACTTAGTGCTTTAACCCTTATTGTCCTATATGTGACCTACATATTTTGTCAAATATGACGCAGACAAATCACAGTCATCATTGAAAAAATATAGTTGCCGTAATTTTTTTTTTCTGCTTTAAGTCACCAAGTCGTTAGAGACTTTTCAGCGGACGCATAAATATTAAACTATGAATGTGACATCTGAGACTTCAAGTCGTTAGAGACTTTACAGTCATGTGACTTCTGAGTCTTCCTCGTTGAAATTGTTGAAGGTTCGAAAATCGAAATGCTTAAAAAAACATTTCTTAAGTTAAAGTACAGTAAGTAAAAAACAGTAAATATCTATTACATTATTTATATATTATCTAATATTATATATTATATTTGTTATAGTGATATAGAGAACATTTCTTCCTCTAAAATATTAGTAACTACAGTCCAGGTCGGATTTAAGGGACTTAACAAGAAAGTGGCCCCCACAAGAGAGGTTGTTTTTTTTAAATCCTTATTTTGGCGAGTAAGAAACGTTTACTGTATGCTTTTTTTTCTCAAACATTTTTTTAAGCATTTTTTACTGTAAATCTTTACGGTTGGCCAAAACTGTCGTGTTTAAGAAACATCCGCTTATAGCGAGCTCCGGATTTAGGACAGTACGTAAATCCAGCGCATCACCCTCAACAAACTCAAAAATGTACATTTTGAAAAGTAAAATATACACAGTAAATCCAAAAAAAAAAAAGATGATATTAAATTTGCAAGTACTTTATCTTCTAAAATAGGGCATCCTTTTAGATCTAAGTATTATTATCAAGAACGTTATTTGTATTAAAGCTTTCGAAAAAGTGTAACGGCCCACAAAAAAATGTCGTGGCGTCGACAGCGCTTTTTTTTTTTCACAGTCTAAAAGACTTTAGTAAAAGAGGTTCGGACACATGTCCAAGGTCGGATTTAAGGGAGGGCAGATGTGGCTACTGCCCAGGGGCATCCATAAGAAAAGGGCCCCAAAATAGAGAAACAATCCATATTTCGAGGGGTCAGCAACATAGGTTTTTCTTTAAGCATTTTTACCAGCAATAACTTACTTTAAATCTTACAGTTGGCAGCACTGTCGTGTATATATATATAATATATGTGATCGTGGTAAGATCATCTTGGTGGTTAGTAAGACAACTTGTCGCGAACTTTCATTTTGTCGCGCAAAAGTCGTCAACTATATATACGACATTCGGGAGAAATTTGACCGTTCTTACATAAGAAAGCGGAGTTGAAACGCGTTAGTAAAGACAATCTGATATTTCTTCAAAAAGTTTTGAACCCATATTGTTACAAGCGCCTCCCGCGAAGCCTGTATACATTTTATAATGGTAATAATGTTATTTTACTTTGTTAATATTTTGACATGATTGTATAACTAAAAAAAAAAATCCCTATGAAAATAAATTACAACTTCGCACCCAATCCCCATAGACATTACAGTTTGAGAAACTCTAGGTTAGACCTTGTTGAATAAAAATAAACAAATAAATTAGCAGCACTGTCTTACCACACATCACATCAACATGCTTCAATTCTGACAAAATGAGTTCAACATTTGAAGTTCTGTCCAGGTCTTCAACTTTGTGTCTGCATGATAGTGTGCAGCCTTCAGTTCCTCACCAGGCAGTTCTGCCTCATCCCACCCAGCCAGTAGATCCTCACGCAATAAAAGTCATCATAAAGCTCGGAGACGCTTAATGCGAATACCACTCATCCCGGCCTCGGCAATTGATGTACACCGCCATAGCCTACTCTTTATGAGAGAGGGAGAGGGAGTGAGGGGGAGACTGAGGAATGGAAAATAGGTGGGATGATGAGAAGGGGGGTTAAAGCGCGCTGTGGGGTAATTGACGAGCGGGTCCGTGTATATGGTGATTTGGGGTGAAAAACTATGGGTATCTGGGTTTAAAAGGAGTGAGGATCTGGGTTAAATGTAACTTTCCTCTTTATACAAATGTCCATACTGTTTACTTAGAGCTGTACTACTGTGAAAGTATAACGATCACGTTTTAAAGCTGCAGTATTGACAATACATGTTTGAACTATTGGCTGTAGAACTATGAAAGTATGTTCAATAGTATCCGCGCTGCTCTCTGGTCTTTAGCCAAAGAATAATGTCTGTGACTCTTTCTGTCTTGGGAGACAATCAATGCTAACGAACGAACAGCTAGCCCAGTTGGTCTGCTGCAGTGTCCTCTCAAAGGATGAAGACTGCTCTACACTAAGTCCTTAGAACGTAAAAACGTATGGAGTATCGAGAGAGAATCTGGAGCAATCAAGTCGTGCTCAAACATTTGAGCTACCAGTGGACTTGGGGAATGGGGGAAGGGGGCGGTCGCTATCGCCAAGGCAAGCAGCCAACTTTCTTGGTCTAATATATACTTTCATCGTGGTCGAAGTTGAGCACATTTCTCATATCCTATGGACTCGAAGAAACTGCAAAGTCCAATGCTCGCTTTAAAAGCCGGCCGCATACGTGGCATGGGTAGGTCTGGTCAATAGCTTTCAATATAAAACTTATTATACTCATAAACTTCGATCCGTTCGGACGTTTGTGAACATTCAAGCTCTGGATTGGAACTAGGACGATCAAGGTCACCAATTTCCTGATGAACTAAAAGTGTGTGAGAGAATGCGTTTTTGTTTCTTTGTCCCTTTCAACTATTTCAGCCATTTACCAGCCAGAAGTAAACCAGCCCACAGTTCATGATTTTTGGAAGGCTAGGGCGACATTCATTGCTCAGAAAATAATTTTACATTCTAACCCACCTTTCCCTTTCACCCCAACGACTTTCTTTCATTACCCTCTTGATCATTTCTGCTTCACATTTTTTCATTATCTCGCTCATTACGTCTGTCAGTGTATGCCAAGGTTACACTGGATAAGTCCCGGGTTAACAAGGTGCGAAGCAAACATTTCAGCACTTATCTTTAATGGAAAGGATGCGTTCAGGTCGAAGTTATTTCAGCACTTTATCTATGAGGAGTCTCTTTTAGACGTTCTTAATACTCTAATTCATTATCAGATTAATTTTCACACGACTTTTTCTTGTGTTTAAAGGGACAATTTCAGGTCAGAAATACCCAGGCAAATATCTCTGATCGGTTCAAACCATGTAGGTAGAAACTACTTTAGCTCTTTTAGTAGGAAGCTATCAGGTCAAACACTTGTCTTTGATTACAATATTATTGTGCAGCAATAAGGCCGTGCGGTTGAACTTAATAATGCAGTTTAAAATTACTTTAACATTTATAATCCTTAAGTCGATGAACAAAATGTTGCACGGAAAATGTAGATACTGGAGAGTGTTTACGACTTTGTCCAATTTAGAAAGCATGGATAACTTTGTCCTATTTTTTCAATCGGTCATTAGGAAGCAAAATTTAGTAAAAATTTAGTAATGACTTGAAGGTCTCCGATGCTTTAAGGGTTGTCCTGGCTAAAACAAACCAACAGCAGTTATTGATAAGGTTTGTATGTTTCCAACTTTTTTTTTACAGAAGAGTGCGTTCTTAACATTCCGCGTCGGGTGTTGACAAGTCAAGGCTAGAATATTGAACACAAATTAGCCCTTCCTGTACTGGGTATCTTCACTGGGTATTAATAGCTTATTAGTTAGGAAGGACTTTGAAACTTTTTACTAGACAAAGTGAGTTGATGTAAGCTTTGAAAATGTTGAAATTCAATTTATATAGATTATAGGCTGTGTTACTTATTGTTTAATAAGCATATATTTTTAGGAATATTTTTAGTAGTTTGTACTTTCGCTAAATGACATAATAAAGCCATAAACAATCTGCATTCTACTGGTATTAATACGCTGACCTCAAAGCCAACGAGACCCAGTGAGATGAGATAGGTTACGAGATCTGAATGGGACGGACAGACAAACCACACAAAACTAAAAGCGTGTTTTCCCCTTTCGGGGGCCGCTAATAAAATTGTAAAGTTTCTCTGTTCTTAGAGATTTTCATTCATGACGGAAAAAGCTCACTATATATGGTGTCTCCGGTGTACAGACTAAAGAACTTGTTGATACGCTATTCATTTTAAAAGGTCTAGGATAATGTTATAGGCACGTCTTAGCACTGCGGATCTTTCAGCTTCTACGTTTGCAGCTCAAATACATTTCAATAGAGACAAATATTTGATGTTCACTCTGTGACTTAAGACTTACTTAAACAAAAAAACAAACAAAAAAAAAAAAACGGACAACTAATTAGCCATTAAAATAAAGATCAAATTAGATCTCAATTTTTTTTTTGATTTGGTTGACAGCAATGAGGCTCAGTTTGGCGTCCTTGACATTGTTTCATTGATTGTGACAATCTCCAACACAGTCTAAGAAACATCGGTACAGGAGCTAGGACAGAATGTACCTATTATATAGATATATATAATTTTATTTTAGCTATTTCTATTTAAAACAAATTAGAATAAAATTATTTTGAAACTTTGAAAGCTGGAGACTATTAGATTCATTTCAACAACACATTTTTCTGCAGCTGTTCATTTTCGACTGACAGTTTAAACATGTTTTTGTAAGTATTTGTGTAGGCCTAAGTGTGTGTGTGTGTGTTTGTGTGTGTATTTATGTAAGTGTTTGTGTGTATTTGTGTGTTGTGTGTTTTTTGTTTTTGTAAGTATTTGTGTAGGCCTAAGTGTTTGTTGTGTGTGTTTGTATTTGTGGGTTTTTTTTTCTGACCAGCCGAAATAATTTGTTTTATATATGAATTTTATTACACTAATATTTGCACTGGGTTTTTGTGCCTCCTTATGTGGCTGGTGCATTTTATGCGCTATGTGAACCCGGAATGTTCGGCTGCACACTGGGTAGGCTATTCCAGCTGGAGCTAGTGTCTTTGGCCTTGCTTTTTTTCTCTGGCGCTTTTCTTCTGCCAGCGCTGATCTCTTCTCCTCAGCAATTTATTTGCCAGTTTTCACAGTGCGACGTCATGATGCCCTGTCATGTGCTTCTGTCGACCAGGTGTACCTCAGCCCCCTGGATGACATAAGTGGTCATCACCGAACCACGATGGACGAACTATATATATATATTGTGCGTCCTTAGGATTGTGTTCTCAATATTGAAAGACTGGCAGGGTTAGATCCCGGGACCATCGAGACAACAGCCCGGAGCGCATACCACACGATACTATATACTATTATGTCAGATGGTTGTTGAACACAATAATGACCGTTTCAATAATGACAACAATGGGTTGAAATGAAGGTTAGACTTTAATGAATTCATTCTGTCTACAATCTACTAAGATCGTCCACTCACAAGCTCATACCCCTAATAAACTGTTGTAATAGTTGGCAAAGAGTTAACAAATAATAAAAATGTAAAAACTGACAAAACAAATGTGTACAAAGTTGTACACCTAACTGTACACGTCACTACATTTGAATATCATTAGACTGACATCTCATTAGTAAATACGACATTGGCACATTATACACACACAGTCAATGGGAACTACAAAGACTTTGTGATCAGTTTTAAGTTTTGTAAGATTTTTTTGTAACATTAAATAGTTAACATTTGTCCAAGAAAGAAAATTAGAAACAGTGTAGAAGAAAGATAAAGAATGAGCAGGGCCGTAGCTAGGAATTTTGCATCGTTTGTGGGCCCATGGGGGGGGGGGGGTTGACCTCTTTGGGGCCCCTGCATTTTGTGTAATATTTAATTTTGTATGTAAAAAAACCCACTCATTTTCAAATTCCCAACTCCTCCCCCCACCCTAGCTACACCAATGCGAGAGAAAGACAAAAAAAAAAGAGAAGCGAAAAGACTTAGTGAGCGAACAAAAATAAAAAGAGTTTTAAATAGAAATCCAGAAATAAACAAAGATACATAGAAAGAGAGCGAGAAAGAAACAAAGAAAGAAACAAAGAAAGACAAAGAGTTTTGTCCATTAGAAGAAAAAAAAGGTGAAAGTAAACTATAAAGAAGTAAAAAAAAAACAATTGAATGCCTGAATATATCCGCCATATGTTGCCACCATTCAACAATTGACTGTGTCATGTCGTATTATTTTAAGGCAAATTCTGTCTTACAGCGATCGGGCCATTTTGTAGACTTAATAGTTTTAAAGAATAATTGGCAAAGTACATAAAAGACATTCTCTGAGAAATCAAGCCAAATTTACCAATTCAATGTAATCTAAACATTTTGAGAACCACTATTCTAGAACTGCTAGTTACGTCCTAATCACTTTTTGAAATTTTTCTAGTACAAGAAGAAAGTACACTTACGCATGTAGACCTCCTGATCAAAGGTCCTGGTCCTTACAGGTTGACACATAAATCTAGACACATAAATCTAGACTATTTAACAGTCAACTATTGTCGCATCATATTCAACAATAAATTGCCTTAGCTTTATTTCAAAGTGTCCAATAGCAGAAGGGAAAAAGAAAAACAGAGAAAAAGAAAAAAATGTACCATTAGAATGTGCGTGTTTGAGACAAGACTACCACTCTTTAATTAGAGAGAAGTCACCATGTGAGAGTACTAGAAATAAATAACATTGAAACACTGTGTTTAACGTATAGAAGCGTTGACGTCAGTTCATATATCGAAACAAATAAGATTTATAAATGTATTGAAATCACATGCTAGAACCTCAAAAAGTCTTTGACAGTCCCTTCAGCAACAAAAACTTAGGATCGAGCCAATGAGATAAATAAACAAGATTGGATAATTCAATTTAATTTAAAAAGCACACATCCAGTTGGATTATTGAAGAATTACTAACAGTATGCACCTGGGGGGATTAGCCCTGTATACACCTGGGGGGATTAGCCCTGTATACACCTGGAGGGATTATCCCTGTATACACCTGGAGGGATTAGCCCTGTATACACCTGGAGGGATTATCCCTGTATACACCTGGAGGGATTATCCCTGTATACACCTGGAGGGATTATCCCTAATCGATTGAATATTGTCACTATCAACAACATCGCAAGCGCGATGGTAAGACAAACATCTCTGTGATGGATGGCCAGATTTTGTTTCAGATGAAGGAGAAATTTAAAAAAAAATTGTGTACGAATAATGTTAATATAGTTTCAGAAAAAAGAAAATGATTTACGTTGAAATGATCATGACACTGAGTCAATGTCCTGGACCTTGTCCCGTATCATAGAACCACTTCTCAAATTGTTTTGAAGGATAAGGTCAAATTTTTTCTGAATGTCCAGTTTGTCGTCATCAAGAGCATGACAGAAAGATTTCTTTGACGGCTTGACATCGCAGGAGTTAGGTCGCTCGTCCTCACTGAGATCATTGTCAATTTCTTCGTCGGTCTCATCACAGCAGCGTGTGTCCATAGGCTCGTCGGATTTCATCCTGGACACTATCAGATCGTCGTTCAGCTCGCTGGTATTACCCGGACTGTGGCCGGGCGTGACATCCTGGCAATCGTCGCTCAAGCTTGCCATGGAGGAAGACGGCGACTGGAGGCCTCCGTTGTTGAAGCTGTCTCTCAGCGTCTTCTCTTGGACTTTTCTCAGCTCAATCTCAGCGATGGAGCCCGTCATCGTCTTGCTGAGGGGAAGCTTTTTGGCAGCCGTCACATCGTTTTTCAGTTCTTCCAAATCTCTCTTCAGCTTGGCACGACGGTTTTGAAACCACGTGATCACCTGAGCGTTGGTCAAGCCGAGGCTCGCGGCTATCTCGTCCCTGTCAGCTGGGGTCAGGTACTTCTGGTACAAGAAACGTTTCTCAAGTTCGTAAATCTGTTGATTGGTGAAGGCCGTCCTGGACTTTCTTCGCTTCTTCGGAGGCTGGTGCTTACCAAAAAGTGTCGCTTGATCTCTTCGTTTAGCATCTGGAGAAAAAATAAGTAAAAAAAATAATGAAATAAAACAAATACAAAACATATACACATCTTAGAAATTTTTTGCACTGTCTTTAATCTATAACAAAATAAAAAATTGTGACTTTGGCAGCACTCTTGTGTCCGGAATTTAATGTCAGTGATTGAACTCGTGATCACTAAAGCAATTGATTTTATCAAGGACATCATCACTACTAGAAAATAAAGGAAGTTG
The DNA here is from genome assembly GCF_947242115.1 of Biomphalaria glabrata. NCBI lineage: Eukaryota > Metazoa > Mollusca > Gastropoda > Planorbidae > Biomphalaria > Biomphalaria glabrata. The sequence continues at coordinate 25,623,303 of NC_074711.1, read as the reverse complement.
GTCACCTACCATTGTACTCTTGTGTACGCTACTGCATACACAAATATATTCTAGTTGACATCACATCTAGTATTTAACAGACTTTTTTTTTCCTTGCTCCTAGAAAATTGTGTGTCTGTGTGCGCACGTACGTGTGTGTGTGTGTGTGTGTGTGCTTGTGTGTGTATGTGAGAGACAGAGAGAGAGAGAGAGAAAGAGTCTATTGTATTTCTAAGTGCGATTTGAAATGGGATGAAATTTAAAAAAAAAAATGTTTATTAAGAATATATACATTTCTGCTACGCTAACATATTAATTAGTGGTTTCTTAGTTGGGTATTTTAAACATAGATTTAGATATTGACATTTGAAAGGCACTGATTTATAAAAAAACACTATTTGTTCATTTTTTTTTATTTTTTTTTGCAAGCTTTCTGTTTTAAGGATTTAAATTGATAAACTAGTTTTTAAACTTTGACAAAAAAGAAGAAAAAAGAGAATCTATGTACTTTTCCAAATAACTAAACCACTACAGATCTTTGTTTAATGTGTGTAAATGACCCTTACAACAAGCCAACATGTGTCTAAAATAAAAATTATGTGTTGTCCAAGTCACGTGCAGGTTTGCACATAAAGGAGAATCGAGTCGATTCTCTCCTAGTGATATAGGCGAGCTTTGATCAAATAACATATACAAAATGATACAGCATAAACTGTGAATATACTGTCGCCCACAAAGTGTCACGTCTGAATATGTCTGTCGCCCGGAGGATACGGTGATATAGACGAACATGATTCGTGGCAGTGCTTGTAATTACCCGGCACTGTTAATTGATTAATGTAAGCCATTGTAAGGGACATAGAGACAAAACATTAGATAGCGGATATCGACACGCGTCTCAGCCGGCTGGCGCGCGATAAAAGTATACCTGTTATGTTAATAATATGTTGGTAAAAAATCTTCGCTGAATATATTTGATCAGGTTGTTTCCCTTTTTTTTTGTTTCTCTGGGTTTTTTTTTTCCTCCCTTGCGGATCTCTTTATTTATTGCCCTTACCTACGTACACTAACACGCGCACACACACACGCACACCGAATCTCTGTTGACGTTGGTCATACGTTGGTGTAAATGAATGCTTGATGGTAGGGGCGTGCTATCTAATAGATATAGACATGGCGCCCTTTCATTGTTCACACCCCTGTAAACTAGAATGTGGTCTGCACTATACAAAGTCTCTATTCCTCGGTACGCTGTCTAAACCTCAAGCTGCTTCATGGTGTCACAGCGCGCTCGAGGACTCGAAGTCGTGATATTGTCACTAGAGAGATCAAAATCATTTACATACAAGAGTTCACACTCTCCGATAATTCTCGTTCTTTTGCATCCCATAATGTTATATCTTTTCTATTTCATAATGCTCTGTCTTTTCCATCCCATAATTCTTGATCTCTTTCATCCCATAATGCTCTTTATTTCCATCCCATAATGCTCTATCTTTTCCATTCCGTAATGCTCTGTATTTTCCATCCCATAATGCTCTTTATTCATTCCCATACTGCTCTATCTTTTCCATCCCAAGATGATTCCTTCCCTTTAAAAATCTCTATCTTCACATCCCATAGTGCTCTATCTTTATTCTTTACATCCCATAGTGCTCTATCTTACCATCCCCTAATTCTTTATCTTTTTCATCTCATAGTACTCCATCTTCTCCATCCCATAATGTTTTCTCTTTCAACAGTGTACTCAGCGTGCTTGTAAAGATGTTCGCATAACAATAAATGGTCGTCTGCCAAAATCACCGCCATTACTCGTCAATAGAACACGTGTTTCCGTAATTCTCTCTCTTATCAATCATAATTATCTTTCTGCCTAAAACTCTAATTCTTCTCCTAATGAAACCTCTTCCTCTACTTCGATGTCTTCGAATAGTTCTCCTTCTTTCCATCACTCTCCCTTCCTTCGTCATTCATACTTTATATTTTATTAAAAAAAAAAGGACACACTTTCCAATGACCATCAATAGCCGTTGTGCCTACAAACATGAAAGAAACACCAAGAAGACGGTACCGAAATTGAAACTACAATCATACTTAAAGAATGTTGATAGGCTATAGCAATGGATATTAGGCTTATGGCTTTACACTTTTTTCTTATCTTGGGCAATGCAGAAGAGGTTATGTGCCTCAGTCTTCAAACTAGTCATTATAGCGAATATTTATCTCTGTAGGCTGATTTTAACAGTTCTAGGGATGTTTTTAAATTTAATCCTTAAACCGGACGACAGATATAGTTTCTCTCTATTCAAAATAAGCTAAATCAAAAGTGGATGGGTACACACACAAAGCAGAAAGCACCATAATTCCTTTAGTCTTTGTTGTTTATATATTACATGATGAAGTCAGTGTTACGAAAAAAGGACATTTTGATCAAAAGAAACGCAAAACACCTGTGTACTAAGCGTGCTGGTAAAGTAGGTTCGCATAACAATAAATGGTCGTCTGCCACTTCACCGCCATTACGCGTCAATAGGACACGTGATCAGTTATGGCAGCTCTCGTTGACAACAGTGTTAGAGTCGTGAATTATTCATCACCACATAAAACTAAAGCGATCGAAATCTGACTTAGAGATGAGGATGTTACAGATGGAATACAAGATGTTTCTGGTGAATTACAAGATGATGTTTCAGGTGGAAAACAAGATGTTTCTGGTGAATTACAAGATGATGTTTCAGGTGGAAAACAAGATGTTTCTGGTGAATTACAAGATGATGTTTCAGGTGGAAAACAAGATGTTTCTGGTGAATTACAAGATGATGTTTCAGGTGGAAAACAAGATGTTTCTGGTGAATTACAAGATGATGTTTCAGGTGGAAAACAAGATGTTTCTGGTGGATTACAAGATGATGTTTCAGGTGGAAAACAAGATGTTTCTGGTGGATTACAAGATGATGTTTCAGGTGGAAAACAAGATGTTTCTGATGGATTACAAGATGATGTTTCAGGTGGAAAACAAGATGTTTCTGGTGGATTACAAGATGATGTTTCAGGTGGAAAACAAGATGTTTCTGGTGGATTACAAGATGATGTTTCAGACGGAATACAAAATGTTTTTAATGGATTACAAGATGTTTCTGATGGATTACAAGATGTTTGTAATGGAATACAAGATGTTTCAGATGGAATACAATGTTTCTGGTGGATTAAAAGATGTTTCTGGTGGAATAGAAGATGACTTTTCTAATAATGGAATAGAAGATGACTTTTCTAATAATGGAATAGAAGATAATATTTGTAATCCTGGAATGATGATTCTAATGATGTAATAGAAGATGATGTTTCTGATATTGAAGATAACTCGTCTGGTGAAATACAATTCTGAATTTATGTCTTTGTTAAATATGTGAAAGCGCTTAGAGAGAGAGAGAGTGTGAGAGAGAGAGAGAGAGAGAGAGAAGAGATAGAGAGAGAGAGTATCGTTGATTAACTGAACTCAATGCTTGTAATGTGCAAGTTTTATCTCCTCTTTTTCTATATAAAAACTTATTACCACTAATTGATTGATTAACTGATTGGTTAATTTTTTTTATTGATTCATGTGTTATCATCGACAATGAAGAATTGTTCGAACTTTCAACTTGATCCTAGAATGGGAAGTGGGAGAAAAAAGAAAGTAGAAGAGAATCTACCCAGACAGACAGACTTGGAGTGAGTTGATAGACGCTTTGTACAAAGACGCCGGCCCACGTTCTAGATTACTCCATGGGCAACACCCATATAGCTTACTGGCCAGAACCTGAGTAAGTTATCAGACGTGTACCGGTCCTCCTTTGTTCTAGACATGTCTATTGTCATGGGCGTATGGACGTCGTATGCTAATAAGGTTTTTGGAGAAATGGGACTAGCAGTTTATTAACATTAACTCAGAAAAAAGAATATTGACACGAATTTAAATAAAACACTATCAACATCCCACGTGATCGTCATTCATATTTTCATACGGTTCTAAAACATTTGGTCAAATATAAGCTTAATGATATTTTAAACCATCTGGTTAATTGTATGAATGTTCTAAATCAGCTGGTTAAATGTAATGGTGTTTTAAATCAGCTGGTTAAATGTAATGATGTTCTAAATCAGCTGGTTAAATGTAATGATGTTTTAAATCAGCTGGTTAAATGTAATGATGTTCTAAATCAGCTGGTTAAATGTAATGATGTTTTAAATCAGCTGGTTAAATTTAATGATGTTTTAAATCCACTGTTTGAATGTAATAGTAAGCTACTTTCTGAGACAGTGCCTGCTAATAGGTTTCTACACTCCTCTCTGTATGAAGCCTTCTACAATTGAGACAAGCCAGTCTTCTATATTTTGTCCTAACTTTCCAATTTTGAAATGTCTGCGTGTTTCCTAATCTTCTAACAGACAATTTGTAACAGACAATCTAACAGACCATCTTGTCCAGTTATAGAGCACACATAACAAAGACAAAAATAAATAAATAAAATTATACAATTAAACACAGCTGGGTTTTTTTTCTTTTTAATTTAAAATTCGTAATTCTGACGCAATTTCAGAAATGAAACAAAACAGTCAATGACTGACGCTAGTAAAGCGTGTCAAATACCTGGTCGAAAATTGTTCACTTGGAACTAGAAAACGAGATCAGTTTAACTGGGGTTTTAATGGCATCTAACTTTATAAAGTATTTGATGCATTACTGGCTGTTTGTATGATAGGAACAAGAACACGGTCAATACAAGTACATGAACAGTTTTGTAATAAAACTATAACTAACAAGTTAACAGCAGTATACACTATACTGTATTCCATAGATCATATTTGTACAGCTGACCTCATATCCCATAGTCGCACTTAGAACTTAAACTTGCTTACTCCAAGGGGAAATTTTATTTGGTCTTTTGGGAGGAAGACAACTGGACGGTGACATGCCCTTTGATGCTGTCGTCAGACAAAATGCTTTCTTTTGATATGTGGCCTAAACACAACAGGGACAGGCTCGTCACTCAGCGTCTAAACACAACAGGGACAGGCTCGTCACTCAGCGTCTAAACACAACAGGGACAGGCTCGTCACTCAGCGTCTAAACACAACAGGGACAGGCTCGTCACTCAGCGTCTAAACACAACAGGGACAGGCTCGTCACTCAGCGTCTAAACACAACAGGGACAGGCTCGTCACTCAGCGTCTAAACACAACAGGGACAGGCTCGTCACTCAGCGTCTAAACACAACAGGGACAGGCTCGTCACTCAGCGTCTAAACACAACAGGGACAGGCTCGTCACTCAGCGTCTAAACACAACAGGGACAGGCTCGTCACTCAGCGTCTAAACACAACAGGGACAGGCTCGTCACTCAGCGTCTAAACACAACAGGGACAGGCTCGTCACTCAGCGTCTAAACACAACAGGGACAGGCTCGTCACTCAGCGTCTAAACACAACAGGGACAGGCTCGTCACTCAGCGTCTAAACACAACAGGGACAGGCTCGTCACTCAGCGTCTAAACACAACAGGGACAGGCTCGTCACTCAGCGTCTAAACACAACAGGGACAGGCTCGTCACTCAGCGTCTAAACACAACAGGGACAGGCTCGTCACTCAGCGTCTAAACACAACAGGGACAGGCTCGTCACTCAGCGTCTAAACACAACAGGGACAGGCTCGTCACTCAGCGTCTAAACACAACAGGGACAGGCTCGTCACTCAGCGTCTAAACACAACAGGGACAGGCTCGTCACTCAGCGTCTAAACACAACAGGGACAGGCTCGTCACTCAGCGTCTAAACACTACAGGGACAGGCTCGTCACTCAGCGTCTAAACACTACAGGGACAGGCTCGTCACTCAGCGTCTAAACACAACAGGGACAGGCTCGTCACTCAGCGTCTAAACACAACAGGGACAGGCTCGTCACTCAGCGTCTAAACACTACAGGGACAGGCTCGTCACTCAGCGTCTAAACACTACAGGGACAGGCTCGTCACTCAGCGTCTAAACACAACAGGGACAGGCTCGTCACTCAGCGTCTAAACACAACAGGGACAGGCTCGTCACTCAGCGTCTAAACACAACAGGGACAGGCTCGTCACTCAGCGTCTAAACACAACAGGGACAGGCTCGTCACTCAGCGTCTAAACACAACAGAGACAGGCTCGTCACTCAGCGTCTAAACACTACAGGGACAGGCTCGTCACTCAGCGTCTAAACACAACAGGGACAGGCTCGTCACTCAGCGTCTAAACACAACAGGGACAGGCTCGTCACTCAGCGTCTAAACACAACAGGGACAGGCTCGTCACTCAGCGTCTAAACACAACAGGGACAGGCTCGTCACTCAGCGTCTAAACACAACAGGGACAGGCTCGTCACTCAGCGTCTAAACACAACAGGGACAGGCTCGTCACTCAGCGTCTAAACACAACAGGGACAGGCTCGTCACTCAGCGTCTAAACACAACAGGGACAGGCTCGTCACTCAGCGTCTAAACACAACAGGGACAGGCTCGTCACTCAGCGTCTAAACACAACAGGGACAGGCTCGTCACTCAGCGTCTAAACACAACAGAGACAGGCTCGTCACTCAGCGTCTAAACACTACAGGGACAGGCTCGTCACTCAGCGTCTAAACACAACAGGGACAGGCTCGTCACTCAGCGTCTAAACACAACAGGGACAGGCTCGTCACTCAGCGTCTAAACACAACAGGGACAGGCTCGTCACTCAGCGTCTAAACACAACAGGGACAGGCTCGTCACTCAGCGTCTAAACACAACAGGGACAGGCTCGTCACTCAGCGTCTAAACACAACAGGGACAGGCTCGTCACTCAGCGTCTAAACACAACAGGGACAGGCTCGTCACTCAGCGTCTAAACACAACAGGGACAGGCTCGTCACTCAGCGTCTAGTTAAAGTACCCCGACATGTTTTATGAATCAAAACCTGGGGAAAACACTGGGTCATGCTAACTCAAACGCGCAAGGGAAGGAGCCGAGGGCGGGGGGATGGGGCTAATGTTCACAGTGAACAGGACCGTATTTACCTAGAAGGCCCCAAGAAATATTTAACACTGGCATATAAAATCTGGACTTATAAAGGGCCACTTACGTTTCACATATCTTAAATGGCTCACAGAGGCTTCTTAAGTACTGACCATAGAAAGGGTTAATAATTATACATATATACAAACGCTCATGGTTTGAAACATATAATAATTTTCATTGTCAATGTAGATTTTAGCTTAATAAAGATTTTAAACTCTAATAAATTTCTAAAAGAGTCATCATTTTCATTTTAGAACCGTTAATAACCTGGATTTCAGGTTATCATCTATTGACACTATGCTGTCAACCAGGCCTGGTACAATTTAAAAATATTACACAAATGGGGACTTTAAACTACTGATTCTACGATTGATTATACATTCTTATTGGGATAAAGAAACATTTTGTTCCAGCAGTCCCTGAAATGAAGTGGACATTGACATTTCAATGTTTCTGTGCGTGAAAACATGACATTACACACATAGACATGCAACTCACACACATAGACATGCAACTCACACACATAGACATGCAACTCACACACACAGACCCACATGTGTGCTTGATCCTTACCATTGAATAATGAAGCATTATTGTTTGTATACAATCAAACATTCCCTACTGCTAAACAAACAATTTATATATATATATATATATATATATATATATATATATATATATATATCAATATCTCTATCTATCTATCTATCTATCTATCTATCTATCTATCTATCTATATATATATATATAAATTCCTGTATAATTTATGCAACTTTACTCTATTTTATTAAGGCAGAATCAATTGACAATTTACCAAACTGATAAAGTTTATCTAAAATACGAGAGGAGATAATAGATTTTTGCTAATGTTTATATAAGTTATGAAGAACAATAGAAGCCCAGTAATTCATACAGGCTTAAGGTTAAAGTTAGGAATAAGGGAAAAAGTCATGAACCAAACAAATCTAATTGTTGTTCAAGCTTTATTTAGATGGATTATTTTGTCATCAAAACAAAAAATTGGCCAATAAATGACTGAAGAAATATGATAATGAAGAAGATGCTAATCTGTTAATGACGTCAGAATCTATTGAATTATAAGATGAAAGAATAGGGGCGGTATCGTGGGGAGGTGGGGGTGTGGGGGGGAATGTCTTCATAAATGCAAATGCCTAGAGAAACGACAGCTATTGTTGTTGTTGTTGTTCCTCTTTAGAACCAATGGTGTTACATTGGTTAAAAATAACAAGACAATGTGATATAGAGGTCGTTTTGTAATGTAATGACCACTAATGTTTTTTTTAAGGGGAATGCGACTTTTCTTTTGTCTTTTCAACAGCTCAAGTTGGTGAGGGTTTGAACCCTGGTTTTCTCCCCCCCCCCCCCTCCAACCAGAAACGTCGTTGACTTCATTAAGGCTACTAACTAACTGGTTGAATTGAACGCGTCTTATCCCACGAATTGTCGAGAAAACAGTGTCCTGGTCCAATGTATTCCCTGGACAATGAAGGACATAATGCCACAAAGCTATTGGTGCATCATCAATCAGCGAGCTGGCCTCCTGAACTACGACCCCGAGGCGATTGCCAATCGGGGGGATTTACCTTTGCGCTCAATACCTGTCCATCGATGTTATTTACAGTGGGCAGATAACTGAGAACAAGATCAGACCTTCAATGAGTTATCTACTCCTACTGCCCCTAATTAATCATATAAATGCGTAGTTGAGAGTTCATTGTCTGTACACAAAGAAAAAAAAACTTGATTTAATGTGTGAACAAAAGAAATGAATACAATAGTCTACATTAAACTGAAACAAACTATACATATAAAACTGAAAAGTATACCAAACTCTGAGATGTTAATATTGAAAAATGAAAACCTACGGCGATACAATAGACACTTTTTTATTTTAGCTATTTATATAAATCTACAGCCGATACTAGTGTTCGCTTTAAGATTCTATATCGCAATTGTTAATATCGCTTGCAAAGACTTATATGTAGCTTACAAAAGCCCATACTGTTGGCTACAGTCATTTTGTTTTTATTCGAACGAAATCTTTTGTCAGCTTTTGAAATTATAAGTAGGAATTTAATTGGATCATTTATAGATGTCGTGACGAGATTAAAGCAAAACAATATTTTAAAATCCAATCCAATTTGTATATCTAAATTAATTCGTCTTGTTGTGAGAGCGGGGAGGGGGGGGGGGACAGATAGATCACTAAACTATAAAGTGACGCTGGCTATCTATTAGATCAATCGAAAGTGTGTCTGAAATAGACAGGAAAATAAAGTTGCTGGTTCAGATTATTAATGATTGCATGAATGATGAATCAACTAGACAAGGTCAAGACCAACCTGGTCTGTGAGTGGAACGCATCAAATAGTGTATTACTATCAAGACGTCTAGATAATTAAATAGATAAATGAAAATATGCATAATGTCTTAAAGTCATAATGAAACATTAAAGGGCTACGTTTGTTCCCGTGTTTCTGGTTGCAATAATATACAACGCATTCGAAATTACAAATCTTGCTGAGAAATGGACCTGCCATTTCAGTCCGGAAAGAAGGGAATTAGCTGTATTAAAACTTGACCACTTTTTTGGGGGGCAGGTTAAAGAGTTTGGTGGTTATGACAACCATCTAATCACTACGTAAGCTTTTGTGCGTTCACGTGGTAACAAATAAAATGATGTGGGTATAACTTTAATTACGGCGCAAGAAAATTATCAAGGTGTCAAACAATATACAGAATAGACTTGGCGACTAGGGGACTGTTTGTATTTAAAAGATAAGTGACATCTTCTATTTATTGAGATGGAGTTAAGGCTCGAGATAGTTGAAGTCGACTCCTATCTGTCCTACCATTAATATCTGATATAAAGACCAAGAGGTCAACTCCAGTGTGCACTGACACAAGGAGACAAAGCAAAGGAAAAAGGAGAAAACACACACACACACACACACACATACACACACACACACATACCAATATATTATTATTATATTTAATAACAAAAAAAAACACTCTTTGGACATTCATGTTTAGCATTTCAAATTGAGTCCATGGCAAACAAATGACATTTCTGACAGTGGCCTAGCCCTAGATCTTCACTTCATTTGATCATTACATCAAATATTAATACATTCATTTTACAATCTCATTTTAAACTAGAGACAAACAAGATGCACGGTGGGGGGAGGGGAAGGACACACACACACACACACACACACACACACTGGCGCTCGTGTTATTGACATTATCCATCTTAATATGTATATTTGTTTTTCGAAGGGATTAGTTTCTATTACTGATTAAGAACATCAATATGCAGTGTTCGGTCTCCCCCACGCCTCCTCCTCCTCGAACAAAAGTTCCCAAATTGTTTTTACGTCTCTAGTCTCCCCCCCCCTTTTTCGCCCATATTTCGCCCTCCCCTCCCCACTTCTCCTCTATCTCAATTCTTCACTAGTAGCGTCAGAGAATGTTGTCAAATCGAGTCTATGATTCATGCGTCAGCGTTGGACTTGACTCAGTGGGCTTACCTTTGAACTCTTGACAGCCTGGTATGCAACTTGAAAGAAACTCAACATCTACAGCAATTGCTCTCCCCTCTCCCCACCAGCCACCTTTCTTCACTTTTATCATCATCTGTAGTTCTATTGTATGTGTATGAACTGTGTATGATATATGTCGCAGTTTAGCTTGTCACTATCTAAATACTTCAAAAATATAACTCCTTTATTACTCATTCCAACCACACACACACACACAAATAGTAAAATTCGAACACACTTGTGCTTAATGTTCTCTTTATCCCCTCGAGAAACTTTTTAAAATGTTCCTGGGTTCGAATCCCTCCAGCCCTGTCAGCTTGGAGGAAACTTTGTCTGAACTAAACATAGGACACGATGACCTTCTGTACTTAGCATCTGTATCTACTTTTCAAACGATTTATACGACAGATTAGTTATAAGTGGAAACAGATTTTTTAGTGGTTTTTGTTGTTTTTGTTTTAAGGTGATTCGATTCATTTGTGTTGATGGAGACAGTCCTTATTAAATAACCCTTCTAATAAGGTCAGATAATGTCATCGTTTTTTTTTTTTTTTTTTTTTATAGATTTCATCGTATGAGAAAGAATTTTAAAAAAACGTAGAAAAATAAAAAGGGGGGCGGTCAGAAGAGGTATGACTACTGTTTATTGACGACTAGGGGGGCGGTCACAAGTGGTATGACTACTGTTTATTGACGACTAGGGGGGCGGTCATAAGTGGTATGACTACTGTTTATTGACGACTAGGGGGGGGGGCGGTAAGAAGTGGTAAGACTACTGTTTATTGACGACTAGGGGGCGGTCAGAAGTGGTAAGACTTTATTGACGACTAGGGGGGCGGTCAGAAGTGTTATGACTACTGTTTATTGACGACTAGGAGGGCGGTCAGAAGTGGTATGACTACTGTTTATTGACGACTAGGGGGCGGTCAGAAGTGGTATGACTACTGTTTATTGACGACTAGGGGGCGGTCAGAAGTGGTAAGACTACTGTTTATTGACGACTAGGGGGGCGGTCAGAAGTGGTATGACTACTGTTTATTGACGACTAGGAGGCGGTCAGAAGTGGTATGACTACTGTTTATTGACGACTAGGGGGCGGTCAGAAGTGGTAAGACTACTGTTTATTGACGACTAGGAGGGCGGTCAGAAGTGGTATGACTACTGTTTATTGACGACTAGGAGGGCGGTCAGAAGTGGTAAGACTACTGTTTATTGACGACTAGGAGGGCGGTCAGAAGGGGTAAGACTACTGATTATTGACGACTAGGAGGGCGGTCAGATGTGGTATGACTACTGTTTATTGACGACTAGGAGGGCGGTCAGAAGTGGTATGACTACTGTTTATTGACGACTAAGGGGCCGTCAGAAGTGGTATGACTACTGTTTATTGACGACTAATAAGTAGTCAAAATGAAGATTAAAGCCGATAGAAAAAAAGAACGAACATTAAAATTTGGTAGAAAGAAAGAAAATAAAAGTCGGTAAAATAACGAACATAAAAGTCGATAGAAATAAACATTACTCAGAAGAAATCCTTTCGTTTCACAAAACTAAAACATTGAATGTACAAAGATCATGAAAGCCAGGGCGGCCTTAGGCCACTGCAACCTATGCGGCCGCAGTGGCCACGCAATTTCAAAGGGCCCGTGCTAATTCTTGGTGTAAATTATTAAATGAAACCATTGTAGCTTATAACAGGGTTCCAGCCGCCTCCTGATTTTCCAGGAGCTCTTGGAAATGTCCTGAAATTGCAAAATCGAAAGATTATTGGAAATCTTCTGAAATTGTTGAAAATCTCCTGAAAACTCATAAAAATCTCCTAAATAAAAGTAGACAAAATTGTCATTTTGTGGTGTCCATCAATATGGAAAACTCCAATCCTACGAGCGATAAAAAAAATCATTGACAGCTTTCATTTAAGAAAAATGTAATGCAAAGAAATGTGTTTTCTAATACAAAATCTTAATTTTCATTTATTTTCCTTATCCCTACCCAGACTGGGCCCGAGCAATCCGGTTCTCATAGGGCTACGCAGTAGTTAGGGCCGGCCCTGATGAGAGCAACTGTTTACTAGAGTGTGACTAGAAAAGAGACAAAAAGCCTTGAGTGTAAACGGTCTTCTTCAATAAGACTTCTTAAAATTAGGAATGCAATTATTTGTTTAAATCTGGTGTTCAAATGACCTTTTGGCTAAAGGCATTCCCTCACATTTAGAACAACAATAAAAAAGCTTTTTTTTTTTCTAAGTGGAAAAATATTATATTTAATTACGTCGTCGTAGGGCCAGATTTGGCAACCCAAATTTAAGACCAGGATTAAAAACAATTAATGAATACATGAATGAATATAATACATAAGATGGAAAACATCATTTCTGAGATTTAATTCTAACCAACAAATTAAAAAAACAACCTAGTCACTGTTTCATATAGTCTAATGACACTATTTTTGGTTAGCAGTTTAATGATTTGACTTGGAAACGTGGACTTGGAATTACTTAATAATTTGACTTGGAAGTTCTCAAACGTGCCTTGAGAAATGGAGATTACATTTATTACATCTCAGTCTAATCTAATACAGGACAGAGGGGGATTTGAACTAAGGACCACCGCGACGACGGACCTAAGCGCATACTAGACAATTAATTACGAGAAATGCTAGGTTATACGAGAAATAGGTCTACTCATGTCCCGTCCAATGATTGTATTAAAATCAAAACATAACACATTTGGACAATCTGTTTAACTTTCTGGTAAAATGAAATAATGTTATAAAATGACAAAGTTAAAGTTACTTCTTGCCGTGTACCAGAACAAAGTGAACGCTAATTCTTGCAGTGTACCAAAACAAAAGTAAACGATAATTCTTGATATGTACCAGAACAACATGTGGCCAACCAATCAATTACTTTTCAAAGTTAATTTCAGGTATTCTTTCTACAAAAAAGGCTTAAAGTGATCTTAAATACAAGAATCGTGGTTTGATTGATTCAGTTTATTCAAACACATTTTCTCATTGGCGCAATCGGCCATTACATCCGCCTGCTAGATCTAAATCTAGGCTAGAAATAGATCTAATAAAAAATATTCAGTAGAAAATCTGTAGGCCTCTAGATCGAAAACCGTTTTTAGCGGCCCCTGAAAGGGGAAAAGACGCTATTAGTTTTGTATGTTCTGTGTGTCCGTCCCGTTTAGATCTCAGAAACTAGAATAGAAAATGAAAATCGGACATCATCATATTTTAGATCATTCAAAGTTCTGATGCAACGGCTACTTTTTTCTTTTCTGAAAGCGAAAAATCTAATTTTTTAAATCAATTATGCAAGCAGTTTTTTCATAAAAATACACCATTTTTACAACTATTCAATATTAATAGTAACAAACACACTGGAAGCTCTTTAGTAAAGGAAACAGGCATCTACAATTTATTCAACACATTTATGCAAATGGTTTTAGATTTTTTATTTAAAAAAATATTATGTCTTACAATTGTATTGCTAAGCTATGTACGTTCTGTCATACTAAATACTACATTTACAAAAAGAAAATGTTAAATTTTTTTAAACAAAATAATCTATTTAATATGCAAATAAGTTGGACATAAGTTTTCATATTATCACGTGACCTGCATAGCATGCGCATCTACATAGAACACAAAACTAGACCAATTTTTTTATTATTTTTTTTACGGAAATATTTTTTTTTCTTAAGGCTTTGAATAAGAGATTGTCCCTTTACAAAAAAATTAGATAAATTAGATACTCATTATAAGACATCAGTTAGGCCAGGTTCACATCTAACTTCACATTCACTTTGACCTATCCTTTGGCCTGCTGGACCGCTGGGGCACCACACAAGATCTGTCAACCTTCCTTCTCCATTCTTCTCTGTCATTTGCCTTTGATAGAATTTCATTATGATATTCTTTCTGAAAATATTGAAACCTGCTTTTTTACCTGCCTGGGTGGACCACTTCTGATAGAATTTAATACCGATATTCTACTGAAAATATTGAAACCTGCCTTTTTTCCAACCTGGGTGGACCACTTCGGGGACGGTTTTGAGTTTGTGGTTCCACTCAAACTGTCTTTGTAACCTTGTTTGTTTGTTTTTTTGTTGTTTTTTTTGGTCGCGTAAGTGCCACCTTTGTATTTATACTGTCACTATTTGATTTTAAAATTGTATATAGATGCTCTTATAGAACGCCCTTAGTGTTATCCATGAAATGAAATTATCTCCAAATCTCTGGGCACATCAAACCAGCACCGTATAATCGAGGCCTTTTGTTACATAGCTCCATATGACGTGAACACAAAAAAAAAATGGAGTTCGTTCGTGACTGCATGAAATGTTAAATACCGGAACGCTCGAGTGTCGATGACTCAGGTCAAATTTCTTTTTCTAGTGTTCGACTTTCAAGAAAGAAATTATTTTTAAAAGTTTGGTGTAACTTAATATTCAAGTATACGGTCGACTTTATTAAGAATCCTATTAAAAGACAGTAACAAAGATTTTTAAATAAAGGAACTGAATGGGGGCACTCGCTCGCATCCTTATCGCTTTGGAAATTGCTCTTTTAATGTAAAATATATGTCTCTTCCAAGCTGCTCCTCTGGGGTCTCTCTGTCTCTGTCTTTACCTCTCTACCTATCTTTCTTTCTCTCTCTCTCTCTCTTTTTCTCTACCACTTTCTCTCTCTCTCTCTACCTTTCTATATCTTTCTATCTCTCTCTACCTCTTTTTCTACCTCTCTATCTCTTTCGACCTCTCTTTCCACCTCTCTCCCTCTCTCTCTATCTCTCTGTCTACCTCTCCCTCTTTCTCTCTATCTCTCTGTCTATGTCTATCTACCCCTCTCTCCACTCTCTGTCTCTCTCTCTTTCTCTCAGTACCTCTGTCTCTATCCTTCTCCCCCTCTCTCTCTCTCTCTCTACCTCTTTCTTTATATCTCTATCTCTCTATCTAAATCTATCTCTTTCTCTCTCTACCCCCCCCCCTCTCTTTCTCTCTCGATCTCCAAACGCTATGTGATTCACTTTTAGTTTTCAATCCCTCATGCCGCCATTGAGAAGTACACACACACAAAAATCTGTGCATACTAAATGGCGCTTACCTAAGGGTGTCAAGGGGAGGAGTAGGGCGCGACGTCTCCTCCCCCCCCCTCCACTCAGACACACTTTTGTTCCCTAAACTTTTGCATTTTCTCTTCCACTGAGCTGCACTGGCCTATGTAGGAATGATGATCACTGGTACAGATAAGCTGCCAGGACTTAGACTCCCGCCAGTATTCAACTATTCTTCAAGGAAACAGAGGATCTCGACGACGAGATGTTTGTTCTTTCCTTCTGTCCAGTTTTTGTTTTGTTTCGATTTGTTTGTTATACTGAACTATATTTTTAACAATTATTTCTTCGCTATTATTTGCCTTTTATTTTGGTTCTTCCCATTCTTACTATTTCAGTACAAGTTTTATAGTGAAGGCGCAAGTTTCAAATCAATGACACTGTAAAGATTACTAGCACAGGGATCTGCTGTCAAACTAGATCTAAGACTAGATTCAATATCTTTGTCATTAAGTTAAACTAGATCTAAGACTAGATTCAATATCTTTGTCATTATGTTAAACTAGATCTAAGACTACATTCAATATCTTTGTCATTATGTTAAACTAGATCTAAGACTACATTCAATATCTTTGTCATTATGTTAAACTAGATCTACGACTCGATTCAATATCTTTGTCATTATGTTAAACTAGATCTACGACTCGATTCAATATCTTTGTCATTATGTTAAACTAGATCTAAGACTACATTCAATATCTTTGTCATTATGTTAAACTAGATCTAAGACTAGATTCAATATCTTTGTCATTATGTTAAACTAGATCTACGACTCGATTCAATATCTTTGTCATTATGTTAAACTAGATCTAAGACTAGATTCAATATCTTTGTCATTATGTTAAACTAGATCTACGACTCGATTCAATATCTTTGTCATTATGTTAAACTAGATCTACGACTCGATTCAATATCTTTGTCATTATGTTAAACTAGATCTAAGACTAGATTCAATATCTTTGTCATTATGTTAAACTAGATCTAAGACTAGATTCAATATCTTTGTCATTATGTTAAACTAGATCTAAGACTAGATTCAATATCTTTGTCATTATGTTAAACTAGATCTACGACTCGATTCAATATCTTTGTCATTATGTTAAACTAGATCTAAGACTAGATTCAATATCTTTGTCATTATGTTAAACTAAATCTACGACTCGATTCAATATCTTTGTCATTATGGTAAACTAGACGTATAACTATGTTCAATAACTTGATCTGCTGTGGTGAAAAACTGCGCCCCTTGTGACGTGCCACAATGAACATACACACACACACACCAAACACATTTTGTGTAGTTTTGAAGTGGGTCTAATCGCGTTTTTGCCTGTGTGTGTAAGTGTGTGAACATGTGTGTGTGTGTGTGTGTGCAACATGGTATGATTGATGGGTTTCGGCGCCCCCTTGAAGAAATGTTAAAAGACAATGAGGTCACGCCTGGGTCGCTTTCACCGTTCACGCTTCATTTTCGGTTTAAACTACTAACTCCTCTCTCCCCAGCCCTCTCTGTTTCCGGTCACTATTCCCCATTGAAAGTTAATTTTAAAACAAGCAAAATAAAAAAAAAAAAAAAAAAGCTTATATTAAGTATATTAATTAGTTTGGATCAGTCATGTAACTAAAAGTGTAATAGAACTAGACTAACAATCATAAATCTGTGCGATTAGAAATATTTTACTAATTATTTTTGTTTAGTTATCTATTGTTTCTATTTCATGTTAGTGTTCACTAAGCCTCATTCGACGACCTGTAAAGGGGACTAATTCAAGTTATACAACCACTTCAATTACTTTCCCTTGTTTAAGATACCAAACAAAAAATATCAAACATAATGATTAATACCACTAGTTAATTAACTTATTGGTTTTGTTTTTATTTATTTATTCTTGTGTTGTCTCGTAAAAGAAATAATTGTGCAAAAATTTCAACTTAAATCCGAGATTGGGTGTAGGAGAAATAACGTGCACAAACCTTGTACCAGACAGACAGAAGGCACAATTTCAAATAAGATTGTGCCATTTTTTTTATTTAACAAAAATAATCGTAATCATAGGTGTAATAGTGTAGTAATAATAATGTGTTTTTTTAACTTATTTTTGTACTCACTATGGGATTCCAGCCTTCTGACTAGTGATTGAACTTGTGACCAATCTATACTCAAAGCTTTCTTAATGTACCGGTATATTTTTTAAAAAAATAAAGAAGAAAAACCTAGACTACGTAAATCAATAGGGTAGGAAACAATTTTCTTTTTATTATTATTTCAAAAGGTGGTCCATTAGAACTTGAAGATTAGTGTGTCGATACATTCAAAGACGACGACCTTATTTCTAAACCAAATAGTGAGAAAGACACCCTCGGACCGCGGTGATTGTCTGTGAGTATGAAAGTAGAGAAAAGGCTAGGAACTCCTTGTTGCAGAGTCAGTGCATTGTGTCCCCTTAGCTTCCCACATCAGTGTTTAATCTTATCGTATTGGTTGAAGCGTCTTACTATGAAATGTATACTTTTATTGTGAAGAGTTCTTCCGTGAATTTATTCTTTACAATTTTACTGCCTACACCAAAACGAGATCAAATAGATGACCAAGACAAGAGAGGCGAGACGTACTCTGCACAGGGCGTTAGAGGACCAGACGCTACCGACCGTAGTTTGAAACGCCAAGTCAATTTTTACCCTATAATAACTTGTTTTAATCCAATATAATTACCAGTGTGAACCGGGAGGATTACTTTTATTAGCGCCCTAACGACCTGTAAGATACGGTTTTATAATCTTCGACTTCAAGTATTTCTATGTGGTGATATTTTCTTCGCCCTCAAAATATTTTAAGTTACCGCAACTATTTAGAGAAAAAATAAAGGGGGGGGGGGGGGTGAATAAAAACACTTTTAAAATGTATAAAAGATTTTTTTTTCTATAAACGGCACACTACAAGCTGAACCAACCCATCTGTAAATCTAAGTGTGGTTAACCGCGGTTATCTGCCCAGTCATCTGAATAATGTCCCCCTTCTCCTAGCAACAATATGTTATGCGTTTAGTTGTTGTTTTTTTTAAACGCGCCCATCTATCCGAGAGAGTGAACTGGTTGAGATGATGTATGCTCATAAATTCTGCTAATCAGATCTTCAGACCAAGCAGATAGAGCGTAGATTCGAACACACTTCCACTTGAAATGTAATAAATCTAAATTTATATTAAAAGAGAAAAAAAAAAGAGGAACAAAGAGATAAAGATGAAAATAGAAACTAGGTTCTAGACAAGTCACATGATCAGTGAGAGCTTCATTATCGCCTAGAGATCTTTGTCGCCTGCTTCATAGCTTTATTTGCACCAGTTTTATATTTCTGGAGCGTAAGAGTGCCTTTGTAGGGGTGTTCGATACTTTTTTTTTTTAATTACTGGTTACTTCAACGAGTTGTTTACAGCCCGTACCTGTTGGGCTCAAATATGCGCCCGTGCTACGCTCTTCTTAATCCAGATCAGATTTGACCTGTGTATTTTTTTTTAGAGGAAAAAATGATTTTTAACTGTTAAGTCCTCAGTGCCGATTCAAAACATCTAATTGAAAGGGGCGCTTAATCCACCACCGTAGATATCGTCTGCAATAACGACTTGGTAAAAGACGGCAATGTGTAGTCTCCCCTGTTCCCCTTACCTTTTGTATTCTTCCGCTTGCTACGGACCCAGGCCCAGGGCACCAGTTTGTGTCCATTCCTTTAGATTTGGCCTGTTTAATAGTAATACGACAGTTAGGGTCATTTCTCACTTTCGAACAGCATAGTCTCACCAGCTGAACTGACCCCTTGCATTTACATAATTTTTCTAAAGTGAATTTTTTTTTAAAGTGATTAAATCCTGTAAGTAAAAATAACCAGCAGTTTAAAGTGATTTAATACTGTAAGTAAAAATAACCAGCAGTTTAAAGTGATTAGAATCTTTGAAAGTGAATTAGATATACAGTTGCAAGAACTTCTAAGCTGTGAAGAAAACAATTACTTTAAGAGAAACAATGTACAACGAATTGTTACAGAAATGCATAAAGGAATCCCTTGTCTGGATATAGATCTAGTAACTATTAAATTGCTCTAATAAACTTTGCATTCATGTTCTTCTCTCTATCCTATTATCTTGACTTGATTTTTCTATTCCCGGTAGTTTTGTTTTAATTAACATTTGCCGTCCGCTTTTCTGCTGGTTCCATTCTCGTTTAATTGATATCAAACCAATCTCATCCACCACCAATATGTCATGGCATCCAAACCTATTCTTAACAACGATATTCAGGGTGTCATCCCATCCAAACAACGCTATCAAGGATGTCAGGATGTGGTTGCATCCAAACCATTTGCAAACGATGCTATGGAGAATACCAAAGAATGCAATCTAGGATGTCATTGTTTCTAAACGTCACCATATGGCATTGTATCCAAACAAACTTATCCAAGATACCATCGTATCCAAACAAACCTATCCAAGATGCCATTGTATCCAAACAAACCTATCCAAGATACCATCGTATCCAAACAAACCTATCCAAGATGCCATTGTATCCAAACAAACCTATCCAAGATGCCATTGTATCCAAACAAACCTATCCTGGATGGCATTGTATCCAAAAAAAAAAAAAAATTTCCCGTGATGTCATCGAATCTAAAACAACGCAATCCAGGATGTCATCAAGTCCTGAGTTCAAACCAAAAAAAAAACCCTAAAAACTTTTTCATCGACAGGATTTTGTTATCTGGCCAGCAGGAGCACGCCCCTCCTGCTCTTCATGGGACCAGGAGCACGCTCCTCCATCTCTTCATGGGACCAGCTAACACAAGCAGGACAAGACGCACGTGCACGGATGAGTTCATTAGTCTATTGAATTCAGTACCAGATAAGATGTGCCTGCGTCAGTGGTAGATAGTGAGACTCCACATGTTTCTCACAGATTCACTTTTTTCTCTTCTTTACTTACACATTTTTTTTTCTGTTTCACTTTACAATTTAAAAAAAAAAACGGGGGGGGGGGTTCTTTATTTTTATTTTTTTTATTTTCCTTTCTCCTATTTCCAGTTTCAAGTGATAGAAAGCTTGCCAGTGACTGCAAAGCTGAAAGCTGGCTTTACATTGAACTAGAGAGAGGACTGATGCTGTTGTTGTCTAGGGAGATCGTGTTGCCGCTGCTGTACGATGGCTAGAGAAAAGATAACCGGATGCTTCATTGGCTCATAATGAAATGATTTTTTGTCAAACGTTTTTATTACTTCAAAGGTTTCTTCCCCCCCCCCCCCCCTTTTTTTTTTAAAAGTCACCATACTTTAGTTCATATAATCTGAACACTTTTTTTTTTCCATCTTTTAAATAGAACTAAGAAGTGTATGTACTGTGTACACATTAGTCAATCAATAATTTATCTGAATAACTGCAATTATTCATGCGAACATTGAAAAGGCTACAATTCCTTTGGAATGTTCCGATACTTGCTGCTAGGTCCAGAATTCTAGTCTACACTACTCTCTGTATGTTAATAATTCTGGATCTATATCACCAAATTAGAATTGTAAAAGCGCTGAGTAGATTTATACATGGGCGTAACCAGGATTTTTGTTGTGGGGGGAGGTGCAGGAGTCTTCCTTTTTTTAAATCTATTATTAATTATCCATTAGTTATTAAGATCAAAGTGATGGACCTTATAAAAAATGTCATCAGCTTCATAAAAAAGGGATTTATTTTTAAAATTACATTTGGCTTACTTGATTTTGTTTTACTAATGGTTGCGTCAATTTTCTATGAACTCACAATGTGTATTTGTTATTCAATAACTGAAACAGCAGAGGAGTCGATGATGTTTTGGAAGAAGGAGGGCCATCCATACCAAACAAAAGAATCGCCACACTATATATGTTTCAATTCTGTTGGTTGGTTTACACTTACAAACCCGAAGCAAAGAAATACTTTTCAAGTTCGCCTTTAAAAAAAAATGACGCGAAAGAAAACACACACACACTCACTCACTCACTCACTCACTCTCTCTCTCTCTCTCTCTCTTGTTTAAGAAGGGGAGAGAGGGTTACAAAGTAGAAAAGTACATGGTCAATATCTGTGTCACTCATCCAGCCCATCAGTGCTCACTTTCACTTGGACCTCATCACGCCGCCTCGTAAAACAAGATTAGCGAGCCTCGATTAGACATGTGTGCAATCTGTAACCTTAAGACCGGCACCGAGTATTCCCAGAGCGATCGTAACCCATCATGTGACTTGTGGTGACACAAGTGATTTGTTCTCATTTATCTAGCCAGCTACCGAGGAGTGCTCCTCTGTAAGTAACTAACATGTCTCTCATCAACTCTTTCACACACACTCTCTCTCCTATCTGACCCTCCCTATCTCTACACCTCTGTCCATTTTTGTGTCTTTCTCCTCCCATTTCTCTTTCTCCCCTCCCACTATAAAAAGACAATAGTTTGTAAGATGCTCCAAATTCCCCGATACATGTTAACTCCTCCTTCGTCTTCGTTGTTGAAGATGTGCGCAATGTCGAAAGTCCGACTTCGCTTGGAAGATGTGCGCAATGTCGAAAGTCCGACTTCGCTTGGAAGATGTGCGCAATGTCGAAAGTCCGACTTCGCTTGGAAGATGTGCGCAATGTCGAAAGTCCGACTTCGCTTGGAAGATGTGCGCAATGTCGAAAGTCCGACTTCGCTTGGAAGATGTGCGCAATGTCGAAAGTCTGACTTCGCTTGGAAAAGCCCATTCCACTCAAGGCAATGGCAGGCTGGGCCTAATGCATTATTGTCTGTCCCAATGTATCAATAAGTTGCTAAAACGTTCAAAACTTATTTAAAAAAAAGATGTAAGTAATTTAGCTACAGTTGACTGTTTTGCTCTAGTCTTTGTAGCTATCATTCTTTCTTAGCCCAATAAGATTGTTCAACAATTGTATTTTCCGAGGTCCGATTCGTGCATTCAGTTTCTTTTCACCATTAGTACTTGAGGAATGTTTGGTCTGATTCCTCACAGTCTTGCAATCTTGTATTGTTATTATTGTATGGGTCAGGTTTTTACTAAATAACACAATGACCTTCCTACTAAATAATTCATCAATGTTTACGCAGTCTAAGACAGTGGAGTTTGTATTACATAACAAGGATGCAAGAACATGTTTTTGGCCCCGATAGGAATGCTATTCTTTTTTATTACAATAAAGCTCCACAAATCCACATGAAAATAACATATGGCATGAGGGCGCAGTGGCTGAGTGATAAAGCGCTTGGCTTCCGAACCTGGGGTTCTGGGTTGGAATCTCGGTGAAGTCTGGGATTTTGAATTTCGGGATTTTTAGGGCGCCCTTGTGTCCACCCAACTCTAATGGGTACCTGACTTTAGTTGGGGAAAGTAAAGGCAGTTGGTCGTTTGACCTAACATCATCTGCCCCAAAGGTCACAAGGTCTGAAAGTGGAAACTTACTAACTCTTGGTAACATATGGCATCTCTTAAAGGTTCAAGGTGTAACGGACCCTTTAAAAACATTTGAATAATTTACTCGCTCGTCTCGGCCTTAGAACGTCCTTTTGCTAAGACAGGCGCATGCGCATTGACCCGAAACTTTAGCCACCTGTGATGATGTTGAAGATTTCATAAGGAATTTATTATTGAATATGATGCCAAACTAGAGAAAGTTTTCTGCTTATCAGATTGTGCCAACGTTTCACCAAAACACAATAAGTTAGCCGAGGTTCGCTGCATGAGATGATGAGAATCAAATAACCAGATGTCTACAAGTTCAATGCCATATACTAGTGTCTATTCAATCTTGATAACTTGGTTATTTCATAAAACGCACGAAGCTTAGCTTAAAGAATGTTAACAATAGATTGGCTATTGGACATTATCTTGCTGCAGCGATTTTAAGCTAGACGTTTCTTGCTGTGAAAACAAACTTTAGAATTTTAATGACTAAAGTGAGGATGTGGAAGTGATAGAGCGAATAATTTCTAATCGAGCGCCATGAATTCAAATCCTGTAGGAGAATGGGATTTTGTTTTGAATGTTTCAGCATGAGCCTCTAATGCTGAGAGATATAAAGTCGGTTGTGCTGGTCATGCTGTACTCTCGTCAACTCAAGCGTACAGTGATTTTTGCATCTCATTTTCCTGGCTTACTTTGTCACGAGGGAAATGTTCGTTTCTTCAGATCAGCTTTTAATTGATAAGAATAGCAATTGAATATCGATGAGTTGATTCTATAAATATAATATTTGAAACCAATATAGGCTAAACGTGTAACGTGTTTTTTTAAAATATCTGTACGACTATTTGATTGCATAACTGATTTTGTTTATATATATATATATATATAAAGTGTAAGCGATCCGTTTATAACTTCATAAAAAAGAGGACTAAACTCTAAACATCTCTTATTACTCTGTTCCCCCCAATCCATGTCACATTTAGGTCACGTTGAAGTACCACGAGGGGATGTTCCTTGCGTCCTTCTTCCACCGGTGTTCCTAACTCTTTTTTTTCCGTGAGATCTCCACGAGAGAGTCTAGATTTCTCATCACTTTACTTTGTAATCAACACCTCCGGAAGCTTAAACATGTTTTATGAGCATTTCGTTGGCGAGAAGGGAACACGGGGGGGGGGAACCTACGCGAACTGGAACCGTGTATTATTTAGCTTGAGATAGTGATACACTTGATGTACGACGTAGCCAACACTTTGAAATGGGCCAATAGAGGATCAGCATAAAATTCAGACAACCGTGTTATTTGCATGAAATGAGTGCGGGAGGGAGTGGGGAGGTAAGAGCAGAATCGATTGAACGAAGAGTGTACAATTGCAGTAAAGGCAGCACAGGAGAAGTTACACTGTCAAACATTTTGTAAAGTCAGGAGGGGAGGCCACCCAACAAGCCCCCCTCCCCCCCCCCCCTCCGCGTTCCTCGATACAGCAGTGAGAGTAAAGATGTGCAACGAAAAAGAGGCAGTGAACTTATTACCCTGGTGATAATGAATGCAGTTAATTAAGAGTGCTTGACCACTGGTCTTAGGTCTGCCACTGTCGACATGTCAAACAACCCCATCCTAAGCCGGTACGATTTATTGGACACAAATTACCATGCGCAGCGAACAGAGAAAAGGTTCCCTTGGTCAATGTCTGTCCGTCCGTCCGTCCGGTTTAGATCTCGTAAACTATATAAGATAGTGAATATCCGATATCATAATATTTTAGTCCATTCAAAGTTCTGATGCAACGGCTACTTTTTTCTTTTCTAAAAGCGAAAAATCAAATTTTCTAAATCACTTATGCAAGCAGTTTTTTCATAAGAATACACCACTTTAACAACTATTCACTATTAATAGTAATAAACACGGGAGGCTCTTTAGTAGGGGACGAAAAACCATACCATATTTCTAACATATTTATGCAAATGGTTATATATTTTTTGTTAAAAAAAATATATATTACATTTGTATTGCTACGTTATGTAAGTTCTGTCGTACTAACTACTACATTTACCCAAAAATAATGTTTACTTTTTATAACAGAAAAAAAAATCTATTTAGTATGCATATAAGTTGGACATAATTTAAAAGAACAATTAATAAGTAGGTTTTCATGTTATCGCGTGAACTGCAGTGTCATCACATAGCCATAGAACACTTAACTAAAGGAATTTTAATTTTTTTAACAGGATTAACTCATTACAAAACAATTAGATCAATTAGATATTCATTATAAGACATCCGTTAGGCCAGGTTAGTATTTAACTTCACATTCACTTTCACCTATCCTTTGGTCTGCTGGACCGCTGGGGCACCACACAAGATCTGCCAACCTTCTTTCTCCATTCTTCTCTGCCATTTGTCTTTGTTAGAATTTAATTCTGATGTTCTTTCTGAAAATATTGATGCCTGCCTTTTTACCTTCCTAGGTGGACCACTTCGGGGCCGATTTTTTGAGTTTGTGTTTCCACACAAACTGTCTTTGTAACCTTGTTTTATATTTTGCTTTTTGTTTTTAAATAACTCATTTGTTCTTACTTCATGAGAACTACGCCACTGACTACAAAGTATTTCCAACCTTCTGCATTGCATTGTAGACTTAGACATTCCAAACTTACTTTGGTGATTTGTATCAACGTATAGAATGTATATGTAACTTGAAGAAACGAGAGATCACAAATGGAAGAATTAGTAAATAAGAATAGACATAGCTTCAGGTTTTAGCTTCTCCAGCAGAAATTGAACACAAAAGATATGGAAAGAAAATATTGTCTTCTGACACCAAAAACAAAATATCAAGATGGAGAAGCTAAAGCTTGTAGGAAAGTGAAACCCAATTTGCTGCACCTGTGTAGAAAGATAAGTCTTCAGGCACTTCTCCTTATTTCACGACTTGGTTAAGAGTCTGCGTAATAAACATTATTTGAGAACTCCTTTAAGTTGCCTCGGTGAAGGAGGAGTTAACTCACATGTAGATAAATAGTCTTCAAGTATATGCATTCCAGATTCACTCACTTTATACAAAAAAAAAATCTGTTTTTCAAATAATTGCAACGTGTGAAACTGATGCAACCAAAGCCTCGCTGTTGGCTACGTTAATTCTCTAATACATCTAACGATTTTCAAATGTGAAGTATGATCATTAAAAAAACGTGAAGTTTTGTAGTTTTCTTTTCTCTTTACAATTGATAAAATGACAAATAAGAAACTTCCAAGTGCCTACTGATTTTTTTTTTCACACACAAAAAAAAAAAAAAAAAAAGCTCTTGCCACATGAGTATCATCGTACCATTGATTGCCTTTTTTTTTTAATTTTGTTTTTACAAGTTTCGGATGTGCCTTCAGAAATGACCTAACCCTAAATCTCCTCCTAAAGGTTGGCAGTTGATGATGCAGGGGCGGATCGAACTCGGAACCATCAGGTGATAGTCAGAAGCACACAACTGCACACCATGCAGCCATGCCAGGAAACCGAGCATTCCCATAACTGTCCTAACAGCAACTATAATTACAATTCAAGAAGCTTCATTGAACATTGAATTAAGTTTCCCAGTACAAGCAAGTGAGGACACAGCGTCACTCCATGACGCAGCGCAAATAATTTCTTTTACTAAATGTTGGGTTGTTTTTTTTTACTTGTGTCATTATGCCCCCCCCCCCATTTTTTTTTAAATTCTCACCTCCAACCCTTTCCCCTTCCTTTATTTAGTAATAAGGAAATTACTTCGCATAAGAAACATACGAAGGTTGGGAGGGGGGGGGGGAGGCTTCACTCTTGGTGCTCTCCCCTGTCTTTTATTATTTATAGACTGATGGTATCTTGGCTTTCGAACACTAGAATAAAATAAAAGGCTTTTGTGGGCAATGCTTATCATTGGGGTCGAGGGGGTGGCTGCTGGCTATAGAGTATGACGGTAATGAAACACCTGGTAATTATCAAACATGTGGACTGTGTCATGGCAAGGGGGAGGGAAGAGAGACACACAGGAGCTCCTCTTTAGCAAAGTGATTCTCAAACTGCTAGAAAACAAGTAGTTATAACTGTATTGGCAGAGAGATAGAGTTAATCGTGAGTAGGACCTACTGCAACACGTAACACTAGCCAGTTTACGTGCTGTATGGCAGTCAGTTGGGTCAACTGGACAAGGGACAGTACTAGTATGGACATTACATGCAAAAAATCACCCGTGGTTGGTCATGATCCAAAGAGAGACAGAGCGTGTAAGGCAGTTTAGTTTAGGACAGCAAGGCGGTAAGGACAGTGCAGTAAAATGTGAGTTCTTGAGAAAGTAACAGCACGAGACCATGGTAGACAGATAGACTAGTACAGTTTAGTCCGGCAGTTCGGTTATGTACAGCTAAGCATTCGTAGTTAGTGTGTCGTGTAGCCAATAGTGTAGTGCCGTATTGGCTGTTATTGATTAGATATTAAAGTACTACCATAGACTTATATATACTACATCTAGACTGTACATGGATACTTTTAACACTACATCTAGACTGTACATGGATATTTTTAACACTACAAAAAATGTCGTGAAAATTTTGTTTAAAGTTGAAACAAGGCGTTGTTTTGTAAAGTAGTCATGAGAAGTAAAGTTGTTGTTTTTTTTCAACCCTAACCTATGTAACATATAATTTAATTTTTATATCTAGATCTAGTAATTGAACATCAAAAATAAGAGTACTATCGTCTCATAATTATTACTTTGCAATTTTTTAGATACATAATCTATAAAGATCTAGATAATCAATCTATTTAAATGTAGATAAGATGATTAAAATCAACAGACATGAATTATTTCGATCTAGGTTTTTTGAATCATTATCTCAATAGAAACTAACAGGAAATGGCTTTGTTTCATAAATTATCGTGAATATATAGTTCTGTGATTAATAGCCCATTCTAAAGAAAATCCGAGAAATGCTTTTGCATTATTTCTAAACTTTGAAAACTAAGACAGAAAAGATTGATTGGGGCGACTTCCCTTAGAGCTTGAAAAAGAGTTTACGTACATAAAAATCTATATATATATAGGTCTGTGAATCGATCAATCGCGGATAAGATTTCCAGTCTAGTATAATATATAAGTCTATGAGTACTACATTATTTTGGAACTCTTGTTGTCAGGTTCTTGAGTTAGATGTGTTGTATTGAGCAGTGTTTATAGAAGGTCTGATTAGGAGAGAATCATAACAATATATATACATACTGGAGTGAGTCTGTGGTGAAGGCTAATATGGCACATAAAACCAAACAAATAATTAAAACTTAAGCAAAAACTTTAGAGAGAAGAAACTGCATGACGTCAATTGTCTTAAGATTTAGTCCACAAACTAAAGGTGCGGCATACTTCACACCGCTTTGAGACTCGCTGAACATTTAACACCTCTTTATAAAAACGATATGGTAAGATAGCTTGTCAATCTAGATGTGAGACTAGCAATACGACTCTCTTAACTTTTAAACGGCCCCGCTATCTTGATCTATTTTCAGACTCTCACTGACACGGAGAAACGGAGAGATGATGTTGAATGCAGTTTTATGCATCGCTAATTATTGCCCCCCTCCCCTCCTCCATTTCAAGTCTCACTGGTGAAATGTAATCTCCCTTCTTTTATTTCGCCCAAACACAAACGCAAATCAAAGAGTAGAAATAATCATAATTTTAATCATAAAAAGCTTATAAGAAGAGAAAAAAAAAGTCATTTCAATAATAAAAAAAAAAGAATGTAAATGGATAGGGAAAATATAAGAGAATGGGATATTACGCAGAGAAGTCAGAGAATAAAATCGCGACTTGAAAATTGTTTAAATATTATTTACCTGGAGATTTGTTGGTGGTGTATTTTTGTTAACTTTTATCTATATGTGTACGTCATTTTCAAATAATGTTTCCTACAGTTATGGTAATTAGTTTTAATGTACTTATTAGAGAAGCGAGTAACTGTTCCGATTGTCGGTTATAGGAAGATTCACAGAAAGAAACTTAACGCTTCAGAATTTAAGTTTTTAATAATCAAACAGTTACCAATACTTGTCTGTAAAATCAACTTGGTGTTTTAGTATATTAGTGTCTGCCTAGTTTAAATTGTAGATGCGCCCTCTATATGCAGCTAGCAGATGAGTTATTTGTACTGTAACACCAGGCTATACATTCAGGATATACATCCAGAGTTAAACGGTATAAAAACTTACAGGAGGAAGAATAGTGAGAGTTAAGGAAAAGTGAGTGAGAGAGAGGGAGAGAGAAAGAGAGAGAGAGAGTTGATGGATGCAGCTGAGGAGACCTCCTGAAGGCAGAACATAATTAACTCATCTCACTCCGCTCAGCCGACAATCTCACCCGGGACGTCCCGAGCTTCACACACGAAACATCTTTCAGCGCGCATATCTTATAGTCTCATCCGCGTCATTTGCTACATTTTCCAAGCCTGATCTTATAGATTCACCCCACCCCCGTCATTTAGTAAACTTTCCTAGCCTGATCTTATAGAGTCCAGTGATTCCCAAAAGTGGTCTTTATAGACCCCAGGGGTTTACGAAAGTGAAAAAATAAATTGGGGGTCTACTATAATATAGTAGTATACTCTGGTCTGTAACTATATTTTTCACATCCCATTTATGTAATTATTTCATACACTAATATATGGTTTGTACCTTAGTTATGCCTTTAAATATTTATTATTATTTTACTAATGTTTAACAAAAAGAATTGTAGACTGTACAGCGTTGATTATTTAAAAATGGGCTTCATATGACAATATGAAACTAATTACGCTGGAAGATCATTTGAGACGATGCCACCCTGATAAAAAAAAAGCAGATTTTAACAACTTTCAAACTCTCAAAGATAAAGTTCAGAATAGACCCACAAAATCTCTCTTCAACATCAAATAGAGAACATGATAGTTTGTGAGCGTGTTACAAATTCTTTTTACTTATAAGCCAAAGCCAAATACGGAAAACATTACAGATAAAACATTGATTTTACCAGCCGTTGAAGTAGATTTAAAAACTGTTTTACACAAACCTACATCTAATATTATAAAATGAATTTCTTTAAGCAACAATACAGTTCAAGGGCACATCGGTAAAAAACCTTCTTATGTAATTTTTTGTAAACGACATATACAGTTTGGGATCAGCGGCGTCACAGGCTCTGACAGTGTATAGCGCTGTGTGCTGCAAGCTGGCTTAGGGTCACCGCTCCTTATTTTTCCCCAGGGTTGAAGCACAAAAACTTTCCCATGTTTGGATATAACTTCAAGGCAGCAGAGGTTTGAATTCAGTTCTCCTTCTGTTAGGAGGGTTGCAAGCTATGGCTAATGAGTCCTTCCTGCCCAAAGATTACTGGTTTAAGCACCAATTACTTGCCTTCGCCCCTACTGTTATTGAAAACAGTTCCACGGTACAAATATTTGAGCCAGACATGAAAGATCAAGAAATACACAAGAAACTGCTCCTTACGAAAACTTTTACAATGATACTTAAGGCAAATTAATTAATTAATTAATATTTATACAATACAATATAAATTAAGCAAGATGTCTACCGAAAACCAGAAAACAAGGCAAGGGGTCTATGGGACAAAAAAGTTTGGGAACCACTGGTATAGATCCCCCCCCCCTCCCGTCGTTTAGTAAGTTTTCCTAGCATCTTTCACCTTCTCTTCCCCTTTTCCTTTTTTTCCGGTCCAGTTTCATCAGATTAAAAACCGTGTCTTGATTGTAAACTGCTGCTGGGAAAACAAGCTTATTAAAAACTGATAATTAATTACTTGAGTGAGCAGTAGGTCATGTTGACAGAAATACCTCACTCCCTCTATCCCCCTCCCTTTTTTTTTCTCCACCGTACCAACGAAATCCTGCTCTGTTCACACACTCTTTTATTCACGCACTCCCACACTTACTCAGTCACAAACACACACGTACAGTCCATCCCAGCCCTCTCCACCCTAGTCTCATTTTAACTAGACACACACACACATATTTTCATGCATCATTTGCACTTTCAACTCTAACCTTCACTTGCCTCCGCCTTCTCTTCCCTTCCCAATTGATCATTTAAACCACAAACCCAGCTATCTTTCTGGATAGTCTTTTTTTCTAACTAAAAAAAAGAAAAACCACAAAAAAAAAACTACAAAAAAAAAAAAAAAAAGATGAACTGACCATAATAAAAAAAAGGACTACAAAATTTGAAGAAATCTTTTCTGACAACTTAACAACGTCTTCACGCGCCTGCGTGCAGTGATGAGTGTACTCACCCTGCTTTGTTTATGTCCGCGCGCAACGAGGGAGATGAGTCGAAGGTGGTTAGGGCAACAAAAAAAAAGGAGTCCGGGCTGGGGGGGGGGGGGGGGCTGCATGAAATGAAAGGTAAACACCCCCAGATGCCAGAGATGGAAACATATCTTTTGATTTGTGGACGTCTTCGCTTTCTGTCCCCCCATTAATTACCCCAGTCGTTAAGTGTTTAAGTTGCTGGGGGAGGAAGAGATGGAGGAGAGGGGAGATGTTGGTGGAGGGCTGGAAATTAAAGGATGCTAAAATGTAGCTAGAGGAACTCAAACGAGGCTCCGCTGTTGAGTATCTCTCCCAAGAAATGTTTCGAGTTAGACGGCTTGGATTTTGATGTGACAGGGTTTGTTTCCAGAAAAAAAAATGCAATTGGTTATTGATTTATAGAAAGCCATCCTCTTAAAATGTTGCAAGGACGTCATTAAAATGAACATATGTGTCTAAAATGTCGGACTAAATCGACAAAATGCATAAGAAATGTGTTCACAAGTATACTCGTTTTAACTAGAAAAGATGTCTTTAAAAAAAAAAAGCATTTATGCTCAGCATATTACAAACATTAAGAATGAATGGTATTCCTGGCTTACTTTTGGATAATGCCCTGTCGCATTTGTCATAGCAGTGTTTCCCAAACTGTGTTCCGCGGAAACGTAATGTTCCGCGGCGCCTGAATAGGTGTTCCACAAACTACTGGAATATCTAACTTTTAGGCAACCATGTGAATTAATCTCACTAAAAAAAATAAACAAAGTGTTCCGCTAAATAGTCCGAATGTGCGAAGTGTTCCGTTAAATAGTCCGAATGTGCGAAGTGTTCCGTTAAAGAAAAAGTTTGTATATCTATCCATCCATAGTCACGAAGAATCTGCAGACTCTTTACATCTGGTGTTCCCTCGTATCGTCCTCCATGTTGATGCTACCTTTAGGACGCGTGATTCATTCTGTCGGAGGACCTGTCCCGCAAACCTCACGCGTGATTCATTCTGTCGGAGGACATGTCCCGCAAACCTCACGCGGGATTCACGCAAACCTCTTGCCACGCTAGATCGCATCCTAATTAAGTGGTCGAGTACCCGTTCGGTAAAGGATCTCGTTATTGGAAAAGAATTTTATATCTGGCCGTTTATTAGTGCCCATTGTTTAACCTTCTAATAATGAATATTCTGAATGCATTAAAATGTGTAGAAATGTTTCTGAATACTTCAATGTTAAAAAAAAAAGGGATTAATCTTTACATGTTGCTCTGAATGTATAAATATAAAAACAATATAAATAAATATATAAATTAAAAAAAGACCTGTTTTTAAATGTTACGCCAGACCAACTAAACATAGAACATGAGACATGATATACCCAACTAAACATTGGACATGGGTAATAATATACCAAAAATAAGCATTCACGCGCGTATCTAAATGTCTAAATGACGACTCCCAAGTGCTGTGGGAAAAAAAAAACGGATGCTTATTGCTCCAGTAGTATCCTCCCTCGCCCCCCCCCCCCCAAACTCCGTTGTGCCGCCCATTGGCGCAAATAATATGTTATTCTCATTGACTTTCTTTTTATCTCCCCCTCCCTCCCCCTCCTTTTCCGTGCTTTAAAGAAGATCCTTAAAAAGCGTCGGTGATGGATCCCCGTGACGTCGGTAGAGGGACAAACCGAGGGTTATATTTACGAGCGCGAGTTGAGCTCGAGAAGAATTCTTGCCCTGGTCTTTGAGGCATCAAAGCGAGCGCGCTAACTCAAGTTACCTGCAAAAGTAATCAGCCACCAAGTCGTGATAGAGTCTTTGGAGGGTTCGGTGGGGAGGAGGGGGAAAGAAGTAAAAGAGATGAATAATTTGTTGTTTTCACTCTGTGCTGGTCTTTGACTGAAGTTGTGAAGTGAGAATCATTTCAATTCATCTGGTACTGTGCAGATCCTACTTATGCATATTTATAAAGAACTATTTAAATATATATCCATTCATACTTTATCAAGACATCCAACCATCCGTCATGGCTATCTATCTATCTATCTATCTATCTATCTATCTATCTATCTATCTATCTATCTATCTATCTATCTATCATCTGACAAAAAATTAAATAAACCAATCTTCTACCCGACAGCCGTAGCATGAGAGTAGCAACTAGTAAATGAGTTTAGTTCTAACATGAAAGATGTTTCTGTCGTTGTTGTTGCTGTTATTGTCGTTGTTGATGATGATGATGAAGATTTAGCGTATTGATGCTTAAACAAACTCTACAGCGGATGACAGTGGCAGGGTTCGAACCCGGGACCATCATCCGGAGCTCATACGAACAAACGACCAGGCCACCAGCACATTAAATCCCTCCCCTCCCCCACACACACTTTTCCCCAAGTGCAACGCACTGGCTACTATCCTAGTTCACTGGCTCTGTATGTAATATAAACTACACGAATCTGTCCTGAAATAAAATCAGCACTAAATGGATTAAGATGCTGAGCTGTCGAAATGATAAATTCTGAACAGGGAAAGAAAAAAAAAAAAAAAAAGCCCTGCCTTGATTTGAATAGGGTTGAATATAAGGAAATAAAATAAAAACAAAGAATGCGCAGTTGGGGGTGCAACAATTCCAGAAGTCAAGAATGTATTACTTGATGTCCACATGACTAGTTACTTATCCCCGCTCTTGTTGATTTATTAGAAATCTGATAGCAGTACAAAGAACTCGAGGCTGTGTTTAGATGTTTCATTGGCAAGCCAGAAAAAAAGAATGGCAATAGATTGGGGGAAGGGGGAGGGGCGGATTGAAGTCCCTGTTGTATAGACCGCAACAGCTCGGGTTTAATCACATTATCCCGAATGATCTTTCTATCAGATAGGTTGAAGAAAGTATTTTTAAAATATGCTTTAAGAACTTTATGGAAACAAATGAAACGTACTCTAGTGGGAAGGCGGGAAGGGAAGCGAACGTTCTGCTAGTGTTCACGTCGCACGATAGCACCGACGGATGGGGGGGGGAATACAGCGGTGCGCATCTTTTGCGAAGGGATTATCATATTCCCCCTGCTGGGTCTCCCCATATCGCTAGCATCTTAGAGAGAGGGTTCTGCCAAGAGTGTAGTGCGTCTAGCTTTAACCAGCTTTCGGAGATTTGCCTTTTGATTCAGCTGACAATAGAGGATACTAAATCATAAGATGATAACATTCACTGTGAGTCAACCGAAACATCTTTCTATTCGGGACGCAACTCCTTCAAATAAAATGATCCCCCCAGAAGATGTCCTTTCATATGTATTGTACAAGAAACAGTTCCTGAAAACAAATGCTTAACAGCTCATTTCGACCCACTCGTTAAAATAGTTAAATATATATCTATCCACTTACAAAGACTATCTTTATTGGGATTGTTATCTAGTTATTTTAAACATCTCTTGTGTAAACTAACTAGATTCCCATTTATTTATTAAATCTTGAGTCCAACGACGAAATGCCCAAAAAGAGGATATTATATATTAAAATCTGAAACAGCTAGCCTACTACCTTCATTAATGGCGCAATTTTTTTAACTGTTTGTAACTTTGTATGTTACTTCTCAACGATTCATTTGTTCCCCCTAAGGTCGTACACTCTAAAATTCACCATTTTAACATCTATCAAAACTGTCTCCTGGCAACTATTTGTGGGGTCTGCGAAAGAATGTTGCCGAGTTGTAACGTATACGGCTGTGTACACTATCTTATTGGAATTCGGCTTCTCCGGTTTGCCAGCTTGTCATCGCAATGCAATACAATTTCTGTTTTGTCCTAAATGCCAGTTTTTTTCCCCCCTTTTACGTCTGCAATAACTGTGTCTTGACAGAGCTCTGTCTTTAGCTTGTCTAAGTTGAAGTCCCGTCTGCCATTTAGCATATTAGTCCGACTAATTTGTGAGAGGCAGGTCAACGCCGACAAAAAACCTTGACAACTTAAAGCGTTTTTAAAAATCTTTTAGGATAATGTGTTTGCCCAGTTTTTTGGTTTGTTTTTTGTGTTTTTTTTAAATGTAGATTCTGATCTCAATGTCGCCTGGAACAGATCTGAGAAATGTATTGATCTTTTGTTGTAGACCTAGGCAGTTATATATACATCCTTAAATATTTTTAAAATATTTTTTTTATTTTCCTGAAGAGAGTCTGTCAGTCAGTCAAATTACAGAATTTTAAAAAATTGGTTACCACATGAATCCAGTGTTTCTCAAACAGTAAAGGGCTACAACAAATTTTAAACAAACAGTAGCCCTACGAAATATATATATATATTTCAGAACAACTGTTGTTTTTTTTAAACTCTAGCCAGAACTAGCAGAAGATAGAAATCCAACGGAAGAATGGCGCAGTCGATATTTTACATCATTCCGTTTTCTAAATCCTGTGGACATAATTATTGGCATAATCAGAGAAGCAGAATCAAAGAAAAAAAAGCTTACTAAATAGTATAATACGATGTGAGAAGGGGGAGGGAGTTAAAAGTTATTGTCGTAAGGTGCACATACATAGAAAAACATTGGCCCATTTAAGCTCTCACTGATGACTAAATAATTAAATAAATGAACGAAGAATAAAAAAGATGTTTGCGAAACGAAAGTGAGAAATGTTATTAATGTTTCCTTCTAT
Source organism: Biomphalaria glabrata (assembly GCF_947242115.1). Lineage (NCBI taxonomy): Eukaryota > Metazoa > Mollusca > Gastropoda > Planorbidae > Biomphalaria > Biomphalaria glabrata. Next base: position 25,587,140 of record NC_074711.1, on the reverse strand, counting down.
AACAAGAAAAAAAAAAAAACAAGTGTGAGAGAAAACTAAGGCTCTGTAAAAGAGAAGGTAACTCCAAGCACCAAGAGACAAGAACGAGAATGATAGAGGCGGGGCACTACTCGCCTGTGTAAATAAGGATGGTCTGGATCAAAGCCATTGTCAGGCATCCAGTAGAGAAAATTACACCAACTGGATGCTCTTCTCGACATCCACCGTAGGACTCTCTAGAACAAACATGTGTTCCAACAACACACAAAGGCAGCAGTTATGTGAGCGTGGAGCGTGTTGACCCAACCCTTCCCTAAAAAAAAAGAAACAGGGCTGAGAAGAGTCACCGACCGTTTCTAATTAACATGGCGCTAAATGGATGCCGACTCCTTTGGGAAGAAAAGTATCCGGAAAGAAAGAAAAGACAACAAAAAATATTAAAGAAGAAACAAAAAAATCTCTTTGAAGATATTTATGGTCGGGCACGAATAGAATGTCACAATTTATTTTGTCAGTTACCACATGAATCCAGTGTTTCTCAAACAGTAAAGGGCTACAACAAATTTTAAACAAACAGTAGCCCTACGAAATATATATATATATTTCAGAACAACTGTTTTTTTTTTTAAACTCTAGCCAGAACTAGCAGAAGATAGAAATCCAACATAAACAAAACTTATAGACCGGACGTGTAGGACTTAATCTTGTAGATAAGAAACCATAATGCAAAATTTTGTTGGCTTCTCATTTTTTTAAACGTGCACTTCATTAACAAAAGTTTTTCTTCGAGATTTGTGGAGACTTTGTACATAATATAATTCTTAACAAGGTTACAAAGACAGTTTGTGTGGAAACACGAACTCAAAATCGGCCCCCAAAGTGGTCCACCTAGGAAGGTAAAAAGGCAGGTATCAATATTTTCAGAAAGAACATCAGAATTAAATTATATCAAAGGCAAATGACATAGAAGAATGGAGAAGGAAGGTTGACAGATCTTGTGTGGTGCCCCAGCGGCCCAGCAGACCAAAGGATAGGTCAAAGTGAATGTGAAGTTAAATACTAACCTGGCCTAACGGATGTCTTATAATGAATATCTAATTGATCTAATTGTTTTGTTAAGGGTTAATCTCTTATTCAAATCCTCAAAAAAAAAAGAAAAAAACATTTCCGTAAAAAAAAAAAAATCCTTTCGTTAAGTTTTTATGTACATGTAGTACATGTCCTTCACGTGATAATATGAAAACCTACTAATTAATTGTTGTTTTAAATTATGTCCAACTTTTATGTATACTAAATATTTTTTTTTTATCTTAAAAAGATGTAAACATTATTTTTTGGTAAATGTAGTAGTTAGTAGGACAGAACTTACATAACGTAGCAATAGAAATGTAAAATATATCTTTTTAACAAAAAATATAAAACCATTTGCATAAATGTGTTACAAATATGGTACACGTTTATCTCCCCGACAAAAGAGCCTCAGTTGTTTGTTACTATTAATAGTGAATAGTTGTAAAAGTGGTGTAAAAGTGGTGTATTTAAAAAAAACAACTGCTTGCATAAGTGATTTAAAAAATTAGATTTTTCTCTTTTAGAAAAGAAAAAAGTAGCCGTTGCATCAGAACTTTGAATATTATGATGTCTGATTTTCACTATCTTTTCTGGTTTACGAGATCTAAACTGGACGGAGGAACGGACGGACATAAATTTCAAACTAAACTAATAGCGTCTTTTCCCCTTTCGGGGGTTGCTAAAAAATGTTTACAAATGTTTCATACCAGGAGAGAAAACTCTTTTCCTAACTTTTTATCGACTATTCCCTTCTGATTGAAATATTTCCAGATCACTATAATATATCCATTTCTAAAAAAAAAAAAAAAAAGAATTTTGAATGTATTTCCTTGACTTATAGTAGTCTCCCTTCAAAGACATACGTCCTAAACAGGGTACAAAGTCCGAACCACCGAGAAGACTTTTAACACCATAAACCACACAGCCCACAGACACACCGCTATGCTAAAATTTAGAGACATACTGATTATCATATAAAATTCTTTGAAAAAAAAATTTTTATCATTTAAATATTTTTTTAATAATTTTTATCTCAAATTTCGAACCATGCCCACAGTTGCATTGTTTTAATTAATGATCTCCCTTTATTGATTAAAATCATAATCAAATCTCTTGTTTTATTAATGAACACACGCCATTGTTGCAACACTCTGTAAATCTTAGAGCCTATTTGATATCACCGTGACAGGCTACGTAGGAAACCATTTCACCGAAAATTATTTTACTATCACAGAAATTCCCAAGCGGTTCGGCATTTGTGTTCAGCGTTCTGGACAGATTAATGCGCTGGTACCCTGCGCCCTCTGGCGCCCTCTGGCGGTCTACGCCACCCGGAATGCTCGTTCTTCTTTGGGCATTATTTATTGTACATCTTATTGGACATGGGTATGTGTATGTGTGTGTGTGTTGACACCTTCAGGGAGTGCAAGTTATATGACATCATCACCTAAACAATTTGAAAAAAAAAAGTTCTACCAATACCTGTAGTAATAGGCTAAAACTAACTAACTAATGATAATCACACACACACACACACTCGAACATACAGACGATACGTGAAAGAATTTCTTTGAAGACCTGATTGTTTTGTTTTGAAACGAAAGCACTGAGTCCCTGTAGGCAGTGACTTTTCGAGTTTCAAAAGTTGTATTTTACTGTTTTTTCCTTTTGTTGATGACAAAATGCTCTTACATGCCATTCGTGTTCCATGGTTACGTTAGATGGCCTTGCTACTTACACAGCCAAGAACTAGCCACACATTGTGATAGGAACCAACGACTGTTTATTTCTGGAACCAGTGAATCATTATTACTGTAACCGATCATTCAGCAACCAGTGAATGTTTATCAATGGAACCATTGAATTTTATTTATGGAGCCAGTGGACTCTTGTTTTGTGAGATCATATGGCTTCAAGAATCAAATCTGCATTTTTACGAGGAAATATTTCCTGACGATGCGAATGCACAGGAGACCGCTCTACGTGACACAGCGAAAATTAATCATCCATTTGACAGGCGGCTGACATGACATGCCATATGTGTCCAATGCTCATAGAGCTCAATCATTTCATATGCTGTCCAACCTTCATAAGTGACTCTGCTTTCGGTATTAGCCTAGGACTAGACCATGAACTCCTGCAGTACTTCTCTGGCGATCCCAGGGCGCTTATTTTGGAAAGGCATGGTCGGTCGTGAGTGGACATCTACCGCCACGAGTGTGGTTGTGTTGGCATTTGACCAGGGGCTAGATGTAGCCACCCACAGAGCCAGTCCACTCGCGGCCAATTAACAAGAGGTGTCAGACGAAATAATTAGTCTAATTTCCGCAAGCGATGGGCTTCAGGAGGGCACTGCGTGAGTAGATCCCTATGGGAAGGGAGGAGTACTGTGTGTTGCGATCGTCATAGTGACCTCTCGCGTTCGTGTTAAGCACGTGCCTACGGACGGAGACTGTAGAGTGCAGTCTATTGTGTTTAGTGTTTTGTAAGTAATCATGACGTCATCAACAACATTTGAAAAAAAAACACATCTACTTGAAAACAATGAGATCTTTCAGCGAAAACAAATAGATCTATCATCATCAAAAGATAGATCTGACATGAACAACAAATAGAACTAACATCATCAACCGATAGATCTAGCATCATTAACAGATAGATCTGATCAGGCATCAACATCAGATAGATGTAATGTCACTATAAACTAATTAACAAATGAGAAACCATCAAGTTTCATTGAGTTGAATTAGATCTACATACTTTCATCTAGGCAATCTCAACAAACTCCTGACAAAGTGATCAAAGTGAAGTGTAGGTCCTTCTAAAGACAGTTCATTTACGCAAATATTTGTTTTTCCTTTTAGCTTCCAGCGAGACGTCAATGGAGGCTTGTCATGTCTTCTACTGGGCAGCGAGTTTATTCCTATGTTATATCAGGAAGTTGTTCCGCCACCTGGGGCCAGATGCACCAGCAGCAGTGCAACCTGGACGTGACATTAAATCAGTGTCACATGTAAATATGCATGTAAAATGAAAGCTCATTTCTCCCTAATTGCAATAAAATTGGGACAAAATGTCACGTGTGTCCTTGTTAGACTAAATATACGAGGTACGTGATGTGTATACTATTCTAGCTTTCGATACAATGAAAAATTCATTGTATTTTGTAGTACAAATATTTTTAAAGAATATTTTCAAGACGCTTGAATGGTCCAGGAAAAAAAATACGATGAAGTCTTGAATAGAACTAATGCGTCCAATGAAGTGTTTGACTCAAACATGCTCTGTGGTGTTTGATACAATGATGTGTTTAATAAGTCTAAAGAACTTGATAAAGTGTTTGATAGACCTAAAACGTATCTGACCTATATAAGAATTCAAAGCACAAAACAGTTGCTTTATACGTCTCTTCTATAACACTTTTATAACTTGTACAAACAATGTAGTGAAGGACAACTCTCCTAACACTTGTATGACTTGTACAAACAATGTAGTGAAGGACAACTCTCATAACACTTTTATAACATGTACAAACAATGTAGTGAAGGACAACTCTTCTAACACTTTTATAACATGTACAAACAATGTAGTGAAGGACAAATCTTCTAACACTTTTATAACTTGTACAAACAATGTAGTAAAGGACAACTCTCCTAACTCCTGTCTTTTGAATTGACATTGATGGTGTCAGTAACAGCGTCAGAGTTAGCAGCAGTTTGTCCTGAAGGTGTCAACTAGTTTTAGATAATCTACTACATAAGCATATTATACAGATCAACTCAGGCGCCTGTATGCCCTCACCGTCATAGAGGAAAGCAGTTGGCAGGAGAAGGCCTCGGAAAAGAGACAGATGGAGAGGGACACACACTCCTAGAGGACAGGTTCAGAGACGTAAACAAAGACTTAAAGGGACAACAACAACTTAGTCTTTTATTAGACGTGGACAAATATGCAGGTAACTACTGGGTTTCTGTAGCAGGGTCGGCCCTAGCAGTAGCGGGGCCCTATGCGAAATTGATTGCGCGGGGCCCAGTCTGTGTAGCGATACGGATAATAAATGAAAATTAAGATTTTGTACTAGAAAATAAATTCGTCTTTGCATTTGATTCATTCTTGACTACGAACAAAATCACAATATAAAAAAACAACATCGCTTTTGATTTTTTTTGAAAGAGATCGAATTAGATTTATATTTATATGCCAGTGATTCTTATAGTAAAAAAAAAAAAGTAATGGAACTTCCGGTTTGGGTTAAAATTAGTTCCATTATAACATTTTTATTAAATGAAGGCTGACAATGCCTTTTTATATTATATCGCGCTTAGGATTGGCATTTTAAATATTGAATGACACCCCGAAAAGACAATATTGTCTATTTTTCCTAAACATTTTCATGAGTTTTCAGGAGGTTTAGAATTAGCGCGGGGCCTATGAAAGTGCGGGGCCCACTGACCGCCTAAGCCCGACCCTGTTCCGTAGCCATGAGAGAAGTATGTTTACAGTCTCCAAATCGAAGATATTGCCATTATTTGTATTTATCGTATTGTAACGTGGTATGTGTGGAATGAAAGGATGACTCTCTCCTCCTTCCTGTATTGTTTGCTGCCCCTGTGTACGACATTGTCAGCATTAAGTTCTGTTTCATGTGTGTGTGTTTACTTTTTTTGTTTCTGTACACACAATGTCACGCTTTAATTTTAAACCCCTCCCAGCTCTTGATTATCACGTGATACTCAGGATTGCAATATACTCTCAATTATACACAGTGAAACATATAATCTTATGTCTAATAAGTTACGTAAATATTAGTCTTCAATATTATTTCGTTTCATTTCGATAGCTATCAAAAAAGAATATTTGATTCAACTTTTTGATTCCAAGTGCCGGACTTGACATAGCTTAAGACCTAGTCACTTCTTATCACCTTTCCTAATCCGCTCCCTAACCCTGACTTAATCTTTAATCCTATTCTTCATCCCAACCACAACACTTCTATTTCTGGAGTTTAAACCCAACACCTTGTATCACTGAGTCACGTCGAGTCCAAATCATCCGATGAGGAATAATTTATAATAATGAACTCGGTCATTATGGTCGCTTTAATAGTTTCGTAGACATATCAGTTCATCTTTTTTTTTCTTTTAGAAATGAAATCAATGTCTCATTGTACTTCCATTGTTCTAAACAGCGTTTCTTAAATGACGTCCCCAAAGTAAAAATGAAATAAAAAAGATAAATATCTTTGAAAGTTATCTGGAAGATCTATTCTTCGCAGCAACCTTAAGGGTCTTTTGAAACCAGGACATCCTAAAGATGTAATTTAAACAATATATTTCTGTATAATTGTTTCAGATTAGTCAACTCACACTTTTATTCTGTTTTTGACAGATGCTGCATCGGAAATTGCTTTTCAAGAGATAATAAAATAGGGGAGATAATAGCTATAATGTTTAACGTACTATTTTTAGAACATAAAAAAAATGTTACCCCCTCCCAATCCATTTTTTTTTTTACCGTTTCGGTCACCTAGACGCTAAACAAACCATGCTATTTATAATAATGTAAGCAATATAGAAGTCTGTCTTCAGGGGTAGACATCATTATACATTCTTAGGCTTATAATAAAATGTTGCCTAAAACATGAATATTTTTAAAAATTTTATTTTATTTTTATTTTTTTTATTCTTGCCCAAAGCCAGATTTGCATTTGAGAGCCTCGGCTCAGCAACCACGTGACCATTAAGTTGCGGAAGGGGAGGGTGACGATTGAATTGATTGGACAGATTATTAGTCTTTACTAATACTGAGGCCATTTGTAAATGGAATATAGAGAAATCGGATGCAGTTTTAAGCCAGTTTTTATTTAAGGCAATTTAAGGTGTTCAATCCTTTTTTTTTCACAGTTATTTGATAGTAAAAATAAACACAATACAGATCTTAAGTAAATACATGCCAACACACACACACACACACACATGTTAGTGAGACACATACTCTTTTGTAAATGAGCTGGCCGGTTCTGATAGCGTACATTTTATATTTCAAGACTTCATACATCTTATGAGACCATTTGTACACCACAGATTATTGGATTGTGCTTATTGTTAATGTCACTTGGGGACTTCACTGTGTCTAGATATCAAATTGCTCCTGTTCAATATATTTGTGCAAGATCAATGTATCTAAATCAATGCTAATGATATTGTGAGCCTGAAATTACTTGCATGTGGCTATCATCGATTTACAAGCGCTGGAGAATGTGTCGGAGCTGGAGGTTCCTTCAGAAGTTCGAAGATCATGACCTGAGACCAACCGTCATAGAAGGTCTGAACACTGACCTGCAACGTCGCAACCTGTGGGCAGTTAAGCCCAGTAGCTCGTTGTCGCGTCACAGGTCTGTATGAAATCACTGGACAAAACAAATTTTCAAAGTAAACAAAGATAACATATTGACATGTCGTGTCCGGCCTTATTCTCTTATCTTGTGTTTACCAGGTCCTAGGCACAGGATGCTTTGTTACTACATGACTCGGACCTGTATACACAACAAACTTCCATGACGCCCACATCCGTGACCTACTTATTTTGCAGTGACACTCATCTCCATAGCCTATTGCTTACTATCGCTCGGACCTGTGTGGGGTACTGTCTACAAAAGCCATTATGACGTCACATGACCACATAATTACCCCGACGCCCCATTTAGTGACAAAATGCTAAACATAAATACTTTCGGCTATCGATCTGATGGGTACCTTCAAACAAAAAAAAAAGGCGCCGGTCAAGGGAAGGTAACTGCGTTGCACTGAGGCTGAAAACGAAAGTAGAGTGGCTATTGAGCTAGAGGGTAATTAACGTATTGCCTAACTGGGAGGGGGTGGGAAGGGTGGACGAGTGGTGCGCATCGAGACATGAATCTAATTGACGGATTGTTCACGTCCAACAAACGGACGTGTCCATCTCTTTCTGATTGGAAACGCTTGGGGCTGGGTGGGGGAAAATGTTGACGAAACGGAGGTTCAAAGACCAGCGGACCGGCGATCTTTCACTAACCCTGCTAAAATGGTAGACTGGTTCAATGGTATTACCCTTTTCATTGTAGGTGAGAACAGATGAACCGAGACTTATGCACGCTTGGACTGAGTTCATAATAGATGTGAGGGGGCAGGACATGTCTGAACAGTGCATCATGTACAACGTGTATATCAAAATGAATGTGTTAAAAATTTTTTGGAACTCTTACGAAGATCTAAGAACTTTAGGAATATAAATCACTCTCAAGTCACTTTAGACCATAAACAGAAATAAAGAAAAATATGTTAATAGATAATTTACAAATTTTTTATGAAGCATCGACTGTGACAATACGTTTTATTATTACTAAAGATACTGGTCCATTACGGACGTCTCAAGGAAGTCAATATTTACATATCAAGTAGATGGAACAAATCTGTTGAACTAAAGCGGGACTGTCTCAAACTCCTACAGTGTGGCCTTCAGTGCTGAGACATGTTTGCAAAGGGATGACTTGGAACATGGGACCATCATGGGACCATCATGCGGACCATCATGCGGACCATCATGCGGACAGTCGCATGCTACATGACTAGAGGCAGCTAGACTTTCAGAAACAAGATTTGCTTTCATGAAATTTGAATTCTGACAAAAAAAAAGTTTTATTGCCTTAAAAGTTGTCCGTTGAAACATTTGTTTTAAGTCAGCGTAGTTAGTAAATAATCTTTGAAGTGGGTCTGAAGGTCGCGCTAACCTTGCAAAACTATTATTTACTTTTTTTCACAGACACACACACACACAGCCACACAGTAACGGCAACACAAACACATACACGACTGCTTTGTTCTAAATTTTGGTCCGTTTGTCTTAGCCCCCGTCATAAAGAACAAACCTACACGGCAAGTTTCACCTTAGAAACAAACACAAAATATCGCAACACATAAAACACATTTTTAGTGTGGTGGCTGGGGGGGGGGGGGGATCTACGACAACACAGGAAGAAGCAGTTGTGGACAATCATCCAGGAGGGAGAGGGGGGAGCCACTTAACGAGTGGAAAGACACTTTAATTCCTATTAATTTGCATTCTTGGCAAAAACCACAGGAAAAAAAAAAGACTACGGTTTTTTATAGGTGGAGAGACTTGGGGGCTAGTTCAGAGATATATCGTGCTCCCATAGACAGGTACGTCTTGCTTTATGGCTCTCTCCTGGAGACCTCATTATGACAGAACTTAATGCCTCATTATTACATTCATACATTGCTTTTTTTTAGTTTCATTTTTTTTTAAATTCGTGCAAGGACAATGAAATCCTATGCATTAATTGTTTCATTTTGTTTGGGGGCCAAATGCAGCGGCAAATAGAGGAGTTGAGATGATGAAGTACAAACTAACAAATAGAGGAGTTGAGATGATGAAGTACAAACTAACAAATAGAGGAGTTGAGATGATGAAGTACAAACTAACAAATAGAGGAGTTGAGATGATGAAGTACAAACTAACAAATAGAGGAGTTGAGATGATGAAGTACAAACTAACAAATAGAGGAGTTGAGATGATGAAGTACAAACTAACAAATAGAGGAGTTGAGATGATGAAGTACAAACTAACAAATAGAGGAGTTGAGATGATGAAGTACAAACTAACAAATAGAGGAGTTGAGATGATGAAGTACAAACTAACAAATAGAGGAGTTGAGATGATGAAGTACAAACTAAATCTTTATGTTCTTCTTGTTCAGATTTAGAGTTAGCTTAGATTTTATGTCATAACTAAGCAGTGGCGTAGCTAGGGTTGGAGGGGGTTCAAGTTTGAAAATACCCCCCCCCCGGACCCCCACTTGAGAGAACCCCAAAATGATTGTCCTAAATTTGTTTCTACGTTAAATATTTCGCCCTTATCTTATGTCATGATGTCAAATGTCAAAATGCAGGGGCTCCTAAGGAGGTCAAGCCTCCCTGGTCCCCAAATCCTAGCTACGCTTCTGTAACTAAGAAGTATGGAAACATAGTAAACGAAGAAATTCTCTTTTAAAGTTTGTCGGTCACACAGTAGGAAATAATGTTCCTTTTTAAATGGATTTTGAAGCGACTTTAATACAGAAACATTCGAATATTTTTGTGATCATATTTAGCTCCATATTCGCTATTCTATGAGAGTTATGATTTCAAAAATACAAGTTATAAAAATTTCTAAACATAATATACTTATAGCAGTAGCGGCCATAGGGAGAGGAGTGGAGTAGCCGACCCAGGCCCCGCGCCTAAGGGGGCCCCGCGATCGGATATTTTATTGTCACAAACGTGATCACTACACATTTTCCAAATAAAATCCGATTGGACGTCGATGTTTATAAACAAAATAAACTCTTTGGATTGGTTGCTTCCGACTAAGTGTTTTATAGGCTACTAAGCAAAGACATCATGGGGCCATGGGAGTATTTTTTTTAACATTTTTAACTTCAAAGAAATTGTTTTATGTAGAACAATTACAATACAGTATATAGTGCACTTGCGCGGCTAATAGTAAGCCAACAGTATTTACATAAAGTTCTATGTTTTGTAACAAAAATATAGTCTACCTTTACGGCTAAGGGCCCCGCACAAGACACTCGCAAAGAGCCCCGCGCACTGCTAAGACCGCCCCTGACCTATAGTGTACATTATGTCGATATTCTTTATTTGTATGAAGCTGTTAAATAAAAAAAAAATATGTCGCCATCATGTCTTCTTTGTGTCGTCTTCATGTCTTCTTTGTGTCGTCTTCATGTCTTCTTTGTGTCGTCTTCATATCTTCTTTGTGTCGTCTTCATGTCTTCTTTGTGTCGCCATCATGTCTTCTTTGTGTCGCCATCATGTCTTCTTTGTGTCGTCTTCATGTCTTCTTTGTGTCGTCTTCATGTCTTCTTTGTGTCGCCATCATGTCTTCTTTGTGTCGTCTTCATGTCTTCTTTGTGTCGTCTTCATGTCTTCTTTGTGTCGTCTTCATGTCTTCTTTGTGTCGTCTTCATGTCTTCTTTGTGTCGCCATCATGTCTTCTTTGTGTCGCCATCATGTTTGATGTCTTCTTTGTGTCGTCTTCATGTCTTCTTTGTGTCGCCATCATGTCTTCTTTGTGTCGCCATCATGTTTCATGTCTTCTTTGTGTCGTCTTCATGTCTTCTTTGTGTCGTCTTCATGTCTTCTTTGTGTCGTCTTCATGTCTTCTTTGTGTCGTCTTCATGTCTTCTTTGTGTCGTCTTCATGTCTTCTTTGTGTCGCCATCATGTCTTCTTTGTGTCGCCATCATGTTTGATGTCTTCTTTGTGTCGTCTTCATGTCTTCTTTGTGTCGTCTTCATGTCTTCTTTGTGTCGCCATCATGTTTCATGTCTTCTTTGTGTCGTCTTCATGTCTTCTTTGTGTCGTCTTCATGTCTTCTTTGTGTCGCCATCATGTTTCATGTCTTCTTTGTGTCGTCTTCATGTCTTCTTTGTGTCGTCTTCATGTCTTCTTTGTGTCGCCATCATGTTTCATGTCTTCTTTGTGTCGTCTTCATGTCTTCTTTGTGTCGCCATCATGTCTTCTTTGTGTCGCCATCATGTTTCATGTCTTCTTTGTGTCGTCTTCATGTCTTCTTTGTGTCGTCTTCATGTCTTCTTTGTGTCGCCATCATGTTTCATGTCTTCTTTGTGTCGCCATCATGTCTTCTTTGTGTCGCCATCATGTTTCATGTCTCCTTTGTGTCGCCATCATGTCTTCTTTGTGTCGTCTTCATGTCTTCTTTGTGTCGTCTTCATGTCTTCTTTGTGTCGCCATCATGTCTTCTTTGTGTCGTCTTCATGTCTTCTTTGTGTCGTCTTCATGTCTTCTTTGTGTCGCCATCATGTTTCATGCCTTCTTTGTGTCGCCATCATGTCTTCTTTGTGTCGCCATCATGTTTCATGTCTTCTTTGTGTCGCCATCATGTCTTCTTTGTGTCGCCATCATGTCTTCTTTGTGTCGCCATCATGTTTCATGTCTTAATAGTGTTGTTATCTTGTTGAGTTGGATGTTTTGTAGGCCTTCAGTGTGTCTTCAAAAAGTCTGTATCGGGTCCTTAACCGGTCTTTAGTCTTCTATTTGTCAACGTGTCTTCATCGTGTCTTCAATATATCTCAACCAGACTTAATCCCATGTCTACATTATGTCTCAACCTGACTTAAGCCCATGTCTACATTATGTCTCAACTTGACTTAAGCCCATGTCTACATTATGTCTCAACCTGACTTAAGCCCATGTCTACATTATGTCTCAACCTGACTTAAGCCCATGTTATCAACGTTGTTTTTTTCCTCATGTATTCAAGATGATATTAAGCGTCAAATAATCACATGCACGTCTAGTCCTTTTTTTTAAATTTTATATTGAATTTTATATTTGCCTGACTTATTTATTTGTTCCTCAATGGGCCGTTACATAATAAATGGCGTGTCCCGCACGGTTAGCCTGGTATAGAAAAGAAAAATGGCGGGGTCTTAGTAGATCTATACGTGGCCTCTTGTCGCGAGTCTGACCCACCAGACAAAACAGTGTACACTGTTTTCATACAAGCCGGTGAGAGGGAGCTCTTGTTCACTTTCGCTGGCCTAGAGTTCCAAGAGCCGAAGGCTCAACTCTACCTGACAGTTTAAGAAGAAGAAGAAGTAGAAGAGGAAGAAGTAGAAGAAGAAGAAGTACAAGTTGACTGACTCTACGTCTTTCAAGTGTATCACCCGTCTCCAAATTGGAGCGTCTTTCCTGTGGAATAAAAAGTAACTAATATACTTTGACATACAAAAAAATAGTTCCCCTTTTAGACCTTGCGATATATATATAGGGCATCTGTTTCTGTGGGCCACGGTTAACGAGGGTGCCATGTGGCCAGCACAACGACCAACATTTATTTTTTCCCAATTAATGTCAGGTACCCATTAGAGCTAGGTGCAGTCAGAGGCGCCCAAAGATCCCGAGATTAAAAATCCCAGTCTTCACCAGGATTCGAACCCGGGAACCTCGATTTGGAAGCCAAGTGCTTTACCTTTCAGCCATCGCCTCCCAAACTTTGAAATGCTATTTATGTTTTTGTTTTGTTTTGTGTTTTTTGTTTCTTTTTGGTTTGTTCTTTGTGTCTGTCCTGTTTGTCCCTAGTGTTCGACAGTCTGACAGACTTCATGTCTGCATGCCCCTTTCTGTTTGCCTTGTTGTCTTCCAATGAAAAACGGAGCAGCTTGAGCAAGTTAACCTCAAGAGTTATGTGTCCAGGGATGAAGGAAAGTGAAAACGGGGATATCCAAATGGTTGTAATTCTGTTCAACGTGAAGCGAAGGAGTGAAAGCGGTGCGCGCATGAGTGCAATGATATTTATTATGTCTCTAGCTGGTTCTTTTATCATGCCCTTCATGACTATATATATATATATATATAGGTTGTGGGTTATGTGGTGGGTGGAGCCAGACGAAGGAATCCATCTTCTCTTTTTACGTCAAGTCCAGGTGTGCGGGAGGTTTGCTTTGAAGCTAGAGGAAGGACACCACAAAGCTATATTTCAAGATGACCATTGTAGGGAACCGAGAAACGGAACAAACTAATGGTCACATTTTTTAATCACTCGACCGCATCGCACGTGTGTAATTTATGCAATGAAAAAAAAAAAGTGGGCGTGGTCAGGTGCTTGCAGGCCAGGAAGTAATGGCTTATAAAGTGTATTATTTGTAGCAGAAACATGACGTAATTATTCTAGCAAATTTTTAGTCAAGACTAAGAGTAGCACGTAGTCGCAGTATAAACTCCAAACTAGCTTCATCTATGCAAATTAAAAAAAAAACATTTAGTTTTGTCTTGATAATTAATGGTTTTATATTCGGCTTGTCTTCGAGTCAGAAGATTAAGGAGGAGTGCAGGATTTCAGGTGGCTATGGAGTCCTAGGTGTAACCTACATATTTTGCCACATCCAACGCAAAAAGAAATTTTATATTTGTATTTAATCACTAATTTTTAATACTAAATAATTAAGAAATAAGTAAAATAGATGTTATATCTTACATATGTTAAGAGCCAAGTCCTGAAACAAATACAATCAAAATTTAGAACCATTTTAATTCAAACTTATGTTGAATGAACTCAATCATGCACAAGTTTATCAGAGCAAATCTAGATTCTGAAGTAATGATGTTTTGTCTCAGATAATTGAATAGAAATAAATTTTATTATTCCTAGACCAAACATCCTGCAAGAGGGCAGTGCTAGAACTCAGGACCAGCAAGATAACAGTCTGGAGCGCGTACCACTCGACCAGACAGCTTTGAGAACGAAATAAATAATACATCGTCTATGCTGGTTTTGTAAAAAAATAGATTAAAGGTGTATTTTTTCTTGGACGAGATCTTTAATCCATATTTCATGAAATATTTTTTTTCTTCATATTTGAGTTATCATCTGCAAATATCTAAGTGAAATAAAAGGTGCTACAATCGAAGCTATATCAATGTATCCATACACCTGATTGGCCAGACTTCAACAAGACAGCACGTGTCAGAATGATGAAGACCTCATTAAATAATGCAGCGGCTTGTGTTGATGTTAGTTTGTGTCTGCACAGAATTGGTGAACGTCTGTAATTAAAAACCATGCCACGATAACGTCACTGTTCCCGTCTCTTACACTCTTCTCTCTTGATAGAGTCTAGTCTTTGACGCTTGGTCATTTAGCAACGTCACTGTTCCCGTCTCTTACACTCTTCTCTCTTGATAGAGTCTAGTCTTTGACGCTTGGTCATTTAGCAACGTCACTGTTACCGTCTCTTACATTCTTCTCTCTTGATAGAGTCTAGTCTTTGACGCTTTGTCATTTAGCAACGTCACTGTTCCCGTCTCTTACACTCTTCTCTCTTGATAGAGTCTAGTCTTTGACGCTTGGTCATTTAGCAACGTCACTGTTCGTCTCTTACACTCTTCTCTCTTGATAGAGTCTAGTCTTTGACGCTTGGTCATTTAGCAACGTCACTGTTCCCGTCTCTTACACTCTTCTCTCTTGATAGAGTCTAGTCTTTGACGCTTGGTCATTTAGCAACGTCACTGTTCCCGTCTCTTACACTCTTCTCTCTTGATAGAGTCTAGTCTTTGACGCTTGGTCATTTAGCAACGTCACTGTTCCGTCTCTTACACTCTTCTCTCTTGATAGAGTCTAGTCTTTGACGCTTGGTCATTTAGCAACGTCACTGTTCCGTCTCTTACACTCTTCTCTCTTGATAGAGTCTAGTCTTTGACGCTTGGTCATTTAGCAACGTCACTGTTCCCGTCTCTTACACTCTTCTCTCTTGATAGAGTCTAGTCTTTGACGCTTGGTCATTTAGCAACGTCACTGTTCCCGTCTCTTACACTCTTCTCTCTTGATAGAGTCTAGTCTTTGACGCTTGGTCATTTAGCAACGTCACTGTTCCCGTCTCTTACACTCTTCTCTCGTGATAGAGTCTAGTCTTTGACGCTTGGTCATTTAGCAACTTTACGAAGAATGAAAACAAATCTAAATAAACCTTTTTACTTTTTGAAGATGACATAGCAGTCTTATTATTATTATTATTACTATTATGGATTTGGAAGAAGTTTATAAGGCATTAGTCGTCAATTGTTTTTCATTTGATATCTTCTGTTGATGTTAAGTAGGATGCTAAAACTAGATAGGCTTGGGTGGGGAGAGGTTTAGAGAGAAAGAGAGGGGGGGAAAGAAGAGAAAGAGGGATGTTGTAGGAGCGTTAACAAAATCCTTTAAGACAAGGACTTAATCAGTTTAAAGTTTTAAGACGTCACATTATTCATTAAGACCTAAATCAGTTTTAAATTTAAAGATATCAAATCAGAGCATAATTATGATTATTAGTTCAACAGCTAAAGACGTCACACCATGACGTTAATCAGTTCAACACTTAAGACGTCACACCATGACGTTAATCAGTTCAACACTTAAGACGTCACATTAAAACGTTAACAGAAAAAGCGTTCAGAAGCAACATTGAGGTTTTAGCACTGTAAGGTCGCCAGATGAAGAAATCACACGAGGACACATCGGGACGTCCACAGGAACAGAACTCAGGGACCCCAACGAGGTAACGTTAACAAGCGAACCATGTTAAGACGTCATTTTCGGGCGTTAACAAGCTCTGCACGTAAAGACGTCACATGAGGACGCTACAAAGTGAAACATGTTAATCCCACCCCACCACCATCAAGTAACGCTAATTTATGTCGCGTGCTATAAGAATATGAAAGTGAATCCGACATTTTACTTTTCTGTATGTGTCCGGCTCTAGTCCGCATTAGACGAATTTAATTGCAGTCATAATGCAGTCATTATTTCAGCTCCTCTCTCTACCCCCCCCCCCCCCAAACCGCTCCACTCGCTCTCTGTTCATTTTTGTTTTAAAGTATGCATATTTATTTAAAACAAACTCACCCCCCCCCCAAAAAAAAAGGGACATAATCTGAGCCAGGGGACAGATTCATCCGTGCGAAACTTTACAGGACAGTGCTCTTCACTGGTAATCCTAAACGATTATGAAAATGTGTGTTTAGAGTTAATTGCCCTTACCTTTGTCATAATGAGATGTTTCTGAAGTAAGAAATGGACGCACACACACACACACCCAACCCCCTACCCCGACACCCTCACCTGATGCATTTTTGCTCTAGCCAGGGACAATTTAGAAACCGTCACATCCGCTGATGTGTGGGAGTGAGGGGGTGTGGGGTGTTCTTTTTTTTCTGTAAGCAAGCTATTTAAATAACAAATGTCTTATTTAAAAAGCAAAAAAAAAAAAAAAAATGGAGGGGGCTGCTATTAACAACTTTCTTATCTTAAAATTTAAAATCTTCCTTAACATGTAAATCTTCTCTCCCCCTTTATTTCTCCGCTCTCTCTCTCTCTCTCTCTCTCTCTCTCTCTCTCGTGACCTGAATACTATTCGCTGAATAGTTTCCATGCTTATGTATAAATTGTATAAATACACTTTATGCGTTAGAATCTTCCCTGAGAGTCTTCAACTGAAGCCAAGTCAGGTCATTTATAAATTCCTGTATTCAACGCACAACATGCAGAGCAAGTACAAATGTGTACATAGGTTTATATTTTCATATTAATAGAGCTACAAAAATATTTTTTTATCTTTTATGCAGGCTTTTTAAAAATTACTATGTGCATGTGTGAGTGTTTGCGTGTTTAAAGGGGGGGGGGGGTTAGAAGTAAATATTACCAGCAAAACTTTGCCTATATGTTCACAAGATTGTAATCTTTATTCATTTGAAAATTATTTTTTTTTTTGAGATGAAAGAAAAACTAAAGTAACCTATTCAAACCTTCGTGTATTTCTATGACCGATGATTATCGAAAGTGTTATATGGCCAGTACAAGACCAACCGCCAAGTAAAGTCAGGTACCCATTAGATCTGGGTGGAATCAGGGGCGTTTTGAAAATCTCGACATGAACAAATCCCATAGATTCACATAGATTCGATCCTGAGACCCCTCGGTCAGGAAGCCAAGCGCTTTATCCCTCAGCAATCACGCCCCCCCCCCTCTCACTTCTTGTGCTATTTCATCACTTCACAAAGAGTCCGAACTATTTTGTTCCCTGCGCTCCCCCCAACCTAGATGTATTCACTAGGTCTCGTAGACTTTCTTTGACTACATTCTAACGTCACACACACACACATTTTTTTTTAAAGTAAAAATTTCAAAGTCACAATGCACGAATAAAACTGATTCTGATGTAGCACTGTGTTTCTCTGGGCTTGAAGTGAGCTACTTAAAACGACTTTGTTGATTCAATGTGGCCACCCATGAAACAAACATTCAAGAAAACGAGGAGCGAGATAGTTTGAAGGAGCGGAGGCAATGAGGTCTGTAAGAAACAGCAACAAGAAATAAATACATAAAAACACATACCGAGACACGTACACACAGATCTACAAAGACTAGAGCGAACACCGCACAAACACACAATCCCACACACACAGCCACACAAACCCACACACTGCCACGTGCATCAGAGCGCGTGGTTTAAAGACATCTTCTCATAAACTGCAGCTTTCAGTTCTCGTGTGTATAACGTTCGTACCACTGGACACCCGAGTTGAAAACTTGAACAAACAAAACCAGTTGATGGTTTGTCCTTCCAAAAAAAAAAAAAAGAAAAAGGCCGCCCCCCGTGGCCCTGGATTCGTCATTATCACCTCGGCAATAAGTGAACCATCTGTAGGTAGATGAGTGCTGCCCCTTCACTTCAGTGTTTCCACCGTATCCTCTGCCCCCCTAACCTCTATTTTCAAAGGCTGCTCGCCTACTAAGAAATAAAGTTCCTGGAAACTGGAGCCTGCTATCTCCGTATAAAGGTGGATTAGCACTCAATTCAAAGCGGGCACGTGAAACCAAATTTCGATAAATGTCTTTATGTAGGTGAAGGGGTGGGGGTGGGGAAGGGGGGTGGGGGTAGACGTGTTATGGAGAAGGCTTTAAAAGGTGGGGGGGGGGGAGTATTAGCGCTCAGATTGACGGTGTGGTGCCTGGTACGCGTGTGTGGGTTTCAATGAGTGTGTGTGTGTTGACGACTACTGTCAAGAAGCGAATGGAATGAAGAGCAGTCTATCTACTCATCTACACCAGGGCTTGTTGTCAGGCTTGTGAACTCGTATGAGTACAAAGTACACAGTCTGAACAGATCAGAGGCCTTGTCTATCGTAGTATTTTATAGCCCGCTAACAACTCGCGGGAAGGCGTATATCAAAGTACATCGGTATAGCAATTAACTAGCGGGGCGGGTACTGCGCTTCTTCTAGTCTCACTCACTTGTCTCAAAAATGGACAAAACAACGCGCTCCTTCTCCCCCCCCTGTCTCTCGCTTTCCATTCAATCTTTAGTATTCGCTAGGGTTTGTAAGCACATACAAGAATACATTCAAACAATCACTAAGAATACATTCAAACAATCACAAAGAATAAATTCAAACAACCAAACAAGCAACAATAAATTCAAACAACCACAGCAATGATAGTAAATTAAAATAATATGTTTAGTTATTATTTAATGCGTGAGTTGTTTTTTTTTAAATTATTAACACGTTGAGTCGTGTAGGTGAGGTTTACTTCTGTTGAAGAGGCTTTTAAAGCTTACACAATATTGGTGCAACAATAACGACATTCCAGCCCCCATTCAAATGGCAGCATTCCAATCACACATAGAAAACAAGCCGAGCTTGTTGGATCTCAGAACAGTGGACACCAGGTGGGAGGACGCTTCAGACATTGCAAAGACAGATCTTTATGGAGACAGCTTGCTGTCCAAAGCGCCGAACGGCGCGGGAGGACCTAAGTCTAAGTAAGTAAGCACTTGTTGATCGATCCTCGCTCGGTTGAATAATTTGTTAAGGAACTTTAATATTTACCTGAACTCAATTTGGAAACATTTTTGTGATGACGACAATGAGCGAAACCACTTCCAATCCAAACATTATTTCTATGTTCTAAATGTCATTGTACAAAGTCCTTTGAATGGGAACTAGTGTGTGTCCCTACAGTCTAGAAAAATGCAATGCTCACGTCGATTCGTTTTCTATTTCAGTTTTTGAGTAAAACCTTTGATTGGCTTGGAAGAAAGTCTTTGCAGTGTTAACTTCTCAAATGATAACGTTTAGACGCTTAATATTGCAGTTAGTGCATGAATTATGAGAACATTAGAGCAGAACTTTTGTTATGCTCTGTATTTATACTGGCTTTTTGAGGAACTTATAAGCTTCTTTCGTTATTTAGAGTAATACTAAATCTCTAGGTTATAGGGTAAAACATGGATGAATTTTGTAACAAAGTAAAAGGCCACACTTTTCCCTGATCGACTTGAAATGTCATTGTCTTAGTGTTCTAAAGAAAATTTCATCAAATCCATTTTCGGACATAAAAGTCGGAGCATTCAAGTCTAAATATAAATGTAAAATTTATTATAGTTTGCATTTATAGTGTAATAATTTATTATCAAACTAAAGTTTTACACTGCATTATTTTGGAGTAGGCTACATCTGGACTAAATCTGTCAGTTGTCTATTGAAGTTCAATGATATCATTCTTACTAAAAAAAATAGATTTTCTGGTCTATGTAGGGCCTACATAGGTGGACTATGTTTTAGTAGTGTGATAAAAGCTGAGTGTCTCACGGGAATAATGAAAAGAAAGTTTACATTAAGAGAGGAACGTCACTTAAAAAGTAGCTTTTTTTTTCGAGGTGGAATGGGGTGTAATATATCATTTTTAAAATAATGTAAAACATTGTCAATATGTACTAAATCAACATTTTTTGAGTAATCCAACTCTTGTATTAAAAGCTTCATCAGCAAATAATGAGTAAATACACCCAAACTTTATACATTATAATAATATGGCTCGTCTTTGAGTCCGAAGATCAATGAGGAGTTTAGTATTTCACGCTGCTACGCAGTCCCAGCTACGACCTACATATTTTGCCACATCCAACGCAGACGTGACCGTTTGACCGCCGATGATCGAATTAGATTCTCTTTTCGCCGTCCACGGTGTCATCTGCAGTGGATTTTATTTTGGTCTTAAATGAGTATACCGCGACCTTTGTAAGCGACCTCCAGCTGTCTCGTTCCATAGCCGCCTGCAACCAGGTGCTCTCTCCTATGTCAGCTAAGAGCAAGTTTGGGCTTAAGCCCGTCTCTAAAGCGTTTCTTGGCACCTCTGTTACGCCGACCAGCTTTCAGCTCACAAAAAAAGACTGCCTTAGGCCTAGGTAAGTTTCCCATACGCTCTTCCCAGCGGTATTCAAAATTAAAGTATTACAGTGCAATTTATAAATATTCGTGTCTTTCAATTTGTACTTTAACAATGTCTAAAAAAGAAAGATTTCAATTGCTCGTCCAAAATCTACTCTCACATTTTATTTATTTATTTTATTTTCGCTCTTGCAAATAAATACGAGAGTTGTAGTTTTGGTTTTATTAAAATAGCACTTTTTTTTTAGGAAGACTTATGTAAATTAATTTATTATTCAAGAAGAAAAAAAAAGAAATTGTGCGGAAATCTGTTTAGTTATTTTTTATTTTTTAGTGGTTTTTTTTTTTTTACAAATTATTTACACATTTATTGCGGTGAGCCGTGTAAGGGATTTTACTTTTGGCGAAAAGGCTTGTAGCGCTTATATAATATTGGTGCGCAAATGTTTAATTAGGCCTATCAGTTCATTAAAGCAGTCTCATGTATACAAATAAATGTTTTAGTCTAGTGCTGTAAGCCTGTGGCGTCAGCGATAAGACAGCGGTGTCAAGTTTATTTTTATTATGACGTCACTCGAAACACTTTAATTCATAAAAAGATGTGTAGCCAAAATTAATTTTACGACAATGAAGATTTTGAAACAAATATAACGGGCGACCTCGAGTTTTCCCTATGTGACCTATGAGCTGAGAATTTGTTTCATATTTATATACACATACCTTGAAATTTTATGAAAATCGTTTTAAAAAATTATATAGATATAGATATAAGAACACATAAGAATGGCTCGTTTAAGAGTATAGGATTTAAAGAGTTTATAATTATACTATCTATTTAGTTATGACAATACCAAAAAGGCTCATTTTGAAGTTATAAAGAAAATCAACTAATTCACACTAGAACATTTAAAATAGTCTGCAAGACATCTACACACAGATTTGTTGCACCTGATGCCTCTTACATAGATAGATGTCAACTTTCTTATTGTTCTTTAACCTTTTAAGTACCAGTCTTTTTTATCAATAGAGATTTGTAGAGTTTATCAATTTTTAATTGTTATGGGTTCACTTAGAAATAGCGAAAAATTGTATTAGCAACTTAGCAAATGACAAAAATAAACGCTAAAAGTGCCGAAAGTCAGAGAAAGAATGTCTCTAAGCATACACAACTAATAAGTATATATATATTAAATGTTGAAAAGCGATGTAAGAGGAAAGTTAGCAATGTCACACTAATCTGGTGTAAGCAGACAGGAAGAATAGAACAAATATCTTACCGGATGTTCCAGATCCTTCAAGACCCTCAAATGTTTTACTTGTCATAGCCATCAGTGCGTCCAGAGGAGACACTGAATTGTTTTTCTTGGTGGGGGCAACATTGGTGGGTGGCGGGGGTGGATCATCGTCATCCACACTTATTTCTTCGTCCTCATCCTCGGAGGACGCCTCGCTGGCGGTCAGTATGGCTCCGTTGTTCGGGGTAAGCAACGCCCCTGTGGTAGGTGTGGAAGTCTCTCTCGAGCAAGGAGCATCCTCTTCTGAGTCCTTGGTGTCCCACGGTCGAACGATTTTCGTCCTGAGATTCAGAGGTTTTGTCTGAGGGCTCAACTGAAGCAAGCCTCTGTGTGAGAAATGGTGCAAAGGGGAAGTGAGTCCAGGCAGCAACGCTTTGCTGCGTCCGTTGGTGGGGGACTTCATGACTGGGCTGATGGTCAGGGCTGCCCGGAAAGTCTCTCTACTGTAATCGGACTTACAGCGGTTCAAAAGTTCTGATGTATCGTCTCTTCCGCCGTAGCCGTGTTTCGCTCGGACATTGTGGCTCAAATGCCGATGACCGCTATTATAAACGCTTCCGTTGTCCGAGCCTCTCGACAAAGACGACTTACACTTTGCCTGGAGTCCACCGATCCCGTTGTGGCAGCTGTTGTTCACCTGGTGTTGATGTTTATAACGGTCATCGGCACTGACCAGTTTGTCCGGCAAGGGGTCTTTATCAGCGGACCCTAGTATGTCCTTTATACAGAATGAAGTGAAAGGTTTGCACGGGTTTCTTGGGGGTTGGATTTGAACCATCGCGAGTCGCTTGATGGGTTCGTACTTGTCTCGACCATCGTCATCTTCTGACTTGGACATGGTCATTCTAGCGGCTATAGTCTTGACCTAAATTTAATGTACACAGAATAAATATTTAAAAAATAATACATTTCTACCTATTTTTATCAAACCTTAAGTTTTATAAACATGTATTAAAGGTCAAATCATAAACCCGCTAGTTTCTCCCGGTATTCAGATGCACTATTAGATTGCAGGTAAGTGATTCAACTAAGATTTGGCCAATAGAGACAACAAATGTAGAATGACTCAAAACGTTTGGAGGATATACAACTTGGAGCTATAACATTGGGAGCTACGTTCAATCAGTGAAATCAAACGATCAAATCAACATTCAACACACTGTTCTTTCCTAAAGTGATCTCAACCTTACCTTATTTGTTGTTGTTTTTGAAGTCTGAGATATGTAAACAAGTATGTATCGTAAGACAATAGAACTTGATCTTTTCTTTTTTTTTTTCAATGCTAAACAATAACATGTTAACAAAAGAAGTTTGTGTTTTTTGCATAGACTTGTAGACTGCCTCTGAGGTCCATTGTTTGGTAAGCGAAGCCAGTCTTAGGGCGACTTTGGATTTTTTTTTTCCAAACCAAAATGGCGCTGAATTTAAATTACAATAGTACAATAGTAATTTCCTTTTTTTTAAATCAAAGGAATAAGCAACAAGTTGCTTGATCCAAGATGGGGTGTCGGAGGAATAACTTATAAAAACTATCTACCAGACAGACACACAGAGTGAATTGATATAAACTTTGTAAAAAAAAACAACTCATGTGTGGTTGTCAGAAACTATGAATTACAAACCAATAAAACCCTACAACTCTCAATTCTGCTTCCTCCAATATAAAATACCTAAACTTATATAATCTTATATGATACAGACGCTACTTCAAAAAAGAAGATGATTAAGACCAAAATACTCACAATATATATTACATTTTGACAAATACAACATGAAATATACTTTAAAAACAAATATAAAAGCAAAAATAACTGTCCGTTACCATTGCTTGTTATAATATTTAGTACACACTTTATAAAGTACGTAGTTCGTCTTTTTTTTTTAAATGGTATATTTCTATTACCCATGCAGTTTTGAAACAAAATGTTTCCATTTCCGAAGGTCAAAAGTAGGAGTTGAACGGATTTTCAATAGCGCTTTTAGTTTTGAGATTGTCACATTAATTAACACTGTTGCTTGTACTGTTGCTTATAATCTATTCATTGGGATACCAAACATATTGCCGATATTTTTTTGTCCTTTTATAAGTCCAGATATATTATGTCAGTGCTAAATATTTCTTGGGGGGCTCAAAGCTATAGTTGCCTATAGATAAGTCCGGCCCTTCTAAAAATGAAAACACGGAATAGTACTTTTAGAAATAGATTAATTATAAAAACACAGAACCGTATATAAATAAATACATAGATCAATTTGTGTTTCAATTCTCGAGAACAAAAAGACCGTTTAAGACGGAAGGATGGGGCGGTGACGGTGAGGGTGGAGAAGGCGTAACACATCTGCTAATGTCTGTTTCTTATAGCCAGGCACTACGCCCAACAGCAGAGTTTCTCGCCAAGGCTTTACGGGAGGACTAATCCTTCCAGTCTTGTTACCAATTGGAGTTCATCTCAGGTTTCTTATAGCCTTCAATTAGTTACAGGTTACATAGTGTGTAACAAAATGTCCGAAAATGTAACTTGTTTGTAACATGTTACACACATTATCGGAAAATTGAATAAATGGCAAACAATGAGATTAAATTCATCAAATTACTTTTCTATTAATTCATACACACACATACAATGTAAAGAAACTACGCTTAATGTCCAGCAGTTTTTACCTGTCTGTAGGGTCAGCTGACCATTGTATTTTGTTTTCTTATTTTATCTGCATTGAGATTGAGACTAAGTTCTAGTAACTAAGTCAAGTTTTGTGAGTGTTCTTGTGTTCGTGAATTGTATGTGATTGTGTATGTGTGTGTCTATGTACTATTTTTTCCACTAATTAGAAAGAATCTGTTTGTTGTTTGCTTGTTTCTAAAGGAGTGTAAACTTTGTGTTTTTTTTTTTATTACTTTTTGTTTGATTGTGAGCTTTTTTTTCAACGCAAGATTTGTTTGTCTGCTGTTGTAAAGGCTAAAGCTTCATTGGACCAATGAAATCTGATGAAACACTGCAACGATACAAGTACCAAGTTTTGTTGACAAAGTGATTTGTTGTAGGTCTGGTAGTGTAGATACAATGAACCCTCCCGAGCAGTGTTTAAACAGTTACTTCAAGTCAGGACTAATTGGTTCCCATACATTTTTTAACATTTGTTTTTTTTTTAATTCTTCTAGAATGACTGCCCGTCTGTCGGTAATGTTCAGAGTAATTTAGTTAATTGTCTCTGATTGAAATTGTGATAATCTGTGTTCACCAACTGTTTATTTCTTTATTAATTTGTCAGATAAGGAATATTAAAATCTATTTGCATGAAAACATTCTCGGCAACTTAAAGTGCAAATATTACAATTATATACAAGATATGGATGCATTTATTTTTCTAATTTTTTATTAAATCTCTAAGGAAAAAAAAGATTTAATGTATTTTGGTGGACAAATCGGTCATGTTTTTGTGCTAAAATATCCATCGATCTTTAATTTAAAATTAAACTGTAACATAGACTCTTTGATTTAGTTAACATAGGGACTGATTATTTATTAGAAGTAATAAATAGATAATAATTTAATATCATTTGCTTATAATACAAATCCGTCTTGTCAGGAGCATTTAATTAAATCAGAATTTTTTTTTGTTTAAATAGAAACTGAATTATCCAGCCATTTGTTAATTTTTTTAAAGCCTTGTATTTACATCAAGTGTCAACATTAATGTCTTGTTGGTTCTAATCTTTTCATCGTTTGTTAATGTTTTTGTTAATGGTTTTGTATTGAGACCAATGAATTGCTCATGTTATAATGCCAATGGGCGCTAGAAGAAGAAATTTGGAACGAGCTTTCGTCCTTCGTATAAGGTATATAAATGTGTCTATGATAATTTCTACTTGTATTCTCTAGGCTACTGTTTGATCAATTTGACAGGTTCCAATCCATTAAAAATCATAATGGAAAAACGAATGAAAAATGCTTATAACTGACCGGGTTAGATTAGAGATGGATAACTGCATGGATCTCGTCTTGAGCTCATGGTACAATGTGTGTGGTGTATATCCTCTGCGCATTATGTGTACAACAGGATGAGGATGATAGATACATAAATTTTGTAACACGGTTATGGTTATTGAACAAGAATTAGGATTATTGATGAATTAGGTTAATATACAAATAAGAGTTACTAATGAAAAATAAATAAAAGGAGCTAGCTTTTTTTTCTCAAAAATTTAAGAAAAAACAAACTAGTTATTAAGAACATATCGATGCGTGACAAAAGTGAGTGTTCGATTCTGTCATCAATGTTACATTACGTTATCTCCCTTCTCTCGTTCATGCCTCACTACCTTTTATTGATTTTTTTTTTTCACAAACTATCTTTTAATATTTTCTATTCGGCCTCCGTCTGTAGCAGCCTGTCTCACATCGATGACGGGGATTGTATCTTCTTGCTATGTTGCTCTGACAACTACCTACTCGACCACCTCTTCTTAGCGGTGGCGTTAACTGTCATGTTGAATGTACTGCCTTTTTTTTTGTTCTAAAGGCCTGTCCTTGACGGTTTTGTCTTATCTCTGCCTCGCCTGGTGGTTGAATAGTAGTAACCATTAAAACTGGCTATATTAGATTAATCAAATCTTAATGTAGTAATAATAGTAACCATTAAAACTGGCTATATTAGATTAATCAAATCTTAATGTAGTAATAATAGTAACCATTAAAACTGGCTATATTAGATTAATCAAATCTTAATGTAGTAATAATAGTAACCATTAAAACTGGCTATATTAGATTAATCAAATCTTAATGTAGTAATAATAGTAACCATTAAAACTGGCTATATTAGATTAATCAAATCTTAATGTAGTAATAATAGTAACCAGTAAAACTGGCTATATTAGATTAATCAAATCTTAATGTAGTAATAATAGTAACCAGTAAAACTGGCTATATTAGATTAATCAAATCTTAATGTAGTAATAATAGTAACCAGTAAAACTGGCTATATTAGATTAATCAAATCTTAATGTAGTAATAATAGTAACCAGTAAAACTGGCTATATTAGATTAATCAAATCTTAATGTAGTAATAATAGTAACCAGTAAAACTGGCTATATTAGATTAATCAAATCTTAATGTTGTTTTTGATTTAAAATTGCCCATAAAAATTTGAGACTAAAAAGATAACTAACACATGATGGTTTTAGTTTAAGGTGCAGGCAAAAGTCGTTGAAGATAGACCTATCTACCAATAAAGTCGTTGAAGATAAACCTATCTACCAATAAAGTCGTTGAAGATATAGACCTATCTACCAATAAAGTCAGTCTAAAAAACGTTTTATTTTAAAACATTTCTTTAAGAATTTGTCAACATTAATTCTACGTATTTAAATATATTTAAACATTACTTCTTTGTATATACGTCTATATAAACATTTTTTCTTCCTATATATGTCTATATAAAACATAAACATTTGCTATACTGTACTGTACTGTAATGTGTATCAAAACATTACTTCTATATATGTTAGTCTATTTAAACATTAGAGAGATTCAGATGTCCCGTTCACAGTTGACGGAGCCAGGTAATTTCTAGAACATGTCTAGATGAAAACGTCATTCGCTAAACTAGATTGATGGCGATATTTTGTACGTGTCATGTTTCGCGAGTCACTTCAGATTCAGTAGGCCTACATTATGAGCTCGCGATTGTACAAAGAAGTTGACTGATATAATCAAAGTCATGTTATTAATGTAAGTCATTTAACAGATATAGTTGAAATTATTTGATTGATAGGCCTATAATTGAAGTCATTTGACTGGTATAAACGAAGCCATCTTTAGTTTGATTTAATTTAATTTTTTGGTTTTTTTAAACATGTTTTAGGTGTTCCTTGAGATTTGAAGATTATGCTCTAGCCCTAAACCTACCGCAAGACGGCGGGGGATGGCGGCTGGCAGTGTTTGAACTGGAACCTTCCAGACGACAGTCCAAGAGTTTATAGCAACGTAAGTCATTTATAATTTAAATTATTTGACTGATATTATTGAAACTATTTTACTAATATAATTTAAATTATTTGACTGATATTATTGAAACTATTTTACTAATATAATTTAAATTATTTGACTGATTATTTGAGTAATATAATTTACATTTATTGACTTCTATAATTTAAGTAACTCATTTATTCAAGTTGGAATTGTGGAAATTCCAAAATCAATTTATTTGTTTATTTATAAATGCTGATTTTTTTGTTTACGATCTATGGTTACGAGGGCAGGGCAGACAGGCATTTTGTCATCTGTTATGTTAAGAGTTGTCTGTTGAATTACTTTTTTTTTTCTATGCTCTATTGGACTCTCGCGGGACTATTAGGTAGACAAACAAATAGTCCGTGTCGTCTACGAAAGTTGAATCCTTATTTCCATTTGTCTTTTTTTATTGTGAAATGGAAATCAGCTGTTTCCATGGACATTTCAGAAGACCAGTTCTTGAGGCCAATAGAAGTACTGTCGGATAGTTCTCATTATACAAGACAAATCTTCTTGACAAGAATTGTGTAGGCACTTAGTATTCCAGAACCGCTAGGAGCTCTATAACTTAGTTCAGAATTGGCTCTTCTGACAGCTACGTGTATACATAGATTATGTTGGAAGAAGGAGATTTTAAAAAAATCATATTTTAGTCACTAGTGAGACTTCAGTCACTCAATGAACTAATAGCTTCATAAAGTAGGTGTATAAAGTACACACATAAATGGTAGCACTAGAAGACAAGATTTTATCGAGAGCAAAAAAAAATTAGGAATTAAAGATGAGGTACTATCAGGGGGCTGCCATAGGTGGAGTTAAATAGAGATGCTGAGACAGAAAAGAAAGGTATCATTTCAGTTTGAATTAGTAGGTGGCTTAAGTCATAAGTAACTTGTGTTATAGATGACAATTCTAATTATATAAAGATAAGAAACAACCATGCACTATTTTTTAAAATTGACTATTACCTTTTTATCTCTTAAAAACAAACATAATCTTGTCTAATACTGTAATACTTTTCATTTTACAAATCTTTGTGTCCGCTTTTCTTTCTAGTAATCCTCCCCCTCCATTCGTATATGACATAGGCCTCCTCTGTCGGACATTCTGTCCTATTGTTTGTAAGGATTAGATCGATATTTCATTTAAATACTTGCTCCAATTGTTAGTAATGATATCAACGTGACATATTCTCTCCTATAGTTAGGTTAGTATTGATCTATATCAAAGTGACATATTCTCTCCTATAGTTAGGTTAGTATTGATCTATATCAACGTGACATATTCTCTCCTATAGTTAGGTTAGTATTGATCTATATCAACGTGACATATTCTCTCCTATAGTTAGGTTAGTATTGATCTATATCAACGTGACATATTCTCTCCTATAGTTAGGTTAGTATTGATCTATATCAAAGGGACATATTCTCTCCTATAGTTAGGTTAGTATTGATCTATATCAACGTGACATATTCTCTCCTATAGTTAGGTTAGTATTGATCTATATCAACGTGACATATTCTCTCCTATAGTTAGGTTAGTATTGATCTATATCAACGTGACATATTCTCTCCTATAGTTAGGTTAGTATTGATCTATATCAACGTGACATATTCTCTCCTATAGTTAGGTTAGTATTGATCTATATCAACGTGACATATTCTCTCCTATAGTTAGGTTAGTATTGATCTATATCAACGTGACATATTCTCTCATATAGTTAGTATTGATCTATACCAAAGTAACGCCTGAAGGTACATACTGTCATACAATGCTAAGATTGAAAGCTAAAATAAAACGAATAAGTGTGTCAGTGTTGGAGCGGGCGTTGCTTGAGTCGGCGGCACATTGCTAACTAATGTGTCACGATGACAACCTCTCTATTCAACAATTTGATGGAAGACGAGGCTTATGTCAGTGAGATTCTAGGGTACGATCTCAGAACATCCCCCTCCTCTCTCTTGTTTTTCTCCAATATACAGACGTCTTCATTCGCTCCTCTGTTGGTGACAGGCCATCCTTTAATATGTGACACAATGATACATTCGACCACTTATCTCTAGTCCAAGAAGTATTGGCCTATAAGACTGTGACACAGAGACACCACGTGTAATGAAGCTAAGGAGATATCAATCAATGATGTGTCCTCAATAGATCCAATCTACACCTCAATCAATGATGTATCCGCAATAGATCCAATCTACAGGGAATGACACTCATGGCTCATGGTATATAAACACATATATATTTGTGTCTTTTTTTCAAAGCCATTACTTCTCCTTCTAAGTAAAAAAAAATGTTTCCTATGTCAGTGGCGTAGATTGGGTGGGGGAGAGGGATTCCAAATTCACCCACTTAAGGGGGTCCCCCAAATGGATGTTCTAATTTTTTTTAAAAAGATTCTTTTTTAAAATTTTACTAATATACTGTACCAATTGGAATTTAGACATATTTTTTATAATGTGCATTATCTCATGTCATGATGTCGAATGTCAAAATGCCGGGGCCCCTAAAATGACCAAGACCCCCGGGCAGCCAAATCACTAGCTACGCCACTGTTGTAGGTTAACTACTATGAAAGAAACCTCTCTGAACTCATTTCACTCTTTTAATAGGACATAATGACTTTCCGATTTCCTGGAAATTTTGTTTCCAAACGTATAAGTGACAATTAAAAAGATTTGAAAGTCGCTCTATTCGTTCTCTCGGATATATTAGTGCCTTATGTCGCTCTATTCGTTCTCTCGGATATATTAGTGCCTTATGTCGCTCTATTCGATCTTTCGGGATTAGTGCATTATGTCGCTCTATTCGTTCTCTCGGGATATATAAGTGCCTTATGTCGCTCTATTCGTTCTCTAGGGATATATTAGTGCCTTATGTCGCTCTATTCGTTCTCCTGGGATATATTAGTGCCTTATGTCGCTCTATTCGATCTCTCGGGATATATTAGTGCCTTATGTCGCTCTATTCGTTCTCTTGGGATATATTAGTGCCTTATGTCGCTCTATTCGATCTCTCGGGATATATTAGTGCCTTATGTCGCTCTATTTGATCTCTCGGGATTAGTGCCTTATGTCGCTCTATTCGATCTCTCGGGATTTATTAGTGCCTTATGTCGCTCTATTCGTTCTCTCGGGATATATTAGTGCCTTATGTCGCTCTATTCGTTCTCTCGGGATATATAAGTGCCTTATGTCGCTCTATTCGATCTCTCGGGATATATTAGTGCCTTATGTCGCTCTATTCGTTCTCTTGGGATATATTAGTGCCTTATGTCGCTCTATTCGATCTCTCGGGATATATTAGTGCCTTATGTCGCTCTATTCGTTCTCTTGGGATATATTAGTGCCTTATGTCGCTCTATTCGATCTCTCGGGATATATTAGTGCCTTATGTCGCTCTATTTGATCTCTCGGGATTAGTGCCTTATGTCGCTCTATTCGATCTCTCGGGATTTATTAGTGCCTTATGTCGCTCTATTCGTTCTCTCGGGATATATTAGTGCCTTATGTCGCTCTATTCGTTCTCTCGGGATATATAAGTGCCTTATGTCGCTCTATTCGATCTCTCGGGATATATTAGTGCCTTATGTCGCTCTATTCGTTCTCTCGGGATTAGTGCCTTATGTCGCTCTATTCGATCTCTCGGGATATATTGGTGCCTTATGTCGCTCTATTCGTTCTCTCGGGATATATTAGTGCCTTATGTCGCTCTATTCGTTCTCTCGGATATATTAGTGCCTTATGTCGAGACTCTTCTGGTGTCAACTTTGGAACGAAACACTGGACTTTTTTCTTCTATTTAAATCAGCACGAAATGACCTAAAGTTCATTTATTTTAATAATTTGTCAACAAAATGTCTATGCCCTTTTTTAATTTTTAAATTAAAGTATGCGTTAATGAAAAGTACTTTAAAAATGTTACGTTGTATTTTCTGTAGCGTACTCAGTGTCACGATCGTGATCAAATATTGGAATCAAACTTCTCTTCAGCAGCTTATCAAAAAGGCGGTAGGCTATAGTGAGATAACACTGATTACCGCGTTAGTACTAAGTCTACCAATCCATAGATAAACTATAAGAAACAAACAAATCACCTGGTACTGGTCCTCTTCTGGTTAGCTCCTCATTTGACGAATGTCAGAACTAAACACCGGCACAATGATGTAAGTATTCCTCCAAATATACAACAACTACAAACAAAACAAGAAATGTCCTCAGGCACAATGCGCGACGAGCAGTACTAGCAATATCCTCCGGCTTTACGTGGGGCGAAATAGAGAAGGACACATCGTTGCTCACCCTGGATAGTATGAATAGGACAAGATCCAATGTGCAATCAGAGGGCCCACGTTCACGCGGACTATCCAACTGTCAAGTTGTACTCTTTATTTATCCCTTCCAGGTTAATGTTTTCTTTCTTCTCTGGCTGTTTCATCCCCCGATACCTGCCCAGTAGTAAACAAACGACACGCGGGGAACAGCAGCCGACTAGACTTTTTTTTTTCTTTTTGTTTGTCTCGCCGAGCGAGTTTCGCTTCTGGTGTGCGCCCCCTCCGCGCTTAGACAGTTTCTGCCGTCAAAAAGAGGAGGAGTCGAAATGTCAAATTAACAGTGTTGCTGGGCGGAGCTACGTTGACGTCCACCAATGGCTAACCAAGTTCTACAGTACTCAGAGCCCGTAATGTTTTTCATTTCGTTGTCCACCCCCCTTCCCGCCTCCCCCCCTATTTCCTAATGAAGCCAGTTTGATCCAATGTCCACCCGCTCACACCAAATTTAAATCGTATTAATGGCGAACTGTTTTCACCAGATAACGAAAATAAATGGCTAATTGTCCAGTCGTCCAGTTCGCGAGCCAATTGTCCATAGAATTCTTTGGATTGAAGAGAATATCTATTAGTAGTTTGATTCTAGTAACGGAACAAAAAACATGAAAAATGTATTTATTGTAAAGTATTTAAAATTTAAATAGATGTGTATATTTCACTTTATTACACGGTCTCGCTAATGTAAATTGATCACATTGTTAAGTATTTTCTAACATCCTATGGCTATGGTTGATACATTTCTATGCAGGCCTACGAAACGTCGAAAGATTGGGATGCGTGGTCGAGAGGCTTGGGGTCTTGGCTACCCATCAAGAGGGCTTTAGTTCGACACCCGACTCGAGCAGAGTTGTGTTTACAGAACGCCTAACGGCAGGAAGGAAAAACTCAAAATTCCCCCCTCTCCCCATCGGTCCACAAAAGAGATTGGACCATAGCGCTCTGTGCATGCTGTAAGCATGAAAATTGCGGTATAAAAAAGCTATTCCTTTTTTTTTCTGTATTCGCTGGTAGTGCGAACATTATAACAACTTACGTAATACGTGTAATGACTAAAAGCTTTATAATGAGGTTATATTATTTGGGTAAGGGATTGTCATAACAACAACTAAAATTGGGGGAAGCTGTCATAGAAAAGAGGTGGGGGCACCGTGGGGTGGGGTTCGTAAAGAGGGTAACATGGGAGAGTAGATGTAGACAGCTTGGAGGTAAGCAACAACCTTTTTACCTACTCTATCTTGTATTCTAAACCACCTTCACTAGACTGTATATTAGAGGACCAGGCATAGGGTTGTGGAGGCGCGGCGGCTGAGTGGTAAAGCTCTCGACTCTGAACAAGGGTTCCCGGGTTCAAATCCTGGTGAAGATTGTGATTTTTAATTACAAACATCAGTAGCAAAGAAACTACTTTAGATAGTCTGTAAACAATGGGAAACGTTTGACCAAGGGGAACTTTACTTTGTTAAGGTAGTAACTTTTACCAAGGGGAACTTTACTTTGTTAAGGTAGTAACTTTTACCAAGGGGAACTTTACTTTGTTAAGGTAGTAACTTTTACCAAGGGGAACTTTACTTTGTTAAGGTAGTAACTTTTACCAAGGGGAACTTAACTTTGTTAAGGTAGTAACTTTTACCAAGGGGAACTTTACTTTGTTAAGGTAGTAACTTTTACCAAGGGGAACTTTACTTTATTAAGGTAGTAACTTTTACCAAGGGGAACTTTACTTTATTAAGGTAGTAACTTTTACCAAGGGGAACTTTACTTTATTAAGGTAGTAACTTTTTACCATGGAGAACATCTGCCGAGGCAATGACTAGATTTGATCTGTCGAGGCAATGACTAGAGTTGATCTGCTGAGGCAATGACTAGAGTTGATCTGCTGAGGCAATGACTAGAGTTGATCTGCTGAGGCAATGACTAGAGTTGATCTGCCGAGGCAATGACTAGAGTTGCCGAGGTAATGACTAGAGTTGATCTGCCGAGGCAATGACTAGAGTTGCCGAGGTAATGACTAGAGTTGATCTGCCGAGGCAATGACTAGAGTTGATCTGTCGAGGCAATGACTAGAGTTGATCTGCCGAGGTAATGACTAGAGTTGATCTGCCGAGGTAATGACTAGAGTCGATCTGCCGAGGTAATGACTAGAGTTGATATGCCGAGGCAATGAGTAGAGTTGATCTGCCGAGACAATGACTAGAGAGTTTCTTAAATTCCTTATCTCCGTATCCCCCTTCCAAGTTCCAATTCCATATTATTTCAAACGATACTAACCTATAGAATATATTATCAACTTAACAATGCGAAACTCGATGAAACCACTAGCCATCAATACAACTGTAGGAAAAGTGACAGTTTGATGTGTAAACAGACCTAAAGTAGTTTTTTTTTTTTTAAATTCTAAGTCCCTTCTATTTCTTGCCAGCGACGCAGCGAACATTTCGAGAACACTTGGTCTGTGAATCGACTATGTTTTATTCCGAGAGTTTCTATAGCACTATGTTTCTTCAATATAACGCTAAACTGAGACTGCCTCCTCACAGAACTTGGAAGATTCTTATCTGGGCTAATCCCTAGAACATAACTTGCTTTCAATCAGGTAGCGGGGATGTATCTCACCCGATCTATCGGAATAGACGAACCCCAGAAACCACGAACAATTAGCCCTGATCGTCAAGATTGCACCCGGTGCCAAATAGCTTTCTGTCCGTGGTGTTGAATGTGTTTCCCAAACGTACCTTAAGTCTAGCCACCAAACATTTTAGGGACTTCAACAGATCTTACAAACATAACGCCCAGTTAGTAATAAATATTCTCCACAGAATAATAAAAAAAAAGTTATAAATGAAGCTTAAGCTGTTTTTTTACCAGAAGATTTCCATCGCAGCATTAAGTCTTGAGCCTCAGAATTTGAATAAAGTAAACACCATTTAACTAACCGTCAAATCTCTTCCATAGACTGGAACTAATCCAACCGCTTCTTTCCCACTGAATCAAAAATAATAATTTAAAAAAATAATAATACAAAAAATAAAAATACCGTGAGAGAAAAAACCCAAGCCTGTGATTTGAACCGTGTATAAGCCTTAGACTTGGCCAATAGATATACAGGAGACTATATTGTAAAAATGTCTACTGCAGAATACAATGAAATGTTCGATATAAAATCTGTCGTGATAACAAGATACACATACAAGGATAACAAGGTTGAAACTATCTTTTGACCGACTTTACAAGGAACTATATTGTTGAGTTATAATACCAGGAATTCTACAAACCGTCAAGTGAAGTGATCTAGAGCCTATATTACTAGCAAGTGATGTAGATTTAAGAATAGTGACTCTACGGTTTAATATATAAACTTGATTTTTTTTTTTTTTTTTTTTTGCACTTTCATTTGCTAAAGTAATAGAAGAGATAACAGTGCTTCTTCCCAGGCTTCATGGAACATTTGAGAAAGCAAGAGATGCAACGAACTCCAAAGACAACTTGCAAGAGCCCGTCTTCTTCTTTCTTACTTCTTCCCTTCTCTCTATCAATACTTTTGACTTTTCCTTTCTTTTCATCTTGTCTAGTCTTTATTTGTTTCTCAGTTCTTTTCTTTCTTCTTAACACTTTATTTTTGTGGACATATTTCTGTTTCTCTCTCTCTCTCTCTCTCTCTCACTCTCTGCCAAGATGGACAGATCAACAAAGCATCTAATGAAATAGACAAGTATCTTATCTTATCTTATATAATATATATAATACAGACGTTACTTCAAAAAAGAAGATGATTACGTCCTACGCGTCATGCATTTAGTCATGCATATTAACCAATGACTTAAATTCTGCCAAGTCACTGGTTTTGCTGGCTAGCTCAGGCAACCCATTCCATGCTCTAATAGCACTAGGGAAGAAGGAGTATTTGTACAAATTTGTCCTAGCATATGGGACGAGGAATGTGCCCTTATCTTTGTGTCTTTCAGAGTATTTTATTAAATTTTGTTTTTGTATTTGAAGATTATGGTTTAGTGTTTTATGTATAATTGCTACTTTACTTTTGAGTCTTCTGTCCTGAAGGCTTTCTAAATTTAGTGATTTTACTAAAGGTGTTACTCTAATCAAATGGGAATATTCGTTTGTTATGAATCTCACTGCTCTATTTTGTGTCTGTTCCAGTTTCTTAATGTTTTCTTGAGTTCAGGGGTCCCAAACAGAGGATGCATATTCTATTATTGGCCTAACCAAGGTTAAATAACATTTTAGTTTTATGTTCTTATTTGATTTATGGAAATTTCTTTTAATAAACCCTTTGATTTTTTTTTTATAGCTTCATCAATATGTGGATTCCATGACGAGTATTTTGCGTTTTTAGTCTGTGTTAGTAGTGTATCATGAATAAAATAAGTGGAATTAATTTGTTTTAGTTTTTTTGTTGTAATAACTGGGTGGAAAGACATGCTCCAATTTGATTCCCATTTCTGTTATTCATCTAATTCTCTTTGTAAAATTTCTGTATCTTGTGTTGTTTTTATTGTTCTATATATATGCAATCGTCTGCGAATAATCTGACTTTTGTTCCGGAACTAATGTTCACAAAGCAACAAGCTTAAAATCGTGACAGAGTTGAGGTCCATGTCTATCTCCTCCAAGTATCGTTCTCGACTAGATACCAGATGTTTCTAACAGTTGACTTCATTAGAGTCACCAATTTCATAAGTGTAAGGGTTAAGACAGATCTAAATTCTTCAATGTTTCAAACTTGTATCATTGTATTTTTTTGTTTTTACTCAAATTTAAGGTAAAGACATTATGAAATAAACAAAGAAAACAATTTTATTGTACAGTTATACCTTGACGACTAGGTCTCGTGGTGTGGCAATAAAGCTAAGATATGGACATTCGAAAACAACCAAAAAAAAAAAAAAAAAGCCTTAAAAATTTCTTCAGTTTTATAGATTTTGATCTTCAGTCAAGTGGTCAGATCACTAGGGACTAGCTCAAAGGACTTATGAAGATGGGGCCAGATCAATGACAGAGATAGCAGACAATAAGTATAGAAGAATGAAATCCCCACTCCACGCCCCAGTGGGACAACTCATCACTATCCACCCAGCAAATGGGAGGGGACAGGGAGGAGGGGTGACTTGACAGGTCCAGAAGACCAGTGTCCTTAGAATCCAATCGAACGATGGCGGAGACGGGTAGCTAATGGAGACGGGAAGAGTGGGGGGGCGCCACTGGTCAGTTCGTTATAGATTGCGCTATAACATCATCGTTTACGATTTAGCTGCCCCGACGTCTGTGTTATATATTTAACACCGTTGGGTTTTCCTCACCATCTTCCAAATCTCGCTCTAAGTCCTCGTCTGCCCAGAAGCCGCTAGTGGATGTGATCAGCAAAGATGGACCTCCCTTCTGAGACACCAGAGGTGTAAATGGACGAGGGCGCGCAGGTCATCTATCGCCCGGTTTGATTGATTTGCTGGGTCAATTACCTTTGGCGTTTTTTTTTTTCTGAAGGTGTCCTCTCTCAAGCCGACGCCGAGTGTAATGTACTTGTAATCTCAAACTACTCAGCTCATTAGGAAATAATTGTTTCCATCGAGTTCGGATTGTTTCGTTGAACAACTTTCTGAAAAAAAAAAAAAAAAAAAAACTTTTTGTTTTGTCACATTTTGTGTGCTGTAAACATTCTTAAGTTTAGGACCCGGAACCGCACTTTTTGATAAGTTAGCTTTAATATTTAGTGTTGGTCGACTCATTTCAACTTGCAAACTGCACATTTTAAAGACAAATGAAAATAAAACCAAATGAAGAGTCGTAAGAATCGTTCAGGGTGCCTTGATTGACTATCAGAGCGCAACGACCTACCAACTCTCTCTTTTTAAAATAGCTAAATTATTAAAATACCCCTTTTAGACAATGCGGCAGATGATGTAAAGGTTATCTGTTTCTATGGCTGACGGTTAACAAGGGTTTCATGTAGCCAGCACAACGACCAACCGCTTTACTTTTTTATTTTTTATTATATTATATTATATTATATTATATTATATTATATTATATTATATTATATTATATTATATTATATTATATTTACCTTTACCCAGTGGCGTAACTAAGGGGGGGGGGGAGGGGGGGGAGAATTTTAAAATCCCCCCGGGCCCCCACCTAGGGGGGGCCCCCAAATGGGTGTCCGAAATTTATTTGTAAATACATAAATTTAATATATTTGATTGACAAATAGTGTCACGGGTGTCTTTTTTTTTTTCAACATTTATGGATTAAATTTATCACAAGGACTAAACCTAGATTTAGGTCTATTAGTACGTTGACTTTGTTGACATTTTAAAAATATTTTTTTCCCACAGAAATCAAAGTTTTTTTTAAAGTTAGTTTTACATTTTAAACTTTGTTGCCAGGAATAAAACTGCATGATATACAGCGAATTCCAGGTATCTTGTTACCTTTACTAATAATATATCTAAATGGCGAGTATTTTATGGCTACACTAATCAACCTTTAAGCAAAATTTACAGAATCGAGTATAACAGATCCAAAAGTTATTCTTAATAATGCTTTATTCGGGTTTGGCGTCTATAATTTCAGAATTTAGCTTCATACTCGAGTTATTTCCCCTCTATTCATCTTTCCTCAATTCAATGGAAACTCTCTTTTTATTTCCATCTAATCCTTTTGCTTTCGCACAAAACATAAACTACCAACAATAACGTAATATCATATAATATTAGCACATCCTTCCTTTTGAAGTTATTATCACACCCTTCTATTTAAAGTTCTTAAGAGTGATATCTACTAGCAAGGCCGGCCCTAGCATTTGCAGGGCCCTATGCGAAACGGATGTCAATATTATTTTTGTTTAATTAGAAAATAGGCATACTTTCGTCTTTGCAATAAATTTTTATCAAATAAAATCTCGCAATGCCACTTTTTATTTATAGGCACCCCAAAATGTCAATTTCGTCTATTGTTCAGGAGATTTGAATAAATTAAAAAAAAATTCAGGACTTTATCGTATATTTCGCCTTTTCGTGAGATTTCTTGGAGGGCCTGAAAAATCAGGAGGTCGCGAAAACCCTGTTATTTTATATACATTATAATGGTTTAATTTAATAATGTACACTTGGAATTAGCGCGGGGCCTATGAAAGCGCGGGCCCACTACGACCGCATAGGCTGCAGTGGCTAAGGCCGGCCCTGTTTACTAGGAACTTTAACAATTCGTCCACTTCTGGTTGTCTTGACTGGCACAACAAGTTCTCTAGACGTTGGTCTATAACTGTCAGTTTCGTTTGTTCCAACAGTTTGCAGTTCATTGTCTCCATCGGTATAATAGTACCCAGAGATGTCTTCATCGAAACTCTTATTAAAAAAGCGTTGATTTCTTCTGTATGTTTTTCCGTTTGTCTTTATGATGTAAGATCTGGGTGCTGAATGTTTTTTTATGACAACTGCTTTCTGACATGTTTGACCTAGACGAACTCTCCGACAGAATAATCTTTAGGTAGTCTTGCTTTTGCATTGTATTTCACTTTGCTTTTCATCTGTCGTTTGTTGAGTAATGTCTCTGCATTTTCAGCTACCGATGGTTTCAATAGTTTGTGATCAGTTGGAATGATTCCCTGAGTCTTCTACTCGTCAGCACTTGTGATGGTGAATACGGCAGTCCGCTTATCGGAGTATTTCTATACTCGAGCATAACGAGATATGGATCTTTCCCACTTTTGTATGCTCTGAATCCTTTTGCTTGCGTAGAAAACATAAACAACCAACAATGACATAATACCATATAATATTAGCACAGAATCTTCTTCATGCAGTGGAAAATTAAGATTTTTTTGCCTATCTTGAATTCTGGTCAAAGCTCTTGCGCCCAATTACTATAGTTCAAAAGAAACTACAAAAGTCTGGACTGCATATACGGGAAGCTGCTAAAGAAATTAGCAAGATAATGCACTGTAGATACCTCAGAATATGCATTTTGTTGGCTTTCAATACCAGAAATAGTGCTCGGCGGTGGGGCTTCGCCCCGCACTGGGGGAGCGCTGCGAGCTCCCCCAGTTCCCCTTGCTAGCAAGGGCGGGGAGTCTACAATAAACAATAAACGTCTTCCGAAAGGGTCAGAATGTAATAAAGATTAATTATGTACACACAAACACACACACATATATATTTTTTTTCTGCCGGGGGTGGGAGGGGCGGGGAGGAATCCCCCCAAACCCCCCCCCCACCCGAAAAAAAATCCTGGCTACGCCCATGATCGATGTAGTTGATGTTATAGGTGTCTTTGCTGCACAGAATTCACGACGTGAAGCGATATCAATTTAGATTTGTCACTTGTGCATTATTTAACTAATAAACAAAGGTATTATTCATTAAAAGAGTCTTGATTACTTTTTGTTAAGTTTACTGATATACTGAACCAATTTGATTTGGGGCTAATATATTTTTGCGTACATTATCCCATGTCATATGTCCAATGTCAAAATGCAAGGGGCCCCCAAAGAGGTCAATCCCCCCGGGCCCCCAAATCCCTAGTTACGCCCCTGCCTTTACCTATCCATTAGTCTGTTGGACCGTTGGGGCACCAAGCAAGATTCGTCAACCGTCTTTCTCCATTCCTCCCTGTCTTTTGCCTTGTTTAGAACCTCTTTCAATGGCAGGCCCGTCCATTCTTTTATGATGATAACTGAGTTGGTTATTAAACTTCATGTTGCTTTCGGTTTATTGATAGTTTGTCTAAACTTTGCATTTATTTTTACGTAAATCTAATCTAGATCTAGAAGTAGACTAGATTTTAAGAGCTCTAGACCAGAAGTTTCGGTAGATCTAGATCTAGTTCTAGATGTCTATATAATGAAAATATATTGTATCTTTGGCTGAGTGGCTAACGTCGATGGTACATGACGGTTCTGTAGTTCGAGTTCGTACCCGGCCTGAGGAAAAAAAATAGAAATTAACTTTTAACTTTAAATATTTTATTTGATTTAAGTTGTGTAATAATATGTTTGTAGGCCTACAATGTTTTTCTTCTTCTCGTTTTGATTTTCATGTTCAACATATAGATCTGCCAAAACCAGGTCAAACACTCTGTACTCTGTCTGAGCCTTTGGACTGGAAGACAATGTCAATGACGTGATGAAGAAACAGAATATGACAAACGTAAGAGAAACTAAAACAGATCAAGATTTAATTTTACAGCCTGAGCGTACTCCACAGATATTTAGAACAAATGTTTACAATATGATTTGATTCTATATATACCAGCGGCCCCTTCAGAAATGAAGATTCTTTCGTCCCCAGAGGATGGCAGCGGGCAGGGTTCGAACTTGAGACTGTTGTGCTATCAGTCCGAGTGCACCCTACACGACCAGGAAGCCTGCAATAATATGTAAACAAATGATATTATTTCAATACTTCTCAGGCTGTACCTTCAATATATAACAGATGTCTTCTTGCTAGACACAAGTAGATCTATCCGCTATGCAACTGTTATGACCTCTTGGTAAAACCAATATAGGCTACTGTCTTTTACTTTAAACTAAATGTTAGTATAAAGTCATGGGTGTTCGTCTGACACCACCAGCCGTGCTAATGCCCGGTGCGATCAGGAGGTCAGACCTACACCTGTTTCAGGGGAACTCAATTAAGATTTATTGAGTTTTGCGTCATTCATGCTTGTAGGTCTTCCAAAACGTATAATTGATATAACCAGCAATATATGTACTTCTAGAGATCGGTATTTGTGTAACGACCCCAGAGGAGGTCACGGGGAAAGACAATATTCATTATTTATGTTTTGATATTTCAAAATGTCCAGTTCCCTCCTCCAAAGCCGGCTAGGATGAATAATGCCAGAACTCGGTGTCATCACTAAGAATAGAATGGAAACTGGAAACCTATTGGAGGAACATTAATGAGGAGGGAGGGAGCCTCGAAAATGATGAACAGGCCACATTCTTGTTCGCGATGATAATGACCACTGCTGTGTGGAAGAGGATGGGGAACCAGAAACTAATGGCGGGGGGGGGGGGGGGGAGACACCGGTCCGTGAGATCTCCATCAAATTCGATTTGTGAACAGTGCCACTTTTTTCGGTCCATTGTTCCCCGAGTAGGACCAGAGCTAATGCGTTCTCTTTGGGCATTACGCGACAAGCTTTGACAGTTGGGATTTCCGATTCTAAAATATTAGCTCTCTCAGCGTATGGGAGGACAGAGCATTCAAGGGAAGTAAATAATGTGTGATCGTCGTCTTGGCAAGATTTATCGACCCTTGGGCACCCCCCCCCCCCCTGGTAGTTTTCGCTAAGGTAGTCCTCAGTCAGTTCAGTTATCAATTACACAGAGACGTGGAGAGGTGTCGTCTACAATATTGTCACACTTTATGGTAGACATGCTCTTGCGAATGGTCAGCTCAACAGGGGACATTAACGGACGATTAGATGTGTGTGTGTGTAAAAATATTAAAGATCTGTTGCTCCCTTAATGTAATGTTGATCTGCTTCGGACTGTTCTCCGTACGTTTTG
Organism: Biomphalaria glabrata; assembly: GCF_947242115.1. Taxonomy (NCBI): domain Eukaryota; kingdom Metazoa; phylum Mollusca; class Gastropoda; family Planorbidae; genus Biomphalaria; species Biomphalaria glabrata. Next base: position 25,544,136 of record NC_074711.1, on the reverse strand, counting down.
TGTCTAGACCTCGAACACTTAAACAATGTTTTTGTTTCTTCGAATTCATTGTCATTATAGTCGGACTGTAATTTACCCGTAACATTGATTCTAACTTCATTATGCTACGAGTACTCTTCATTGCTACTCAGTCTAATGACTCAATATCCAATTATAGTCTAGTTTAGGTGGAGAAAGGACATTATTCGTCTTTACGAAATAAATATTTTAATCCTTGAAGTAAAAATCATAAGAACATTGAACAAACACTATGCTTCAAGCACTCATACATTTAATAAACGAATCATACACGTGAACTTAACATACAGCTTGAAACTGACTTGACTGAAACGTCCCTGGTAGAAGAAAGTCTCTTAAGCTGAAAATGTTGAAGCGGGAACTAAATACGAATGTCTCCTATCTTGTGTTCAAAGCTTCTGTCTCGTATACACTTTGTACACGTTTGTTGTTTTCACTTCCCATTCTAGGATTCAAGTTGAAACTTCGCACAATGGACATCATTCACCAATCGTAAACAAACAACATTTGGTCTCGTTATAATATTGATAAAACAACGAAAAAAACTGTCATGTGATAGCCATTGTGTATTACGTAAATTGTATGGATTAGATACAGAATCACGTGGCTAAATGTTGTTTGTTTACGATTGGTGAATGAGGTCCATTATTCACCGTCGAAGACAATACATAAATCAATTTTAAAAAACACTATTAAGTTAATTAATTAGCGGTAATTAAATAATTTGTTTTATATTTTAAAAAAGTGAAATAAAATTTGCAGCATTTGAGATAAATGGTAGTAATTGTGCGGTTCTTCCCCTTTTATACGCTCTTTTTTTTTTTTTTTTTTTTTTTTTTTAAATAGCACTTTTATAGTTCGCTTGTTCCTATTATCTCCCCTTACACTATTTACTCGTCTGTGTAGAAACTCGAAGCTATAAGAATCGAAAGTGTAAAAAAAATATTTGTCTACACACAAGTCTGCAAATCTTGACACGCACACCAGGTGACATTACCCCGTATGGATGGAGATTAGCAACCATTGCTAGACCTAGACCCCTTGTCAAACGGCAAAGTGAGATCGGAACAAGAGTATAGGATATGTGAGAGAGATTGTTTTGTGTGTGTGGGGGGGGGTGGGGGCGAATTCCAACCATATTTACAGCACTCTGTTTCTTATATGTTTGGATTTTCGCAATCCATTTTTTTTTTCGTTTATACTCATCACAGTCTCTTTTTGGTCTATATCCCATATGTATGGTCACTTCAACACAAAACACTTATGTAGATTAAGTTATATCTTAAAAGTGTTTGTTGTTCTGTTATATTTCGTGCAAAAATGTTTTTTAAAAAATCAGTCAAAGGCGTACCGAAAGTGCAAGGCACCCAGGGCAACGAGGGCTGTCTGCGCTTCTCCTCCCAGCAGTGTAAGAACAGTCATCAGTCAGCAATACAAAACTTACTTATAATACAAAACTTACTTATAATAAAAAAAAACTTACTAATAATACAAAACTTACTTATAATACAAAACTTACTTATAATACAAAACCTACTAATAAATCAAAACTTACTTATAATACAAAACTTACTTATAATACAAAACTTACCTATAATACAAAACATAATAATAATACAAAACCTACTAATAATACAAAACCTACTAATAATACACAACGTACTTATAATACACAACTTACTTATAATACACAACTTACTTATAATACAAAACTTTCTATGATGTTAACGAAGTTATCGAATGCATGATCTTTTGTGTAGTGTTTTGCTACGTATTTAGGCGTTCCCTGAGTTCTAAAGAGTGCCACATTCTTTAATTAAAGTTTTGCCACTGCCCTTCTATCTCAATGACTAGTAGGCATGTCACAACGATTAGAGCCATCGGGAATATCCTTTCGCTTAGGTTTTAACCAGTTCAGCCTCTAGACTCTGTAGCTAACACTAACGACAAAGTGCCCACTCTAAAAATGTCTTTTAAAAAATGATTGGAAACGGAAAGAAAATGTTCCTTCTACTAATCTTGACACTGGTGTGAAATCGCTGGTAATATTTCATGATATAATTTTTGATTCTAACTCTCCGAACTGTCGAAATGAAATTAAGAATGCACCATATAGCACAGCAGACGTCAGCATCCTAATACCCCTCCTTCCCTCCCTTTTTGTTTCTCATCTTCCAATCGATCATCTCTCCCACAGATGGGGCCTAACACCTCGGAGCCTCTCCGTGAGACCGGCACTCCGGACAATGATATTTTAATGAAATATTAATGGACAATAACTTTTCTGGACGTCCGAGTCTCTACGGGGCTGTGGCGGGCCTCGGACGTCTGTCAGCAAGACACGGCAAACTTTTGGAGTCAATTTTGGCGCAAACTGGTAATGGCGAGTGCGCTTGATTACATTCAGTGATACATAGCCCACAGTTTGTACTACAGATAAACTAGTACTAGTAATACTGAGCTATACACGAGGACTGTATCCACTATGCTAGCTGTGTAACCATTAGTGATTCCAGGCGTCGTACTTCTGTCTAACAAATTAGCTTATGATTTAATATTTCTTATATTGCTAAGCTATCATAACTATACAAAATACGTTTTCTTCATTACTTTTTGACCAAACTCAGAAAGTTTAATACGATTGATTAAAGGGCTTTCTGTTTTCAATTTAACATTTACAAAAAAACAAAAAACAAAAATCCAGATATCCCTGCCATGAAATAAAATCATCAACTATTAATTAAACTTTTATATTAATAAATAATACTAATATTAAACTCTTTTCGGTTGTTCAGAATCATTGCATTTTCATTTTCATTCACTTTTCGTAGAGGAACCTTCCTAGCTCATCGTTAAGCAATGCCGACTAGCTTCATGTTTATATAAGAAGCTTACTAAATTCCTTCTCATATGTAGCATGCTAGTAAACACCTCACCCAGTCATTAGGTCAATACTGGTCTACTTGTAAGGTAAACGAGGGTGTCATATAGCAATGCAATACTAACCGCTTTTTTTTTGTCCCAATTAAAGTCAGGTACCCGAGTTGGGTAGACTCAGTGACGTCAAAAATATTCAATTCTACAGCATTTCAAACTCCAGACCCATGGGTCTGAAAGCCATGCGCTTTACCTCAAGAACACCCACCCCCACTTTACGTTAGCTAGTAATCAATCATAAGGCATTGTCTTCAATTCCGAAGATTAAGGATGAGTACAGTAGTTCACGTGACCACGTAAACTCAGTTGCAATCTGCACAAACTTGTCACACCTGATGCACTGGCCAGTCTGTCACCAATACTGTTTGTTGAAAATGAATATACTTTTTACTGACTCGACCACTTAGTGAGGTGACCAAGCGGCGCAGGAGGTTTGCAGGGGGCATGGTTCAACAGAATGTCTCGCGCCCTCAGATGACAATAACATAGAGGATGAAACGAAAGTAGCGTAAACAGGGGCGGCCTTATATAACATGGCGCCGCATCTTCATGGAGGATCTGAGGGCATCAGACACGAGTTGAAAAGAGGCTCCAAACATTGAAGGAGACAATGTAGCGAGGGAGGATATAAGCGTAAGTAGGATAATTCCTTCTTTGAACCAGCCAGAGTTTATCATTCACTTACTTTGACTTTCCCACATCAGTATGGTATCTTTATTTTGAATTGGTCATTCCGTTATTTACTTTGAATTTGTCTTTTTTGATATATATCGTTCCAAATTAGTGCAATATCTTTACTATGAATTGGTCATTCTTTTATTGAAGTTCATTCATCATTTACAAAGCTTCTATCAACTCACTCTGCCTGTCTATCTGTCTTTCTGGTAAAAGTTTGTATACGTTATTTCTCCCACACCCGATCAAGCTGAAATTTTGCACAATTATTAATTCTACCTGACAACATAAGAATCAATTTAAAAAATAACCAATTAGTTAATTAAATATTGGTAATACATCATTTTGTTTGCTATCTCGATCAAAGGATAGAAATTGTAATTGAATGAAATGGTGGTATAAGCTGAATTAGTCCTTTTTAAAGATCTTTGTCAGAGTCTTAGTGAACATAAGCCTGAAAAATAGGACGAGACTATAGAAACAAGAGATAACTATACCACCCTCCAATCTCATAAGCTCTCCACTAGCACAGTGGATATCGTGTTGGCTTAAGAAGCATGAGAAGGCTTGAGCCATGAGTTCGAATTCAGGTCGTTACCCATTTTTTAAAATATTTTTATAAATGCTTTTTTATTGTTAATCTTTATCTATTACAAATTTAATTACGTGACTGATCAAATCAAACTAATTGATACAAGTACGCTTAATGTAATCTTCGTTTTTTTAAAACATAAATACTTATATTTTCTTAACTACAGTAGTACAAAATCTGTACTTTAAATTGGTCATTTCTCCACTATCCGTATTGCGTTTTCAGTTTGATCTCCTCATATCATATTTTAAATAAGAGATTACTCTCAGTAAGTTCGTATTCTATATGAGAAATAAACAAACACTGGTTTGTCTAGCATACTTGACCCCTTTACAAACTCACCCAAACTGAATTACACACACATATGTCACATGACTTTGTATTCTATCTTTGGACATACTAGAAACAGCTGTCACTTTCTGAAAACAAAAATACTAGCTAAGTGGATTTAAGTCCTTCGTCGCCTATCTTAACATAACAGCAAGTTTCTGAACGGTGAAACTATGACTGTAATCGCTTCTCTCACTTTAGTTTCACTGACTTTATTGTGTAACTCTAATAAGATCATCAGGAGATAGGGTTGTCCTGCGTTCACCTCTGATGATTACCTGTGTTCTAGTCATTGATCTTTTTCCAATGAGAGTGTCAAGTTCAAGAAAGGGGAGAGAATTAATGAGCGAGAGTTGTACAGCTGTGCTCATTTGTCTCCCTTATATTCTTTCCAACACGGCCTGTAATGGAGCTACCTAGCAAGTACATCTAATTTGAGAAGTGAATTCCCAGTAATTCTAGTTGTCTTGTAAGTTGGCCGGCCCAAAATACAAAAACTCACTTTGTGTTTTTTTAATGATGATTTCACGTTGTTTCAAAAAGAAAAGAGGGAGGGGGAGGCATCTAAATTACGGGGGCGCTGATGTCATGCTAGCGTAAACAAACACAAAATTGTAAAGAAGACAAGCAATTTTTTAAATTCAATTTTCTAATTTAAAAAAAAAAGAATATCACATAAATACATTTCACAAAAGTTTTTTTTTTTTTTTTTTTTTTTACACTACCTCTATTCAACTCGTAACTTCGTGGGAACTTCCTAAAACCTGGAAGCTTCTGGGTGGGCAAAACCTGGACACTGATCTTGAAAACAGCTCTAACGATTTTCCTAGATATTTGACAGTTGATGTATATCGTTTGGAAAAGGATTACTTACTCGTTGGCCAAACTGGAAAAACTCTAGTTTGACTGTGGAAAAAAAATCTAGTTTGACTGTGGAAAAACTTTAGTTTGGCTGTTATATATTTTGTAAAGTAAAAAAAATAAATAATTTAAATTTGGCTAGAGATGATAAATCTAATAACTTGGTCTGACTAAATGATTGTTTGAAGCCTTTGAGGCTTGAATTCAAACACTACAAGAGATATGGAAAGGGAGAGATAATTTTAAAAATATGTATATTGTCATTTAAACAATCTAGGCTTAAACTGATACACTTGCCCTCACTGTAAATTATTGTCTTATTTCTGTTTGAAAAGCTAACTTTAGAGGTGTTATTTGGTGCGCACCACCTCCCTTTTAATAACCTCTACCTGTTTATAGTGATCTTTATCACCATGCTGTTGTTTACCTCTTTGTATATAAGCACGCCATTTAATTGAAGACTCGACTACTCTCATCCAACACACTAGCATGCCTAAATGAGTTGTCCTTAGATCTTATTTGGGTCAGTGGGGGCAGTTACTGCTGCGTATCGCAGAGTTCGCATGACATTGTTGACCTCTGCCCCCTACTCTTGAATTTGTTGACTCAACTATTACCTCTCGAACCCATCCTGTAAAAACTATGATGTCACCTTTTATTTCTAATCGTTGTTATTAGCATGTAATGTGTTCACACTCTGATGATAAGAAGAGATTGCTGGATCAAAGCCGATGAAAAATGTCTTTACATAAATAAACATTCTGGTTTTATTTATTACCTTTCTCATTTGTTTTCTTGTTTACCTTCCCTAAAGCTAGGCTTATACAACTGTACCTTAGTCACTTTGTAATTCATTTTCAAGCAGATATTGAATAAAGTATGTAATGATAGTTTTCGATAAATATCAATAATATAGTGTAATGACATGATATGTACTATTTTAGTGAACTCTCTATAACATTCTGAAGCAGTAACTTATTCAACTATTGACTGAGACATTCATGGCTTGGGGAAGGGGGTACTACATGAAACCTTCTATCAGTGGCTGCCCAATTGTGATATATCTGTTTATCCTTCTATCTTTTAATATACATGTAACTTGCAATACTAGAATACTTTCCATTATTATTCTTATATAAAATAACATATACCGATAGTCACTCACTAACCATGATTGAGATTCAACAGATGGAACCTATAGTCATTGTAGCCTCCGAAACGAGAATTTTCTATTCTGGTAGGACTATAGCAGTACCACCCATTGACAGGATGCAAGAATCATCTTGTTGATCTTAAGAAATCGCGAGGCCTCGATATGTAATGAATACATGAAAGAGTAATTTGTTATAGCCTGGTTGACGTCTGCTATCACACTTATTGATCCTGAAGTACGATTTGATCATGTTGATCTTCAATTCTCAATTTTTTTTCTCGTTTATTTTATCCTTTTGGATTCTTGATCCGCTCCTGACAGCCCCTCTCCATTGTGTGGGGCGCGAGTCAACGGGTAGATTGGTCTCTGGTGTTTGGTCCTTATTATTACTAATACTATTATCAAGGGTGTTGGTCAACATATTTTCCAACAGTGTATGGCGCTACCCCTCCCTTATCAATAGTGTATGGCAATACCCCTCCCTTATCAATAGTGTATGGCGCTACCCCTCCTACCAAAAGTGTATGGCGCTACCCCTCCCTTATCAATAGTGTATGGCAATACCCCTCCCTTATCAATAGTGTATGGCGCTACCCCTCCCCTACCAATAGTGTATGGCGCTACCCCTCCCCTACCAATAGTGTATGGCGCTACCCCTCCCTTATCAATAGTGTATGGCGCTACCCCTCCCCTACCAATAGTGTATGGCGCTACCCCTCCCCTACCAATAGTGTATGGCAATACCCCTCCCCTACCAATAGTGTATGGAGCTACCCCTCCCCTACCAATAGTGTATGGCGCTACCCCTCCCCTAGCAACAGTGTATGGCGCTACCCCTCCTACCAACAGTGTATGGCGCTACCCCTCCCCTACCAATAGTGTATGGCGCTACCCCTCCCCTACCAATAGTGTATGGCGCTACCCCTCCCCTACCAATAGTGTATGGCGCTACCCCTCCCCTACCAATAGTGTATGGCGCTACCCCTCCCCTACCAAAAGTGTATGGCGCTACCCCTCCCCTACCTTCGATTCTCAAAACGTTAACGTTCTTAGACTAAAATTTTAATTCGAAGGTATCGAAATTCCTGGGAGATCGATTCTGACCAGAAAATCGGAGGTTAAAAGGCACTCAACTCGAACAGATGAAGTTTTATCTAGACTAATCTAGAGACTAGAGTGAAATTAACATTAAACATAAACCAGCATATAAAATGGCTATGTTGGCAATAGATGTTTAGTCTAACGTGTGTTTATCTTTTATAAATGTGTAGCCTTAACTAACCCCATTCCGCCTCTTAACGCAGGACAATCTAATATTCATAGATTCCCTTGTTGTTCTTTTTTTCTCACCTAAATTATCCTCCTGCCAACTACAAACTGTTTCTAACTATGAAAAATGTGGGTCTAGTGTAACAGCTCCTTCTCAACACCGAGAATAGAAATACTTCTCTGTCTCGAGATAAGAATTCTGAGCTCCCGGCGAGCCCCCCAAACCCATCCGCCATTAGGGTAGGTCTTAAAACGACAAACAGTAAAAACGTAGACGAGAATCTAAAAGAGGTCTCCGCGTGGATCCAATTTGGCAATGATAATACGTCTTTTGATGCCAGGGCTTTGGCGACAAGTGCAACCAAATATTGAAAACATGTTCTTTTTAATGCCAAGCCAGGAAGACCAAGAGGCTGCTACATAAATTACAGAAATAGAGGAGGATAGGGAGGGATTTTGACAAGAGAGGATAAAATAAATTTCAATTGTGGGGCAAACGCGCGCTTAAATGGAGGAAACTCGGGGAGGAAAAAAGGATGGAGAGATAGGAGTAGGGGAGAGACCCAAGAAACAAATAAAGGATTTTGAAGTCTGCTTTGGAAAAAAAAATACATCGTTTCCATCTATTAGAACCACTTGGCATCGCGCATGTACCATTTCCTTTCAAAAGTCTGGAACAATTAGAGCACTGAGGTGCATTTATGTTCGCTGCTTAAAAGTCCATGCTGAGATTCCGGTTCCATCTTTGATCAATGATAGTTGGGCTGTGGGCGATGAGCTGTTGTTTAGAGTTGGGCGGAAATGTCCGTGTAGTTATTAGACTACCATGTCTTTAAGCCTGTACAATTCCCTTAAGTGTATTGCTTAATTGTGTACAAGCAAATATTTGGCTATCAGTATCAGTCATGATCTGTATTGGTTGCAACCATCTTACATGGTACAAAACAGGTAGCCCTATATGCTAACATATAGCATTAAAAATCTTTATCAATAACAACCAATTATACGATACAATTACTTAATTTGGTTAATTATATATTATACTAGACATATGTTACCCGCGACCCGCGGGTCTTTATTTGCGCATTACTTTCGATATAGTCACTGAGAGTGTTTTGTAAACAATTAAACGAAATAATAATGTAATAAGTAAAGCGAATGTGTCAATGTAAAAATAGTGTGAATGAAGCTATCAAATCAAAATAGCTAATAGGCTTAAATTCATTTTTTTTCTTCAAATTAAAACATTTGCTTGTAGGCCTACATATATTTGATTAAAATTTGAGATGAATAGACACAATTTTGTATGTTCATGTGTATAAAGTATAAAGTAGATCTTGAGGTAGACATAGATCTAAATCTACACTAATCTAGAGTTAAAAATTGGCTTTTATAGAGTTCATTCTGTGCTGCGCATGCGTGAACTTTTTTTAATGAATGAATATAGGCCTATCTCAACACGGCTACGCAGCTTTAGCGAACAGCGAACGAATGTATTAAAAATGCTTTAGAAAAAAAAAATTGAATGTTAATTTGATTAAAATATGAAATGAATGGACAATAATTAGTATGTTTATTAGTATGTTTATGTGTTAAAGCATAAAACTATCTTTGCGAAAAAAAGTTTTATCATCTTAGAGTTCAATAAGAGTTTTAGACCTAGGAATAGGAATAGACTCAGTAGAGAGATGTGTTAATGTGTAACCATTTGGTAATGTCTAATGAAAGAATGATCGCCAGGAAATCTGTAGTCACAGATATCAGGAACTAATTTATGTAAAAAATGCTTTTGAATAATCTAGTGGATTGGATTTAGATGTATGTTAAACGTAGCTAATGATCCTTTCACGTTATTTCTCTTTCGTTACGAAAATAAAATTAGTTTTGCGAAAATGGGTTTACCCGAAGTCTATACATATTATCTATTAAAAACGAAAAGAGAGATAGCTTTGTTACATGAATGGGATTATAAAGTGAACAATTAAACGAAATAATTTTTAGTAGCCTACGCGATTCATGAATGAATATAAATCTAGGCCTATCTCAACTCGGCTTCGCAGCTTTCGTAAACGAATGTAGCTTTAGAAAACCAAATTTGAATGTTTATTTGATCAAAATATGAAATGAATGGACTTTAATTAATTAATTTTATAATATAATGAAATCAATGGATCTTCTTTTGTATTTTCATGTGTCAAAGTAAAAAACTATCTGCGCAAATTGTATTTCTTAAAATTAGATCTAGGTCTAAATCCTTTCTATCTTTTCTCATGTCAACATTGTAGACATGGCCTAGATCCATAAAATACTATAGCTGTAATAGAGTCGGACAACTTTTTTTTTTTTGAGGGTCTTAAGTTTGTTTTAGGGCTACAATACATACACTACGGTCTAAGTTAGTACCCAAGGAACATTCCTGCCTAGTTTTATCAAGATTGGTCAAGCGGTTTTGATGTCTATAAGTAACATACATACATACATACATACATATATACATACATACATATATACATACATACATACATTCATACATACATACACTTCACATTCTACTTTACAATATATATTATATTATATTATATTATATTATATTATATTATATTATATTATATTATATTATATTATATTATATTATATTATATTATATTATATTATATTATATTATATTATATTATATTATATTATATTATATTATATTATATTATATTATATTATATTATATTATATTATTGTTATGACTTTGCCATGCGCACCGCCATCCAAGATAGTGCAGAAAGAAGGTGCGCACTATCAGTGACCAGACAATTCGGATGTTGACATAAGAGACTAAGTAGAGAGCCAATATGGAGATGCTGTGCTCAAGGCAGATGTCCTTTGTGTTTGTCATGTTTCTATGTAAATAAACGTCTATGTCCTCGTTGAGCTGCCTCCCTTAAGCTATTATATTATATTATATTATATTATATTATATTATATTTGCCCGTTATGATTGTTCCAATTATTATCTCCTTTAAAAATTTGGTCTGGCTGAAGTTTTAGAAATTCTAAATCTTCAACATGACTTTGTAAAAAAAAATAATCGAAGTTACTGATCCTTTAGTATCTTATCATATCTTATCTTATATAATACAGACGTTACTTCAAAAAAGAAGATGATTGCGTCCTACGCGTCATGCATTTAGTCATGCATATTCATAGGCGTAGCCAGGATTTTTTTTCAGGGGGGGGGGGGTTTGGGGGGGATTTTTTCTCACTCCCCCCCCCAAGCCCCCCCCCCCCCCACACACACACACGAAAAAAAAATATATTTATTTATGTGTGTGTGTGTGTACATCATCTTTATTACATTCTGACCCTTCATTCTTTCGGAAGACGTTTATTGTGCCCTAGAATAGGTTCTTCCTGGAGTTAGTGAAAAAATTGTAGATTCCCCTCCTTTGCCAGCAAAGGTGTCTGGGGGAGCGCTAGGAGCTCCCCAATCGCGGGGGGAGCCCCGCCGCCAAACGCGATTTCTGGTATTGAAAGCCAACGCTACGCTCAAATAATTTTAGTGTTTGATTTGCTTTTTTTATATTGAAGAGGTATTTTTAAGCATCAAACCCCTCAAGGGGGGGGGGGGTTAAACTCAAAACCTCTTTTGGCAACGCTCGTAGCATTTTGAATGCTTAATTTGCTTTTTTTTCTTACACTGAAGATGTATTTTTTAGCTTCAAACCCCGCTGGCGTGGGGTTTAAACTCAAAACCCCTTTGGCTACGCTCATAGATTTTAGAGTGAGTAATTTGCTTTTTTTTATATAATGAAGAGGTATTTTTTAGCTTCAAACTCCACTGGAGGGGAGTTTAAACTCAAAACCCCTTTGACTACACTCATAACATTTTGAGTGTATAATTTGCTTTGTTTTTATTATTAAAGAGGTATTTTTTACCTTCAAACCCTGCTGAAGGGGGGTTTAAACTCAAAACTGAGTCAAAACCCATTAAGCTACGCTCATAACATTTTGAGTGCGTAATTAGCTTTTTTTTATATTGAAGAGGTATTTTATCGTAAATTGTGCTTTTGGAATTTGGGGATTGTCGTTTGCATTTTTTGTTTGTTTTGTTTTATAGAAGAGTGGGATTTAACTGATTTAACTGGTAGGGGTTTTTAAACTCAAACCCCCTGGTAGGGGGTTTTAAACTCAAAACCCCCTGGTAGGGTGTTATAAACTCGACCCCCCTGGTAAGGGGTTTTAAACTCATAATCCCCTTGGTTGTGATGGGGCAAGTGATGGTTTAGTATTAAAATCTCACCTAAAATAAACAAAATCAAAGCGGAAGGGGGATGGGGGTTTGAACCCCAAGAACCCCCCCCTGGCTACGCCCATGTGCATATTAACCAATGACTTAAATTCTGCCACGTCACTGGTTTTCCTGGCTAGCTCAGGCAACCCATTCCATGCTCTAATAGCACTAGGGAAGAAGGAGTATTTGTACAAATTTGTCCTAGCATATGGGACGAGGAATGTGCCTTTATCTTTGTGTCTTTCAGAGTATTTTATTAAATTTTGTTTTTTGTATTTGAAGATTATGGTTCAGTGTTTTATGCATGATTGCTACTTTACTTTTGAGCCTTCTGTCCTGAAGGCTTTCTAAATTTAGTGATTTTACTAAAGGTGTTACTCTAGTCAAATGTGAATATTCGTTTGTTATGAATCTCACTGCTCTATTTTGTGTCTGTTCCAGTTTCTTAATGTTTTCTTGAGTTGAGGGGTCCCAAACGGAGGATGCATATTCTATTATTGGCCTAACCAAGGTTAAATAACATTTTAGTTTTATGTTCTTATTTGATTTATAGAAATTTCTTTTAATAAATCCTAATGCTTTGTTTGATTTTTTTGTAGTTTCATCAATATGTGGATTCCATGACAGTTTTTCATTTATTATAACACCTAGGTATTTTGCGTTTTTAGTCTGTGTTACTGGTTTGCCATGAATAAGATAAGTGGAATTAATTTGTTTTAGTTTTTTTGTTACTCTTAACAACTGACATTTTTCTTTGTGGAAAGACATGCTCCAATTTGATTCCCATTTCTGTAATTCATCTAATTCTCTTTGTAAAATATCTGTGTCTTGTGTTGTTTTTATTGTTCTATATATTATGCAATCGTCTGCAAATAATCTGACTTTTGTTCCTGAAGTAATGCAATTTGGTAAATCATTTATGTAAATTAAAAATAGTAGTGGACCCAAGACTGTTCCTTGAGGCACACCTGAGTTTACTGTTATCGGTGTTGATTTAGAGCCATTTATTATTCCAGTTTGTTCTCTCCCTATCAGAAAATCTTTAATCCACTGATGCAGTGGAATATGCCGAAATATTTTAATTTTTTAAGCAAATTATGGTGGTGAACTTTGTCAAAAGCCTTAGTAAAATCTAGTAAGATAGCATCTATTTGTTCACTATTATCTAAACCTTTTGAAAAATCATCAATTAGTCCTATTAGTTGTGTTTCACATGATCTATATTTCCTAAAGCCATGTTGGTATGGTGTTGGTATGGTGTAAGTGGTTTATGATGTTGCTACATATTATGTGTTCTAGGATTTTACATGTGATGCTGGTAAGTGATACTGGTCTGTAGTTTCCTGGGTCAGATTTTTCTCCTTTTTTAAATAGGGGGGTGACATTAGCTTCTTTCCAGTCCTTTGGTACTCTGCCCTGGTTAAGTGAAGCCTGAAAGAGTATTTTGAACACTGGGGCTAGCTCATTGCTTAGTTCTTTGAGTAATCTAGCTGGAATACCATCAGGTCCAGACGCTTTATTTGGTTTGGTGTAGTTTGGTATAGTAGCATGGTTAAATAAATAAATAGATGTTCAGAAACATTTGGCATACAGTCTCACTCTTAAGAGGGGGGGGGGATTAGGGCTGGGTAAAAATGTTCTTTTTCTTTTTAAATCATTCATAAATTATTAAGAGCATATTGATTACTATAAGTCATTGCGATAAATGGTCTATAAAAAAACAACTTTTCTTATGTTAATTGTTTAAAATCAGCATAGTCTACATTTTATAAGCTAAACTTTTTTGATAACCCCAACTTTTTAATAGTCTAAACGTAATAGTCTAGAGTTATTAAATAGAACATCAACCTCGAAATATTAAAAGCTATATGTTAAAAAGAAAACATATCTTCAGCGTTACGAAAAAAATAATAAACTTATATCAAAGGTATTAGAATGATGACATTAATAGCAGTCAGCACTTAGCTACTTGGCTGCTGGGACCAACATGAATGTTTCCTGATTAGATTCCACTTGATATGTTGCCTCGTCTTTTCAAGAATATTATTTCTGGTTGGGTGGCGCTCGTATATAATAAAACGTCGAAGCATCGCACTGAACACACATTTTAATGCGCCCAACGAGTGGACGATTGCTACAAAGACAAGAATCATAACAGATTAAAAGTTTTCCAAGTGGTTATCTTAAAGGTTCCAGGGTTCGAATCACTTAATAGTTCCTTTTCTCGTCCTCAGCCCAAAACAAGAAATAAACACAAATATTTAAAGCGGAGATTCAGTTAAATCAAGTTTTGAGGAGGAAAAAAAAACACAAGAACTAACCTAGACAATTTTTCTGGATGAGATTAAAACAAATAGAGGGGAAGGGGAAGTTACTCAGGATAAGATAAAATAGTTGAGATTTGTTCAGACATTTTATTTTATATAAGTATATATTATCCAATTTTAGGGAAAACTTTCCCGCGTATGGGGTAACGATGTCAGAAATCACGTGCTTGTTGCCTTAAAAATACTTGTACAAAATAAGCTGCCAGTTTGCATTACTCATTGAATACAAATTATAAACAACGAAAATAAAAAATAATATTTAAAAAAAACAAGGAGATATAATTTGTGTAGCAATTTCAGGCATTTAGCTTTCTCAATACGCTATGATCCTATGATCACGTGTCTGAACCAGAAGTGCGTATCTGTGTGAATGTTACAGTGATCTTTTTTTTTTTTTTGAATGTATTTATATGAAAAAAAGTTGAACATTGATTATTGTGTGCAAAACAAATCATAAATGTCAAACCATAAATTTCCCTATGTGGACAATTACTTAGTAATTCTTTTCCAAAAGATATACATAAATCGTAACATTTCCAGGAAAATTGTTAGAGCTGTTTTCGAGATCCGTGTTCTTGTTTCGTGTTCTGCACATGTTATACCGACGAAGAATTTGCAGGAGAATAAGAGAAACAGTAAAAAAGGAATGTAAAAAAAAATGTTACAGGCCGTTGGGGTATAAGCTTGTAGGAAATACTTACATATACTTGTATGAAATACCTACATATACTTGTATGAAATACTCACATATACTTGTATAAAATATTTACATATACTTGTATGAAATACTTACATAAACTTGTATGAAATACTTACATATACTTGTATGAAATACTTATATATACTTGTATGAAATACTTACATATACTAGTATGAAATACTTACATATACTCGTATGAAATACTTACATATACTTGTATGAAATACGTACATATACTTGTATGAAATACTTACATATACTTGTATTAAATACTTACATATACTTGTATAAAATACTTACATGTTACATGTTTCACTTCTTCCTTCAGACTTGAAGACGTCCTAGCCCAATTCTGCCGTGTCGTTTTTCTTAACCAAAAGATCTATAAATGAAAGAAACAGCACAATAAGACATTTATATAAAAAAAACAACGCAATCATAATATTTAACATTGAAATACAAAATTGTCCAAAATCTAGGAAGCATTAAGAAGAAAATTGAAACATTTATTTATATCTTTATTTTAAATGTAAACTATTTTCAGATGAAGGAATGGGTTGCCTGAGTCAGCCAGGAAAACCAGTGACTTAGCAGAATTTGGGTCATTAGTTAATATGCATGACTAAACGCGTAGGACGTAATCATCTCCTTTTTTGAAGTAACGTCTGTATTACATAAGATAAGATAATAATTAACTAAACCTGAACTGACCTGAAGTACTGTCCAGAATTGCACAGTTCACAGCAGCACTTGCTAACCCAAACAATCTGGAAAAACAAAGTCATAGCCATCGACACTAACATCAGACTGATGCGCTCCTTGCTCATGGCCACAGTCTTGCTTTGATTCACCAATGAGACACCGATTACAAAAACTCCTTTGCTCCCGTGTCTACTGAATCATTAATCACAGTTCAACTAAAAGATATACATGTCACTTTTATGTGAATCCAGTGTGAATGTATTCTATAGTTATATTTTTGTTTTGTTTTGTTTGTTTGTTTTTTGTGTCTTGCAAAAATTGTAAGACAAATTTCCTTATGGATAATAAAGATTATCATTATTATATTATTATGAACTGAAGAACTAAAGAGGAGGATCCTTATTATGGAAATGAGATACTAGAGAAGGGTTCTAGGTATCACCTACAAAGACCGCATCACAAACAAAACAGGCTCACAAAGGAACTTGGCCCTCACGATGACCTGCCAATCATTGTCAACAAAAAAAAAAAACGCAAACTGAAACTTGATGGCCATATCAAAAGATTCTCGGGGCTCGTGAAGACCTTCCTACAGGGAACAGTATCAAGAAGAAGAGGAGACAGAGAAAGCGATAGGAAGACAAAATAAAATAATGGACAGACCTGTCATTGAATGAGATTTCATGCAGGGCAAAAGACAGGAATGAAAAAAGACTGTCGACAGATCATGTGTGGTGCCCCAACGGTTCAACTGACTAAGGAATGGAGGAAGACGGTCGGCAGATCATGTGTGGTGCCCCAACAGTTCAACAGACTAAGGAATAGGGGGAATGTGAATGTGAAGGATTTTTTTTTAAAATCCTAAATAGAAACGCAATTCTTACCCTCTGATTTTTTCAAAATTTATTCTATTGAATATACAATTTGAATACCCGATTAGTAAAACATTTTTTTTAAATTCAGTTTAAATCTTAAATAAGTAAGTAAATTTGTTTTGTTTTGCAATATTGTTTTGCTTTTGGTTGGACCATGGAGGGGGTGACATCTGAACAGGTAATGTAGACGGCCAGAAGACTATCACATCTTTACAGATATCTTTAAATTAAAAATAGAAATTATTTTAAGCACTCACTATAATCTATAACGTTACTGAAAAATGTAAAAAATAAAATCAGAATTTGACCAAACGAAACAAAAAATGGAGGGTAGAGAAAGGACTGAGTTCAATTTGTGTTTGGGTCATTTCCTTGGATATAGTTCTGACGTAAATGGCCCATCAAAGTCTCCAGGTTTCTTGTAAAATATACTTTTTAGAGGTCATAAAGCCAGATAAAGCCATTTATTGAAATCATTAAAGTCAAGGAGATAGACAGACAGAAGAGAGAGAGAGAGAGAGAGAGACTCACAACTGGTACGCGACTGGCTTATCTTAATTCACTAACAGAAACAAGTAACACAAAAAAAATAGACCTATCTATAAGCTAGCAACTACCACCAAGAAGACAGCATCTATATTTTTAATTTTAAAAAGTTCCTTTGAAGACGATTCCACACTGGGCTTGCATGTGATAGGCTAATCTTCATTGCTCGCTCCTTCAGGGCCCCAAAAACCGTCTTCTATCGGAGGAAAACCACTGCAATCTTCAGCTCGAAAATGTTGTTAACAGTGAGAGAAAATTTGCTCGACGCCAGCCCTCTTCATTGGCCACAAGGAACTGACAAGGAGAAGTGACGTCACTTAGGGGACAAAACTAAATGTAGCTTTTTTTTTTTCATTTGACTTGGAGTCCGAGAGAGTTTTTTTTTGTTTTTACATATATAAGTGCCATTATTTTTTCCCTATGACTTAAGTGGAACGGTGTGTATGTGTGTGTGTGTGTGTGTGTCCTGGCGATTGAGTGCAGAGCTTGTTGCCAGCGTCGTATCTTTATGAGAGTCTGTAAACGGCATGACCTCCTCATCCACTTGAAGTCTTTCTTTTGAAGATGATGTGAAAAGAACGTGTTATCTCCCCTAAGAGGAGCAGTTGCTTTTTTTTTTTCATCAACTTCTTCATCTTCATCAACTCCTCCTCCCGTCTCCTTTTTTTTGCCCCCATTTCTTTCTATGATAAATGTATCTGGAATCAGAACTTATCCAAAAATTTTGCGGTGATACTGTGATAAGTTTGATACAGCTGAACAATCACAGAGATGAACGTAGCAAGGATTACAGCATAGACACTCTCACACACACACTCATATACAGACATACTCACGTGACTACGTGAAAATGGCTGGTAATTTATTTTTATTGAAGAGGTTGGCGGGAAGGTGAAGGCATGTTTTGTGCCTAACGTTTTAAAACATATTTTTTTATATATTTTATGTGCGAGTGATAAGAATGTTATTCCGAGTAGATATTCAGCCATTTATGTGATTTTTTGATGGCAGAGGGCGCTGTAGTAGGCAGCATATCTTGTGTGTATATGTGTCAGTGCTGAGGTTGTCATTAATCAGGTGTAATTGAATTGGACGTGGCATACAGAGAACGGAAACACAGCATTGTCAGTAGTATCATCGTCATCATCATCAATGTCGTTATCTCTCTTCCTCTCTCTGTCACTCTCCCTCTCTCCCCTGTCTTTATTGGTTTAAGTGTGTGTGTGTTAAAATCGTAAATGTCACTGCTTTAAATTTAGCTTTCAATAGTTTGTTTGTGTGTGTGAATAGTTCAAGATAGTTGTGTGTGTGAATATTTCAAGATAGTGTTTATGTTTGTGTGTTTGAAAGTTCAAGATAGTGTGTGGCAGTGGCGTAACTAGGAATGTGGAAGGTGCCCCTGCATTTTGACATTCGACGTAATATTTAATGTAAAAACACATTTCGAACATTCATTTGTCCCCCCCCCCTTCCCCACATAAGTGTGGGGGCCTGGAGGATTTTCAAATTCGGAACCCCTCCCCATTCTAGCTACGCCACTGGTGTGTGAATGTGTGTGGGAATTATAACGATCAAAATAGATTTATTAGATAGTTTTTTTTTTCATAAAAACATCAACTGTCAAATTTCATTAGAGCCGTTTTCAAGAGCCATGTCCACCCAAATTCCAATGTCCATTGTTTGGAAAATAGGTATTCGATTACGTGATCAGAATATCAAACCTAAACAAGAACATTATGTGGTCGATTTCTATAATATCAATCACTTCGTGGCCAAGGAGTAAAGCGCTTGATTTCCAAAACGAGGGAATTTTGAGATTAAGATCTTTTCGGGACGTGACGGACGTCCATGAATCCTCCCACCTCTCTGCGTACCTGACAACTTTTGGAGAAATGAAAGATGGTTGGTTGTTGTGCTGGTCACATGACATCCTGTTAACAATAGGCCATCAAAATAGATGACAACTAGAAACACGATTTTTTCTTTCTGTATTGGTCTCGTAATACTATTGTGATATCCAGACAGACGCATCTTTACAGTGGCAAACACTTTATAATAGACAAACTCAGCAAGAACAAATGGCGAACGTTTAAGTTGCGTTAACCACTCAAGACATTTCAAAACGCGCTTTCCAGACTTAGAACTCCCACCACGACAGCTTTCAATAATTCCATCTCGTTGTTTGAGCGCCAACAAGCAGCCGACTGTTTCCTGAGACAAACTTGTGCTGTTAGCGTAACCTCCAGGCTGATTAGACTGTAGACTAGATGGCCACACAATAGTTGACTGTCTCAGTTCAAAACTCCGTGACGAAGTTGTTGTTCAATTCTTTATTTCTGGATCCTTTGCTAAGAGTTAGGGTTTAAAGGTCAAAGGTTGAAGTTTTCGACTTGTGTCTTTCGTCTTAGCATCTTATTCATTTCCGGTTTTGTTATTCTATTTGTAGGATGATTAAACAATAGAATATTTTTGTTGAAGACATTTTCATATGTCGATAAAATACTTGGAAGTCTGTGTAAAGAAAAGTCAAGTTCTCATTTGAGCGGTCCATAAAAATAGATAAATTTAAGCTTAACTGTTGATGCTAGAGATTAACATGGGGGGTATAGTCTTATAGGTAGGTCATGGTCTTGATTTTCTTTTACTCAAGGGTCAAATAAAAATCGAGAGTTGAACTTCTGGGGGCCACCACCGCAAACTTTATACCAGCTTCCGAATGCTGAACATTTTTTTTTTAAATCTAAAGACGTTATAACCAAAAACACAACAATACTACAGTAATTCAACATTTAGTTGTTGTTGTTGTTGTTTTTAAATAAATAATATACAAAATAAGTCAATAATTGAACTAGCAGATTTTTATTTAAAAATCATAAGGTACAAAAAATGAAAACGAAAAAGCATACCATTATTGAAGTATTCATTGTAAACAATGTCTCTATATGGCCAATACACAGAATAGTAATACTAATAATAATAAAAACATTAAGTTAAAATATATTTTAAAAATTGCATTTTAGTGAGATACTCGTTGGAGTGAGGGAAAATAAGCATTGCACTTCAGGAATGTCCAACATTTTTTGTGTTGCCTCCCACCGAGTTCAATAAAAGTCCCTTTCAATACACTTTCTTTTGCACCTAAAACATTGGCCTTCATATCTTTCCTATCCACACACACACGTATTCCTTTTAGTACGAACACATCGTTTCCCTCTGCCTACATCTCACAAATATCTTTATTCCTTTAGATAAATATGTTTTTCTAAAAAGGATTCCTTCCTATTAACAAAATCTTCAAAATCTGCCTGTCACTATCAGCGCCCCTCGGTTCACCCGCTGCGGCGGGAGTGGGCGCACCACTCCTCAACCCCGACAAAACAGTTTTCTCTTATAGTTTCCAGTCGCCTCTCTAACCACTCTAAATAAGAACGAAGAGAAAAAAAAACAGAAAGGAAAGACTTATCTGTCAGGTGAATCGGTTGGCAGTGCCGTATCATACGTCTGCTCACATCGTCCAATCAAAACAAGGGGCGGGTGGATCCCAACATTGGACTAGTGTATTCCCCACCTTTCCCCTTCTTATATTTAACATCACTGTTCGGACCAGCATGTACTTTCCATTAGATAAACTTCAAAGCGGCCTTATTATTGATGGCGCACATAGAGAGGTGCTTTGGGGGTGAAGAGGATGCCAGGGTGAGGCAGGGATGATCTCAACTTCGTGGGAATATTGAAACTTTTTACAAATATAAAACTTGAAACTGTTTCATTTGGGATGTATATGCTGGTTACGAAAACATTATTTATGATCCCGATTTAAGCCACTAAATGCTACTCAATCGTCACCTGTTACTAGCATGACCACGCTCTTTCTGTTCTAGCAGTGAGCAGTATATTTGCCTTTATCCCTAGAAACTGTTATTCACCTAATTTAAGGCTAAACTTTTAGGATACATCTACTTCCTGTTTCATTGTTGTCATTGGTTACAACGCTAAAAAAAAACATTTTTAAAAAAATTTACAAAAATGAAAACTTGGAGAGATTTTGAACTAGCGACAACGTAAGTCAAGTGAGTCAAATAAGTCAAGTAAGTCAAATAAGTCAAGTAAGTCAAATAAGTCAGTAAGTCAAATAAGTCAAGTATCAAAGACACTGTATCGAGAGGTTAGTGTTGCCAACTAAAATGTGTAAGCCTACCAAAAATACTCCATCATTAAGAAATGGAAACATTGTGACTTTATTAACGAGTAGTTTATAAGCAAAGAAAGTTTATGCCAGTTAAGAGTTCATAGTGGACATTCCAATTAGTTGATATGTACAGAGTGACTATCTCGAAAATGATGTCATAAAAGATTTTCAAATATCAAAGTTTGAAAAGAAACATCAGATTTTTACATTTGTACAAAATAATATATGTAATATTATTTGTAATGAAACATCAAGATTATCACGTTTTCCAAAATAGACACTGAAAAGATGGTATCTAACGAGAAAGTAAAAAAAAAAACATTGAATAAAAAGATCCAAGATTCTTTTATTATGAAATGACAAAAAAATTCGGATAAAATTTAATGTAATGAAACTGTTGAGAATCGAACCAAAGTCGCTTGCATAAACACTGTTTCTATATCCGCGCTTCCACCAAAAGAGCCCTGCCTGAAGTTCTTACCTCCCAGAAGAAATGTTTGCCACCAGGTAAAGGGTAGGGACTGGGGGGAGAGGAAGAAGGACGGCGTGCACGCCATTGAAACTAATCTGTCTGTTAGGATGTCGTCATAATCAACTCCTTCAGAATGCTCTTGAAGTCTGCATCCACTGAGTGATGAGCCCAACCTGGAGATCACATCCGCGTTAAAAAAATAGTACGATGTTCCATTCCAGTAAGTCTTTATGACAACCCACTGCCTCCCTCCTCTCAGTGCATTCCTCATCTCACTTCACCTCCTCTCTCCTCATTCTCCTTTCCCTCAATACTCTTATGTCAAAAGGAGGGACGCTGTATTTTATTTACTGGCCCAGAAAGTCAGGCCGCGAGATGCGCAAAAGGGAGAGAAGCAAAGGTGAGCTAACTGACAAGGGAAACTACTCGCATATGTTTTTGCAATAGCTATTAAACGCTAAACGATTATCGAGACCAAGACTGAGACGTTGCTCTCCCCCAAGGCAGGAGTATCATTGCAACCAAATTAGCTCTAAACGAGACAGTTGAAATTGTGGGTGATTGATGGTAACGACAGACTTTTTTTGTGGAAACTTTCTTCAAAAATAATAATCATAAAAAAACGTGAAAGTCTTTTTTTAAATATAATAAAGAAAGAGAAGGGACGGGAGTGGTGGGGGGTCGGTGAAATGTAGATGAAAGTTAATAAGTGAAGAAGTGGATATTTTTATGAGTTTTTCCATAACTTCGCTCAGGGTGGGAGGGTCAGAACTAGCTCTTTAAGCTGCCTGGACCAAAGGTTTATTGAGTTTAAAGTAAGAGTACTTGATGGTTTGGTGGAATGGATGGGAGGGTAGAACTTTGTGCGGTGGATGTTTGGGGTATAAGTTCCTTTCCTGTCCAACTTGCAGACGTTGTCATTACTTATCTTCCAGTTTCAACAAATTTAAACGAATGTTTTCGATCAATATCGTACACCTCAGTAGGCTGAGTAGGCTCTAGGATTGAACTCTCCGGCACTGGACAAGTTAGGTAACACCAGAGATAGAAATAAAGCAACACGGGCACGTAGACGTAACATTGAGACTTGAATCCAGAGGAAGTGACGACATCTGTAGTCACGTGATTAGGCTTAACTCAGTTGTTTGCAAAAACTAATAAACTAATAAAACTAATAAAAATCTCCTGAAAAATTGACAAAATTGTCAATTTTGGGTTGCTTATCCTACGCGCGATAAAAAAAAACGGCATTGTCTGCTTTCCTTTAATAAAAATTTATTGCAAAGATGAATGTATTTTCTAATACAAATTTTAACATTATACTTATCTCAGCCCAGACTGGGCCTCGCGCAATCCCTTTCGCATAGGCCTCGCAATTGTTAGGGCCTGCTTCCCTTCCCTTCTGCATTTGAACAATTTCGTGTTTGCCGTTCGCACCAGGAATTACATCACAATTTATTGCCAACTGAAAAGTTTGACCTATAATAAATTAGATTTCGATCTATGTTCCTTAATACGATGTATTGTCAAACTAACTGTTTTCTTAGAGCTTTTTCAATGATGTTCAAGTTTATGTTGTGAGTCCAATTTATTTAATGTACTGCAAGCTCGGGCGACTAATACAGCGTCACTTAAAAAAAAGGTAAAAAAGAAACAACTTCGCGTTGTATCAAAGCCAAGTGAATGTCTAACAGAGCTGACATATGCACATACTTTCATGATATACCATAAAATACCATATTATTCGCAGATAATTTTTAGTTTGAGAAAAAAAATCTTAGTAATCTCTCAAAATAGATTCACGTAATTCTATAACTTAAAAGTTAAACAAAATATTATTATCTTCGTAAAGAAAAAAATATATTCTTATGCCACTGCCGAGTTTTTCTACTATACTTATTTCTCAAAAGATACGAGAGACATTAAGAAAAAAAAAACTCTTTTAACGTTCAGTTTTCTTGCGTTCCCTGTTGTGTACCCCCTTTTTTGTGTTCCTTGTACAATGTTCCCTGTTTGGTGTTCCCTGATTGTGTGTTTCTGCTAATTTCTATCTCCTCCTTTAGAGAATCCTTGAGCTTCCTGCGAGGATATGCCTCTTTAACAACCAGCAGCTGCTTTGAATTGTTCGGTCTGGGCAAACACTCTTCTGTGGCCTTTGGGATTTAGTCACACCTTGTAAACGACGCCACCACTTCTTAGTCTATTATCTATGGAAAGTACACACATGCTTCTTATCCAGCCCCTGAGACACTAAGTCCCTAGCAAATAAGACGTACAAAAGATGAACGTAGAGATGGGGAGGTGGTGGTTACGCTTAGGGGCTTAATGAAAAAAGGACGCGCAAATAATAAGATAATGTTATTTTCGAAGTGCCTTGTATGCTGTAAGCACAGACCCACAGCCATTTAAAAAACTATTTTTTTTAAATACCTAGCTTCTATTTATACGTTTGTAATGGGGAAGAAATTGAGATGTGGGTCGAGCAGCGAGTGTAATGAACTGTGAACAACATGACTAGTTTACCAGCTAAGAAGTTCATGTGTGTGTGTGTGTGTCTGTGTTTGTAGTTGTGTCTATTTCTTTGTGTGTGTCTGTCTCCTTTATCCACAAAAACAAGTTAATTTATAGTCGTTTTAGTTCAGGCAGAAAAATAAAGGTATTGCGTGAAACAAAAGAAAAGAATTGTCGATCTAGAGTTTGCATTGGGTGCCATCACTTGAATGAACAAAGCATATAAGACAATCTTTAAGATTGATAACAGGTTCTGGGTCATCAAATATATTTGCATCATTTGTGTGGAGAAAAAAATATGTTGGATTGTTTTCTCCAGAATTAATTTCCAAACATTTTTAAATCCCCCCCCCCTCTCTCTCTCTCTCTCTCTTGTAACTTATAGCAAGGTTTCTATTTTGAAGTAACGTCTGTATTATATAAGATAAGATAAGAAAATAAAAAGTAATATCTTAATTGTCATTTGTCACACGAACTAGATAGATCTAGCTAAATCTAGACCTAGTTTTAGATCTAAATCTAGATTCAAGATCTAAGTCTAGGTCTAGAACTAGATCTAAGTCTAGATCTAGAAATAGATCTAAGTCTAGTCTAGAATTAGATCTAATTCTAGATCTAGACATAGATTTAGAATCTTGATATAGAATCTACTATATCTAGACTAGAACTCGTATGAATTTACACGTTTAATCTTAAAATTACTAGACCTAGGCCAATGTTATGATCATGAATAGTTGGCCTTTTGTTAGCGGGTAATGCCATTACTAATGGTGTACTATGCTGTTCGTATCCGATTCATTTCTTAATGTGATACTACTGTTTATATAATAAATAAATCTGCACCCCTAAGCTGTCAGAAGATAAGTTATTGCCTTAATAATTAATTGTGTTCAAATTATTGATACATTTATTATAAATATATCTAGATCTAGGTTCTATTTAGTCTTATTTAGACTGTCAAGTGTAGGCCCCTAATATGAGGATATGTCAATTTTTTTTTTACCAGTGCGCGAATCTATGAATGAAGATTGAGTTATTAATGAAGAATACCAAGACCTTTAAAAAAAAAAAAAAAAGTTACCTACGCTGAAATTTTTCATTGAAAAGTGGTGTAATTTTTTGAGAAATCTGCTTGCATATATAATTTAAAAAATTAGATGGGTTACTTTTGGAAAATAAAAAAGTAGTCGTTGCATCAGAACTTTGAATGATCTAAAATATCATTATGTCCGATTTTCATTTTCTGTTCTAGTTTATGAGATCTAAACGGGACTGACGGACAGACAGGCCACACATAACTAATAGCATCTTTTCCCCTTTCGAGGGGCCGCTAAAAATATTTCTAATCACACATTTTATTGTTCTTGGTCTAGATCTATTAGCCTACAAATTTAATTACATGACAGATCCAAAGCAATTGATAAATTACACTTCGTAAAAGTTTTTTTTTTTTTTATTAAAGTATTTTTCACGTTTTTCATGTATGTTGGTGTAATTTCTCTTCTAATTTAAAGTTCATCTAGGACTAAAACGCAATATGTTTTTAAATCGGCTGGAGTTTGGAATGTAAATGAATACTCTATAACCAATTAACTTCCCATTGAGAGTTATGTTCCAACAAAAATAGGTGTTCCGTTATCTTATCTCATAATTTGTACACACCTGTTCATGGAATAATAATATTTGAATGAGGAGATAATTAGAACTTGAATCATGTGTGAACATATTTGGATTGCAAAGCTCTTAGTTTCTGGCTACTAGACCTGGCTGATATTTTACACTTCGGATTTGTGAGGAAGCCTATGAGACCAAACTGTTATGGGTACCGAACGTTAGTTGGTGAATGTTTAACAATTGGTCGTTAGGCTGGACACAAGTCAGCCTAGTCGACCCTCAAAACAGATGAGACAGAGAGAGAGACAGAGAAAGAGTTAGTGTGTGCCAGAGAGAGAGAGAGAGAGAGAGAGAGAGAGAGGTGAGAGAGTAATAATATCCCTTTAAGTCCTTGAAGATATCCCCATAAATGGCTCCTCTCTCTCTCT
Source organism: Biomphalaria glabrata (assembly GCF_947242115.1). Lineage (NCBI taxonomy): Eukaryota > Metazoa > Mollusca > Gastropoda > Planorbidae > Biomphalaria > Biomphalaria glabrata. The sequence continues at coordinate 25,517,655 of NC_074711.1, read as the reverse complement.
TTCTCTCTCTCTCTTTCTCTCTTTCTCTCTCTCTCTCTCTCTTTCTCTCTCTCTCTCTTTCTCTCTTTCTCTCTCTCTTTCTCTCTCTCTCTTTCTCTCTCTCTCTCTCTTTCTCTCTCTCTCCTTCTCTCTCTCTTTCTCTCTTTCTCTCGACCTTGCGATCTATAGGGCAGAGGATGTAAAGATCATCTGTTTCTGTGGCTCACGGTTAACGAGGGTGTCATGTCGCCAGCATAACTACCAACCCGCTTTACCTTTCCCCAACTATCGTCAGGTACTCATCAGGGCTGGGTGAACTCAGAGGCGCCCTCAATATTCCGAAATTAAAAATCCCAGTATTCACCAGAATTCGAACCCGGGACCTCCAAGCCCTTTACGACTCAGCCACCGCTGAATATATATAATTCGTGCTATTTAATATAAATACATATAATGAAAAGACTCAGTAAAGAATAAAGAATATAATATTTGAGGAGAGAATCAGGGCAAGCTAGATAACTCTTGTTTCTATCTTCCCAATAGTTTTGCGCGTCGTTAAAGTCCCGGTACCACGGTTAGCACGGTACCAATAAGAAAGAGATTACCGTTCTTAGCCTCCTGCTTCATTAGTTACCTAACTACTTTAACCAACACTTAAGACCAGGTAGATGACAGAACGCAGGTGCTATAAATATCTATTATCAGTAATTTAACTGATACCATGAAGTGTATAAAGGAAGAACGGAGATAGATCTTTATATTATCAATTTTATAAAGTTATTTAATGGAATATTGGAATAAGCGATATGTCGATATCTACTTGGACAGATGATTAATTAACATAGATCTAAGATTCTTATAGAGTACCACCACCTTTAGTAGAATCATTAAATTTAGAGAACCTTCATGATACAATTTTCATATACAAAGGCGAAATCTAATAAAAATAACTAGAAAGACACAAAGATAAAGCACATTTCTTGTTCCAAATGCTAGGACAAATTTCTTCAAAGACCCTGTCTTCCATAGTGCTATTAAACATGGCATTGGTTCCCGAATCAGCCAGGAAAACCAATGACTTGGCAGAGTTTAAGTCATTGATTACCATGCATGACTAGATTGACCTAGGGACTCGCGTATGAAAAATAAACATTTTTTTAAAGTAACGTCTGAGTTTTTTAAGACAGCACTAAATAATTGAAAGTGCAGAATTAAAAGCGATAGTGTTAGCGATGAGGAAAGTAAGTAAATGCTAAGAACACCAATTTTGTATCACATATAGGCCCTAGACAGGCCACTTGCGTCTGGCTCAAGAAAAACTGGTCGCCCCCCCCCCCCCTACCTCCTTTACGTGGATGTGATAAAACGAGATTAAAAATTAGCGAACATTGATACTGACCATTGGGAAGACATAGCCTTAGACCGCACTAGTTGGAGAGAGACGGTGACCAAGAAAGCTGTGGACAGCGAGAAAACATGGGCCTCAGCTCTTGAAGAAAAGCGTGCCACACGGAAAACGGCCAGCTCCTCTACCATCAAAGCGAAAGCCACCTTGACCTGCAACTGCAATATATGTGGATGGGAGTGTCTCTCCGAAATAGGGCTCCACAGCTACGTGAAAAAGTGTTGGAGATGAACCATAGTCGTTCTACGACTGAAGGAGGCCAATATATGGGCCCTATCATGGGCGTAGCCAGGATTTTTTTTTCGGGGGGGGGGGGGGGGGTTGGGGACATTTTTTTAATGTGTGTGTACATAATCTTTATTACATTCTGACCCTTCATTCTTTCGGAAGACGTTTATTGTGCCCTAGATTAGGTTCTTCCATGAGTTAGTGGAAAAATTGTAGATTCCTCGGCATTACCGGTACTAGCAAAGGGGTCTGGGGGAGTGATAGGAGCTCCCCCAGCGCGGGGCGAAGCCCCGCCGTCAAGCACTATTTCTGATATTGAAAGCCAACAAAATGCATATTCTGAGGTATCTACACTGCATTTTCCTGCTATTAAAAAGTTTTTTTTCAAAAACCTAATGTGCTATTCTTACTGACTTAGACCCTCCCGCGCCGTTCGGCGCATTTGCCGTCAATCTGTTTCCATAAAAATGTCACTGGTAATGTCTGAAGCCTCTTCCCACCTGCCATGAGGACCTTCATGAATGAGTGGCGTCAAGTTGTACTAGGATATCATTGCAACTCTTCTTATGCGTAATTCATTTTGTCGGAGAACATGTCTCGCAAACCTCATGCATCGCTCTCTCACAATCTTACTAAGGGGTCGACTCCCAGTTCGGCATAGGATTTCCTTGATTTAGACCCGATCTCTATAACTGACTCCTAAAATCTGTCTTAGCCATCTTTGTTGAGCCACATTTAATGTTTTTCAATTTCGGCAGATGACTATTCACTGCAGTTTATTAATGGAGCCCTGCCACTGGTAAAAATGTGTAACCTCTCTTGAATACGCTCTTGGAATTAAGTGACTGTAGTTTGCTTTAGATTTTATATCGACAAGAGTAGTTTTATCGTCAAAATCATCTGTTGGGGGTTTTCCATCTCAAAATGCTCTGTAGGGGGATCTTAAACTCAAAACCATCTGGAGGGGTTTTAAACTTTAAAAAAAGCCATCTGTAGAAGAGGGGTTCAAACTCAAAACACCCGATTGGATTGGCTACGCTCAAATAATTTTAGTGTGTAATTTTTTTTTATTTTTTTTTTATATTAAAGAGGTATTTTTAGCATCAAACCCCTCTGAATGGGGGTTTAAACTCAAAACCCCTTTGGCTACACTAATAGATTTTACAGTGAGTAATTTGCTTTTATTTATATTGAAGAGGTACTTTTTAGCTTCAAACTCCACTGGAGGGGAGTTTAAACTCAAAACCCCTTTGACTACACTCATAATATTTTGAGTGTATAATTTGCTTTGTTTTTATTCAAACCCCGCTGAAGTGGGATGTACGCTCATAACATTTTGAGTGCATAATTAGCTTTTTTTTATGTTGAAGAGGGGGTTTATCGTAAATTTTAGAGGGGGTTTTAAAATCAAAATCTTCCTTAACTGTGTTCTTGGAATTAGGGGATTTTCTTTTGCATTTTTTTTTGTTTTGTTTTATAGAAGAGGGGGTTTAAAACTCAAAACCCCTGGTAGGGGGTTTTAAACTCAAAACCCCTGGTAGGGGGTTTTAAACTCGAACCCCCCTGGTAGGGTTTTTTCACTTCGAACCCCCCTGGTAGGGGGTTTTAAACTCAAAACCCCTTTGGTTGTGCTGGGGCACGTGATGGTTCAGTATTAAAATCTCACCTAAAATAAACAAAATCAAAGTAAAAAATCAGTCACTAAATTCCGATCCCCCTGGGGGTCAACCCCCCCCCCCGGCTACGCCCATGCGCCTTATATATATCAGACCTGCCTACCAAAAAAAGTCCAAATGCGTAACGCTGATGGTCAAAATGCGTATTTTGGCACCAGAATGCGTAACACTTAAGCGATCCACTATTTTGTCATATATATATATATATATATATATATATATATATATATATATATATATATATATATATATATATATATATAATATTAGATCTAGATGTCATGATTAGATCATGGAACTATACTAATGGAACACCAGCTTCGAGATTTTATGATCAGAGTGCCGTCGCGCATCTTTTTTCACGCACCATACCAATTTGAAAAATCGATGAGGATGCCAAAGAAGAAATTTACTCCGAGAGCCACTTGGATTGACCTTCATTGAGAGTAAAACTTCCCCACACTATATTTTATTAGATCTGTAAAAACTTTATCCATTTTCTGACTTTCTGATAAAATAGATACAATTTCCCTGAATAATGGATCGTCACAAAAGATTTTTTTTTAAGGCCACTTCATTAAAATAGGTGTTTCCAGTACTTCCTTATTTGGGTATTTTACACAAAATCTGGATTTTTTTTAATGTACATGTCATTTTTATCATCTGTCCCGCGCAACCAAACCATCCACTTTTCCCAGTCACCAATGTTCTTAACAAGATATCAAGAGAGAGAGGCTGGTCCATTATTTGCGTAGTCCAGCCAGCTTTTTTTTTTTTTTTGACAACCTTTTTTCGTTCTCTCTCATGAAGGATATGTTTTGAAAATTAGTCTTACAAAATACAATTCCAAACCAACTCATGCAGTTATCGTTTTTTCACAGTATTGAGGAGTCATCCTTTTTGCTAGCCAGAGTGTTAATTGGCAAAAGTGAAAAATTCATTTTCTTTAATTTTTTAAAGTAAATATTCATAACTATATCTTTTATATAATAATATATTTTTAAAATAATAATCTTTTATATAGACATGCTTTAATAGATCTAATAAATTATTAACTCGGACCTACCAATATGGGTATATAAATACTTAAATCTGGGTATTTAAAATTTCGAATGCGAATTTTTAAAAAACCGGACTTATATTGATCTAGATCTCTTGTATAATATCTAGAATAATATAGATCTACAACACCTAGGCCTAGACTAAAGTTAAAGACTAAGGTCTAGATTTATTTAACGTTTAAAAAAAAAAATCAATAGATCTAATATAGACAGTCATGAGATCCACTCTATTTTATCTAGATCTAGACCATACATGAGATCAATAATTGTCAATATGAATATTTATAGATCTAGTCCTAGTCAAATCTAGTGACTCTAGTCCAGAGTCTAGAATCTAGATTGAAGATTCTAGATCTATCGAATCTTTATCGATCATCTATGATCTAGTCTGTCTATAGCTATACTTACTATTATAGGCCTACACTTTTACAGTATATGAGTATACTCATACGAGTCATACTGGCTATACTATAGTTATAGTATAGTATAGACACTATAGTTAGTATAGTTAATACTTTTTAATAGTAGATCTATAATCTATCAATTCTATCTAAATTATTCTAAATCTAGACTTCACTTTCACATCACATTCAGTCATTCACACGATTATTGATACAGACAGTGAATGAAACGAATGCAGTGGTTATACTGATTATACTTAAAGTGACGATGTAATATACTACTTATAGATCTACCAGTTGATAAACATCATCATCATAGATAATAATCTACATCTATAATCATAGTGCCCTTTATTTAGTCAATATAGTCAAGTCAAGGTAGTGGAACGTAAACTCGAAGGTTTAATACAATATGGTATGAGTCTATGAGTTAGTATAAGATCTAATTATTTTGTTACTTTGTATGTGACAGTATGTCAATGTCTCAATTAAAATAATTAATATCACCAGCCATATCATTTTAAATATTTAAAAAGTAGACATAGATTTTTATTATATTATAAATAGATAGATTAGATCTACATATAATTTTACAAACTTTAGAAATGATTGATTTTATTTTTTATTGATAAGCCTTCTAGACTAGCATCTCTAGCTAGACTCTAACATGTAGATTGTAGATCTTTGAATTGGATCGATATTCACCTTCCTAAATTGTCTCTAAAGTCTATAGCTGATTTGAGAGGCCCAACGAGGCAAGACGAGTCTATTAGTACTCTGTCTCTTGATCTATCTAGTAGGCCTACTAAGCTAGTGCATTAGCCATAGTGTAGTCAAATCTTGACAACTAGTCTTTTAGATCTGAGCTTCTAGAATAATTAGATCTAGATCCAGTTTAGATTTAGAGTATAAAAGTTTTTACTACCTAAAATACTAAATCTACTGATCTAAATTCTAGATATATAGATCCAGTTCAGATTAGGATATAAAAATATTCCACTAGCTAAAATTCTAAATCTACTGATCTATACTTAATATGTTAGATATTATATGACATCTATCTACAAAAATTATTATTAAGATATAATTATAGATTCTAGACTAGTTATATATGTACATAAAATATATAAATAAAAGATAAAATTTATGCAGGCCTAGGTCCCATAAATTTATAATTGATCCAGATCTATCAGTAAAAGTTACCTTCGATTGGAAGTTTTACCCAATCTAATCTATATAAGACAATTTATAATCCATGCCTTGCCTACACCCCATATATATTAGTTTCCATTCCATGCCATACCCATGAGTTCATGAAATAATAAATGATGTGGTGTCAAGTTGGATCTATCCCCTGAAATTCAGTACTTTAATATAAAACTCACATATCTAGTTAATTATTTGCTGACACTCTGATAAACTTGGACTTGTGTGATACATATATGTTTCTTATCAGATTTAATTAATGAAGTTTTGGTGCATTTTAACCAGTAATAAGGCTTCAAAAGTAGCATCAGGTGTATTCTAATTATTGGTATTTTTCCTGGCAACATTTCTATTCTAGTCTGTGATAAATTATAAATAAATAAAAATGTTTGTAATGTTTCAGTTATTAACAAGTAGAACCATGGCAACCAGTTCTGATGATGTACCAGAATGGCTCAAGGATCATACTTATACTATTTCTACTCTCTGGGCATCCATTCAATATTTAATGTAAGTACTATTATACATTTTTTATTTTAGTTATCTAATAGATGTTTTATGAATTGTGTGATTTTCATGGTCAAGCAACATCCAAATATCTGGGATGGAATTTAACATTTTTCTCTAAGTTTTTTTATTTTTTATTTATAACACTCTTAAGCACATTCATCTTTCATGAATGCCTAATATACCTTGGCTGTTGTGCAGGCCATTCCTTTACAATAAACTGTTAGATGAAATTAGGCAAAATTGTCTGATAATTTGTATGTTTGATACAACGTTTTCAATTTAATAATATTATTTTTTTATTGTAATGTTTTCAAAAGAAATTAACCAATATGCCTAATTGTATAATTACAGTTATGTTTGGAAATGCAAGAAAAAGGCATGCATTCCTGAAAAGTCAATGATTGGTTGCACCTCTTAAAGGTAAGGTACTGCAATTTTTCCCATGTACTTTTCTCATAAGCTGAAGTACTTGTATTTTTGAAAAACTAGTTTTCCATGAAAATGTAAATCATAATATATGTTATAGTTGCTTTTAGATTAGTTCAATGTGCATCAAATTAACTGAACATCTGCCTTCACCTATAGTAATAATTCATAACTATTAAGGTCAGGGCCATGTCTACACATTAACGCAGTAGCTCCTTTTAGGTACAGACTATTTTTAGAATGGCAAAATTATATAACTATAATTAATAACATATATACTTTTAGCATGGTCAACACATATGTCACACATATTTTTTAATTTTTTTAAAAATCCTTTTATTTATTTTTATAACTAGATAACTTTCTGTTATGAGAAAAGATGAGATTCTTGGACTCCTGCATAGCACCACCAGAAAGGAAAATCCCATCATGTTGCAAAATAAAAGTCTTGGACCAATTTTAATTTAAGATATATATATTATACTGTAAGCTGTATACATATTTATGTATATCCTGTCATTCAGCCAACAGGTTTGGATTTAGTATTTCTTTAAATCTGTTTGATATTGTACTTGAAAACTATTAATCTGAGCCCCATTAAAACAAGAGGGAGTGCAGTGGATGAGTGGTAAGGGAAATTTTACTTTTTTAAAATTAAAATAAGAATCTAACAAAAGTAAACATATAAAATATGGTGCATTCTCCTTAAAACTAAAACCTGGTGCAAAGGTTTAAAATGTTGGCAAAAAAAAAAGCAACATCAATTAAATATTCTTAATTCCCTTTGCAAAACTTACTGAGAAGAACATGCATGTTGTTCCCTCATAAGTTTCTTGACAGAGGAAATCTTGTTTATATTAGATTTGAAGTAAGCAAATTAAGAAAAAAATTATAATCATTATTTCAAATGGTTGTATCTAAACCTTATGAATTATTTTTCAGTTATAAGTATATTGAAATGAATGGATAATCATGAAATTGTTAAATAATTGCTGCTATCATTCCATTGACTAAAGAACCATAATTTTTTTTAAAATTAATTTCAAAATTAATTAATTTTCAAGCAGAGTTCACATAGATCTTTAGTGAAATTTTTCTTTTTTTGACTAATGCTTCAATTTTATTGTATCATTAGTTTTTTATTTTTATTACCCAGAATATTTTAAAAATGAGTACACTATTTTCATGTAATAATGTAACTTGGTATTCACACATCAAAATACGCTATAATCTTTAGGCCATATAGATTTGTATAAATATAAATTAACTTGCTTAAATACATTGTAAATGTATATTGTTTGGATAATAATAAAGTTTTTCTGTAGACAATTATTGTTCAAGATTTGTTGATGCTCCTGCTTAATAAATTATATACACAGGTCATTAGTTTTAACACACTACTGACAAAAGAAAAACTGGTCTCCCCCCACTTCCATTACATAGATGTAATAAAACGTGACCTCAAATCAGTGAACATCAATACTGACAATTGGGAAGACATAGCTTTAGACCGCAACAGATGGAGAGACAGTGACCAAGAAAGCTATGGACAGTGAAAGTACATAGGTCTCAGCTCAGGAAGAAAAACGTACAATCCGAAAAACGGCCAGCTCCTCTACCACCGAAGCAAAAACCACCTTAACCTGTGCTATCTGTGGATGGGAGTGTCTCTCCGAAATAGGGCTCCACAGCCACATGAGGAAGTGTGCTCTGAGATGAAACCTTAGTCTTTCTATTTCTACGACTGAAGGAGGCCAATGATGATGATACAGGTCATTAGTTTTAACACGTCTGATCATAAATGACAGTACAAGTTATTGAATGAAAATTTGTCATTATTTCAGGTGCTTTAGGCCTACATCAATGTGAGGTACCAGTACTTTGATTGTGACATATAACAATTTAAAGCAACATTTTGAAATGAATAGTGTGTAGAATTGACAGTAAATACATTTAAGTGATGGGCTGTGATCTGCATGAATTGAATTTGTGTTTTTGATCTTTACTTCAAGTAAATGTTAATGAACAATTAATTTTTAATGAATAAATAATTTAAAAATAAATACAAAGAAACCATAAACATCTACTTTATTTTAATATTTTTTTTTTCATCAGAACAGAATTTCCAACTTTGCATTCTTAAAATAAAATATAAATTATTTAGAGTAGAGTCAGAACACAAAATCATAGTTTTGAAATTAAGTAAATTAAGCTAAGCTGTGATCTCTTATAAACATTTGTATATAGAATACACACAATTTAATTATTATTTTTCATCAAATTGCAGGAACTAGTACATGTACTTATGCATATTTGACAATAAAAAACCTTAGTCAATGAAATAGTAATACTAGTAAATGAGATAAAAGTAAACTAAATATCATCAATGCTATTGAAGCCACACTTGTTTCTTTTTATCTTGTTTGGTGGACTGCAATTAAAGTTGCTATTAATTTTACTGATTGTCTTAGCTGAAATGCCAGTGTCGTCTCTTTGAATCCTAAGCTTATTTTCTTGGTTACTGGAAGTCCAGATGTTTGGAGTTTCATTTTAAACACCTATATATTCCGAAATGGCCTTCCGATAGGTAAAACCTATTTGCCTAACATGTCATATGCACATAAACACAGAAATGCTTTAAAGACAAGCTTAGGCGCCAACTTGCTTTAACTGACATAGAATAAGAGAGCACCTGGTTGCATACAGCTTCAGAGCGAGACAGCTGGAGGTCACTTACAAAGGTGTGGTATACACCAATGAAAATTAATTGCCGAGGGTAGACGGCAAAAAGAAAAAAAACAACTGATTCTACCACAGGTGGACAATGGTTATGCCTGTGCTCAGTGTGGCATAATATGTAGGTCACAGCTGGGGCTGAGTAGCCACTGGAAACATAGCATTCCTCATAAGTCTACGGAATCAAAGACAAGCCTATCATTTTTGTAGAATAGTTTGTAGCTTCTGTAAATGCATGAAATGCCGTCACAAATGACACAAGTCCTCTGTGAGTTTGATGGATTATAAACATCTTACTTCTTTGCCTTATATTAAATGGTTCTTCTGTCTGTTCCACTATTATAGGTTTATCTAAATATCATTGATATATCGTAACATGTCATCAAAATAAAAACTAGAATCTCTGCAACTGGTTTACAAGTCAGAAGTCATCAATAACACTTGCCATTTAAAAAAAAAAAAACAATTTAGATTACTGATTAGTCAAATTAGTGACTGATTATTTGATTCATTTTAGGCCTATAATTTTTTTTATGTGAATATATAATGATCCTTTACACTTTGTGACTTTACTAGTAGATCTATACTTTGGAGTAGACTTGTTTGTTGAGCTAAAGTCGGAAGTACACATTGAATTTTACTGTGATCTAGTAATCATCTAGTCAAATGTAGTGATCTACTAGTACTAGATCTAACTCCTATCTACTATCTGTGATTCTGTCAATTCTGTCATATCGTGATCAGTAGGTGGCTGAAGTTTTATAAATCTATTCCATGACAAAAACCCTGGCTAGATTTAGATCTAGTGGTCTAGACATCTAGATCTAACTAGAATTAAACTAGAAAACTGAATTAGAGAAGTAGCTTTCTGGAGCTAGAACTAGAATCTATATATTACTAATATTAGATCTAGTTGCGTCAAACGCTTAATTTTTGGTTGTTGTTTTTAATAAATGCACATAAAATACATTGTATTTTGGCAATAAAAATACCCAGTTGGTAGTCAAGTAATTCTAATAATTAATTAATGAATGACTATCAGTATTTGTTTTAGATCTATCATATTCATATGACTTATTATTTATACTTATTTTATATCATTCGTCCAAGAAAATCTAGCTCTAGATCTAATTCATTTTAGATTAGGCTATAGTTGTTTTGTTGTTGTTGTTTTTTTTTTTGTCATTTTATTTAGGCTACAATATTATCAAGATTAACTTTTTCTTTGTTTCCCACGAGACGTGTATGCCTATAGCCTAGTCCTTTCGATAATAAAAAAAAACGATTAGAAATGCGTAGCTTGGAGTGTCAAAACTGGTATTAGGCCTCCTATTTTTATTTCGTGCAATTTAGTATATCGTAACAAATACGCATTTGGCGGAACGGTAGACAGGTCTTCATCCAGATTTAGTGTAAATAAACCAAACACAGAAACACTGAAAGATTGTATTTTCGGAATTTAGATTCTATTTTTTGGAAAATAAGTGGCATTTTATAGGGTGATCGAAAAAAAACAACTTTTGTGACGATCTCTTATTCAGGGAAATTGTATCTATTTTATCAGATAGTCAGAAAATGGATAAAGTTTTTACAGATCTAATAAAATATAGTGTGGGGAAGTTTTACTCTCAATGAAGGTCAATCCAAGAGGCTCTCGGAGTAAATTTCTTCTTTGGCATCCTCATCGATTTTTCAAAATGGTATGGTGCGCGAAAAAGATGCGCGACGGCACTTCGACTATCTTTATCTTTGTAAAAAACTCGAAGCTGGTGTTTCATTAGTATAGTTCCATGATTAGATCTACAATCTAAATCTAGATCAATATAATATAATATAATCTACTCTAGATCTGGGCTCAAGAGTGTTACCGATTCCGATGCCGTGGATCCGCTACAAACGTAGGTCTACTCCAAACTTTCGTAGGCCTACCTTCATCCTTGATCTATTCTATACTAAGACTAAGAATCTAGTCTAGATCTAGACTAGATGGTAGTAGATGTTATCGATCTAGATCTAGTCAATCTAAATCATGCTACAACTAAATTGGATCCAGAGTGTAGAGTAATGAAATGTAATAGAACCATGACATTTATTTTTTATCATTTAGCGTAAACTAGCGTAATGACTAGCTAGACTAGATTCTAGTTAGATCTATTCCTGTATAACAAGTTATCTAGATTCTAGATCTAGAATCCAGATCTAGATTAGATATCTACAATGTCACTCAATGTGTTTTGAATAGATAGCACTTCGATATTTTTTTCTATACAAATGAATACGGGAATCAGGGATTCAACATAGATCTAATTAATTTCTACTAATGAACTTACAAAAAAAAAAAGTCACGTTGGTGTATCAGCTAACTGACGGTACCAACCTGGTACCAACCCGCCACTCCCTCACTCTCGCGTTCTTCATTTCTAGACTAAATCTAATTGCTGATAAGAACCAATCAACGTATAGATCTGGACACAATGTGTTCCCCCACCTTTTCTGTCCCCCCCCCCCCCCAACAGGACGGCTTAGCGTGACCTCCGTGACCGCTCGTAAGGTAGTCAAGAGAGGGAAAAAAAAAGGATACGAAATGCGTAACGCGACGGGTTAAATGCGTATTCGCGTACTGACGGTCATTTTTGGGAGATTTTGCGTAACGAATACGCATTTTGCGTAACGGTAGGCAGGTCTGATATATACATAGAGCTAACTCGACATGAACTCAGATCATATGTTTAACTATGTTTCAGAAATACAATAAATATAATACTAATAATAAGGTTCCCCTTTCAGACCTAAAATCTATAGGTCACATAAATGTCTATATTAAATGACTGATTATTTATTTATTTTTTATAATAATAGGCCTACTAAATCTAGGTCTAGACTCTACTTAAATCTATTCTAAAATAATGACTGTCTAAGACTCTAGATGATTGAGAAGTTCACATACAGGTGTTTATAATAATACGGCATGTCGGCTGAAAGTATATAAAGTGCTTTTTTTTTTTTTTTTTTTGTAAAAATAAAAAAGAGGCTCCGGTACTCAGTGATAGATTGCCTAACTTTCAACTAATAATAAATTAACAATTAACGTTGAATTACAAGAAAAGTAATCATTTTTCCCGACATTGAAAAAATGTGCCGGTATCCCGTACCGGTGCGTACCGTCACAAAAATATATGTATATCTCAAATCTTCTTTCATTTAATTTTTTTTTTTTTTTTTTGCGGGGTTATTGCTACTTAATACATTGATACCGGATCGATTTAAATAGGGCCTAAATATACAAGCAGGATTTCGAGCATTGGATAAATTTATTTTTTAAGTACTAAGTTTTATGGAAGAGGCAATATATTAGTTGTTTGAAGTGTTTAACTTCTTAAATTCAGACTAAAAATATCGAAGCCTACATTTTTACACTCATTTCTAAACAATTAGAAGAGATGGACTGACTTATAGTGTAGCTTGTGTACATCTGCAAAAACACAAACTCAGTTAGACTTTCAAAACTATTAAAAGAAAAACTTAGTGATAATTTTTAATGTATAATTCTATTATTATTCCTTTTTAGAATAAGGATAAAAACAAAAATTTGCCATAAGACTTTGTCTAACAGAAAAAAATGAAACTTACGTCTATTGATACAGTTATTTATAGTTACCTAGTAATATAAAATATATTGAACTAACACGTACATTCACCATAATGCAACCATGCGATTTTTCTTTTATAAACATAGCATTATTTATGACCAATATTTTACAAAGGCTGCTTGGAGAAATCAGGTATACCCATTATGAGAAAAACGACCCCTTTACTCAAGAAAAATTTAAGAAACTAGAACAGACACAAAATAAACAGTGACATTCATAACAAAATAATATTCAAAATTGATTAGAGTAACACCTTTTTAGGTAATCATTTAAAGTTTAAAATCAATACAATTTTTTTTCAACAATTATTTTGTGTATGAAATTATGTATCGGAAAATGCCGGGTACATGAAATAAGCTAGTCCTAAAAAAACAACACAGATCGTGGGTAAAATACTCATCAAATAAAGTCTGTAAATGTGTAGTTTCACGCGCTAGTTTCATGTCTTTTCTTTTTATAGCCTCTATCGGGTTATATCACAACTACCCGTATTTTGTGCAGAATTTTTTTCTCTATCAAGTAAACTTAAAATTATAGCATAATAATGTCAGTTTAATTTAAAAAGAGAACTGAAAAATACAAAGATATATAGGGAAAAAAGCGACTTCCGGCCCAATACTTTTTAATCAAAGAAACGAAACGGACTAGTCCAACAAACCCTATTGACTAAATAGCAGCTTATCTTATCTTATATAATACAGACGTTACTTCAAAAAAGAAGATGATTACGTCCTATACTTTGTTTCTATAATAGCTTGTAGTCTCTTCAATGCACCCTTTTTTTTTATTATGTAAGTAAACATGTAGGCTGTCCAAGTAAAATATAAGTAAGGGTTAACTGACATTAATTATTTAAATATAGCTGTGAATTAAAAATTTAAACCGTAGACTGATGCCTACAAAGACACTGAAAGGGAGATGTAACATAATAGTATTATATGTACATTTGCACACTAGCGCGTCAGTGCAACACCGCTTGTGTTTACGTAATAAACGGAGTTCCTAATATGTCTTCCCTCTTAAACACTAGTTTGTTATTTGTGTAATATAAATACTCTACAGGAGATAACTAGTAAAAATAAAAGAATAAGCATTTGCTGGCAAGAGTTACACCTTAACTTTCACTTGTCAGTCATCTACAATCTACACCGTTGTGGTACCACACAACTTTTGTAGACCATCACATCTCTCCATTCCTTATTGTCTTGTGCCTGAATGAGTCTCTTTCATTAATGGGCACGTCCCTTTTAATATGTTTTCTATCGCTGGTTTTGTGTGTCTCGTCTTTCTGATCACTGGTTTTGTGTGTCTCGTCTTTCTGATCACTGGTTTTGTGTGTCTCGTCTTTCTGATCACTGGTTTTGTGTGTCTCGTCTTTCTGATCACTGGTTTTGTGTGCCTCGTCTTTCTGATCACTGGTCACGTTCCCGACAAAAGTTCTTAGATTTGTAGATATTTCGATTTAAAAACAACAACTTTTTTTTCTTAAAAATAAAACACTAGAACTAGATTTTTGGACATAGAACTAGCTAGTATATTTAGTATAAATATTTCATCGGATTACTTTTGATCAAATATTGTATAATTTATAGAGAATACTAATCAGCGGCGTAGCAAGGTAGACCTACCCGTGGGCCCGGGTTCAGGAATATTTTGGTGAGCCCCGTACCCCAATCAGACGAATGTAAACTGAGATGAAACTTTTGAGTCATTTGAATATATTAGTACATTTACCAAAAGACATTCAATGCAATCAGAGCAGTGGTTGGTTTTGTTACTTCAATCTAGATCTTCTTCCGTTGACTTTCTGCTTTGTGTACATCTAGCTTCTCGCTTTCAAACACTTACGACACGCTGACTACGCTGACAATTTTTTAAGCAGAACAATATTATCGAACGTTTCTAATTTATCTATAAGTTCTGCAGTTTCCATGCGTTCTTTTTTTTTTCCTTTGAGGAACACAAAGTAATTTGTGTTAACAGATTTAGTACATCAGGATATCTGAATCTCATTGCCGTTAGAAAATCATTCCTTGAAGCTATGGCACAAGCAGTGAGCGCCTATTGAACGTGGGCTCAGATTCATTGAACCTCTTCCCGCCATGGACGCTACGCCACTGATACTGATTTTACTAATACATAGTTCATCCATCCCAGTGGCACTACAGCCCATAGAGTGCCCTGGCTGGCTCTAACACACCTTTCCATTCTGAACTATCTTGGGCTTTACGTCTTCACACTTTGGCTTTGAAGTATGAGTTGTGTGTTATAGAAAGCTCTGTTGCCTGACGCTAGTCTTTCCTTTACTTCTGACATTAGTTCATTGCTGGAATGTATCAATTGGCTTTACTTTGTGAGCTGTTTAATGTCATATGTATAGGATTATGTCCTAACTTTTTGTCTGTTATTCCAACAAATCTTTAGTGTTTGATATAGGTATTTCCTATTGATGCCATTTTATATAGAGTTAGAGTTGGACTAATAATTCATTATTTGTTCTATAACATTCATGTGATCTAGCTTTTTAATGTTCAACAAAGGGAGGTGATTGTAGTCAAGGTATAAACAAAATGGAGGACTAAAAATATTGTCTCCTGTTTTTTTAATTTCTGAGTTTCAAAAGGGGGTTCCAAAAAAAAAAAAATGTCTCAGTACACTCAAGAAAACGGACCGACTGACTATTTCCCCCCTATTGCTGCCTTATTCCATGAAGGCATTGTGCCCAGCTCTGTATCATTGCACAGTCTTCTAGCCGACATTGATAGCCAGCTGGATTCCAATACACGACAGTGAGTCAGTATTGTCAAGTAATGAAGTATTGAGACTGAGTTCTGAGTCGAGTAAATGTCTTAAATGATAGATCTAGGATCTATATATTAGTATATAAATAAATAAAAAGTATAGATCTAAATATAGAATCTAGATCTATATAACTAGTCCATATAAATTAAATCTAGATTCTAGACTACACTAGAATCATAGAATGTCACATGTGACTTCTTACTTAGACTTAGACTTAGGTCCTCCCGCGCCGTTCGGCGCATTGGGCGGCAAGCTGTCTCCATAATGATCTGTCACTGGCAATGTCTGAAGCCTCCTCCCATCTGGTGTCCACTGTTCTGAGGTCCTCCATGAAGGTGTGTCGCCAGGTAATACGAGGACGTCCCTGTTTGCGCTTTCCTCGTTTTGGCTTCCAGGTTATCGCAACTCTTGGTGTGCGTAATTCATTTTGACGTAGAACATGTCCCGCAAACCTCATGCGACGCTCAGTCACAACCTCACTAAGTGTTCGACTCCCAGTTCGGCATAGGATTTCCTATGTGACTTCATCAATTAAATATAGATTCTAGATAGAATAGATATATTAATATTATTATTATTTATATATAGATTATAATAGATCTATACTGTCTATAGTGATATTGTGTAATAGTCTATATTTTTTATATATGATCATTATATCTAGTTTAGTAGACTATAATATTATAGATCTAATAAACTAATAATACTAATTTATAGATAGATTATAATTGATTAGATAAAGATGATTAGATCTAGATCTAGATTCTACCAATTCTAGATTAATCTAGAATCTAGATTAGATCTACTTATTACTTAATATGAATTATACTATTACTAACATTATAGTTAAATACTAGTTATAGATCTAATTAAATTAATAAATCTAGATCTAGTTACAATATAGTAGAACTAGATCTATAACTTAGTATAAGTCAATAAGTATTTAACTTAAACTTAAAGTAATAATTAGTAAAATAATAATTATAAGTTATAGTAGTATATAATATACTGTATATTTGTATATCACTATATATAATCTATATGATTATATGTAAAAAAAAATGTAATGTATATAACTTATTATAATATAACTATATTAAGACATTTAAGTATAGATTAGATCTAGATTCTAGATAGATCTATATTATACTACATCTGTGGCTGTGATCAGTGACTCAGTGTGGATCTTTCTTTATTAAATTAAATTCTTATATTAATTCTTCTCATAATCAGCTATTTATTATCTGAGTCTAGATCTAATAATATTCTAGACTACATAACAGTCTGTTTTGAATATACTCAATGATATATCATAAGAGATACTGTATCCGCGACCTATGCAGTGGTAGTAGCACACTCACAAGAGGAGCTTTTAAAAGTCACTAATGTCCCGCTTCTCTCAGGCCTGTAAAGAGTATGGCCTAACCATTAGCACAAAGAAAACAAATATTATGAGACCAACTGCTACAGCGCTACCCTTCATCCTCATTGACGATAACAAGCTAGATGCCTAAAATGAATTCTGCTACCTTGGATGTACAATTCAAGATGACCTTGTCTCTAGAAGAGGAGCTAAAAAAAAACACATAAGGCAGGCTGCAGCTCACTACAGTGACCTAAATGGAGGTCTACATAGCATGCATTCTGAGTATGGCAGTGAGTCATGGACTACATACTCAAAGCAAGAGAGAAAACTAAATTCATTCCACTTGCACTGCCTCCGAAGGATCTTGAAAATCACATGGCAAGAGAGAGTGTGCAATACTGACATCCTTGCGCAAGTGGGTCTTCCCAGCATCTTTACAGTCCTCAGCTCAGACAATGCCACCTGCCCTGACTCAGACATGGTCACCAGATGGAGGACAAAAGCATCCCAAAAGTCATTCTTTACGGGCACTTGCGTCTGGCTCGCGAAAAACTGGTCGCCCCCACTTCCATTACGTGGATGTAATAAAATGTGTCCTCAAAACAGTGAATATTGATACTGACCATTGAGAAGACATGGCCCTAGACCGCACTATGTGGAGAAAGATGATGACCAAGAAAGTGGACAGTGAAAAGAAGAAAAGCGTGCCATACGAAAAATAACTGGCTCCTCTACCAACAAAGCCAAAGCCACCTAAACCTGCTATATTTACATGTGGACGGACTTGTCTCTCTAAAATAGGGCCCCACAGTCATATGAAAAAGTGTTCCACGAGTTGAACCATAGTTGTTCTACCACTGAATGAGGCCAACATATATATCTATCTAGACTACTAATTCTAGATTCTAAATCTAGACTAGCTCTATCTCTATAATGAATATATATATTTAAAAAAATATATATAGATATATCTACAGTGTATTTAGGTATTTAAAAAATTAGAGAAAGACGAGGCATTATTCTTCTATTCACATTTTTTTTTTTTTTTTTTTTTTTTGAAAGTGGCTTTGGTTTCCTTTCATTTCATTGGGTTTTAACGTTTTTTAAGATAATGATATTAACCCATAAAAGCTCCTTCTGCAGTCAGTAATGTTTTCTCATTTTTGTCCTAAACCGTTGTAGAACGTTTTTAAAATCCCCTTTGCAATATCCTTGCTCTAAGCTTTTTAAATAAAAGATTTCTTCTAGTCTCATTGTGGACATGATTACAAATTGTTTCGGAGATTACTGACTCTATTTTTAGTAAAAACCAAAAGATTCTTTATTGCCTAAAGAATTTTTAAAAAGAAAAGGCCTATAGCCCCAAATGAGTATTTTTGAAGCTTTTTTATATTCTAAAGGTATTAAAAGTTGTTGTTTTTTTAAACTAGGCATATCATTCTAATTTTTAAAGTCATTAGTTTTTTTTATTAGTATTGGATCTTAAATTGTATTATTTTTTCATGTTTATTTTTTAGGATTTTTTAAAAATTCAGAGTTACCCCTCTTACTTAGGGTATGGGAAGAATTTTTCCTAATGAGAAATAGGAGCTATTGGGTTAATGTTTGTGTGTAAGTGCAAAATAAGAGAAAACAATATTATTAATATATTTTGTTTCATTTACTTCAAATTTCAGACTTGATATTTGTTTGCAATCAATCCTTACATCTGCTAATAATCTTCCAAGTAGTCAGACTTTCTCAACACCAAAAGATGCTCTCGGTTACATGTGCAATAGTCATACTCTTGAAAAAGACACTTGCTATGATCCAGTGGCAGATGAGGCTGTAGCAATTATTGTAGCTCTGGTGAGTTGAAAGCTAGTTATCTACTGTTTTTATTTATAAGCTTGCTATTTACTTTAGTGCTTTGTAAATTATATTATTATTATAAAATGTTCATCATCTTTTTATTGTCTATCACAAATGATAGTGAAAGTAAATATATAATTAAATAGCATGTCATTGGCATAACAGACAAGGATACAAATAAATTGCTACTTTAGCATTTAAATTTCAATTTTGTTTTATCATCCTGATTGTGCTGTAACATATCTATAGATTATATATATTTTTTTTTAATTATTTTTTTTGTAAGTGTGATTCTTTGGAGAAAAATCCTGGCAGTGAAGAATCTATATTGCAAGAAATGTTAGGATTAGCATCTGAAGAAGGACTTCTCCTGCCATTTCGATGTTCCCCAAACAGTATCATCAGTCAGTCCTCCAGTTCACTAAATGTTCAGTTGGATATGGGTGACCAGGTGAAATAGTTTTCTTTTTTTTTTCTTTTTATTTTAGTTGACTTTTGCTCCTCAATTACTTTCTTTGAAGAAACATTTGGATTGCGCCTAGTCGTTACAGTTAAGTAAATAAATATTTATTTTTATTGTTCAACTTAATTCAAGTAAACATTGACATGAAGCCATAGGTTCAAAAATTGAAAGACATGGGAATGTGTTTGTTGTGGAAGCTCAGAGCAGTAAATACCTTTTTTATTTGCAAACCTCATCTTTCGCCAATTATACATAGCATCTTCTTATATTTTGACATAAAAAAAAAATTAAATAACTTTTTAGAGTATTTTCAAATTAGTTTTAGCTGTTTCTTATTACTTGCAGTTGATTGAAAATAAATGGTTCAAACTGACCAAAAGTATACAAAAGCACATTATCACCGAACTGCTTCAAATACCACCACTTGGTCAGAACCTGAGAAGCTCCTGGGCTGTCATAGAGAGAAGACTTGAGCTGGTTGGTGGGCTCAGGACCCTGGCTAGTGATGAGGATGCTTGGGTGACCTACAGAAATGTGAGAAGCCAACAGTTAGAAATCTTGTTTCGTTCCTTGCTGCCTGACAATGATTCAGAGAATGTGAACTACAAAGAGTTTTGTTGTAACTGTATGACGGTAGCGGACAAGATCATTGAAATGATTGAGGAAGACTTTTCTGTTCTGTGTACTGGTGTTTTCAAAAAAATTGGAGGTTAGTCAAATTACTCATGTAGTTGTTGTTTTTTTTCCTGTTTGACTATAGAATTGTTTTGCTAATCGATGGTCCTTTGTTCTTCAAAATAATAATTTTCCTATATATTTAATCTCAACCCTAATCATAGCTTTTTTTTCATATACAAGTTATACATATCCTCAATTTCTAGAGAGCCCATTGTGACATTATTATTATTATTATTATTATTATTATAGCTTTTATATAGTGCTACTTTCATGCTTATAGCATGCTCAGAGCGCTTTTGGTCCAATCTCATTTGTGGACCAGTGGGGGGGGGGGGGAGGGGGTATCTAGGAGTTGGTTTTCCGTGCCGCCTTTAGGCACTCAGTAAACACAACTTGGGCAGAGTTGTCAGGAGTCGAACCTCGAGAATTTATTATTACTTTTTGTTGCCTTTCTGTTTTTTTCTAGAATATATACTTAAAAGAAGTCCCACTAACAAATTATAAGTATTTCTTAAAAAGTAGAACACTCAAGTAGATGACTAGTTAACAGTCTCAATGGAATAAATAAGTATAAATCTTAGAGTTTGTTTCATCAATTACCAGGTATGTATAGAATTCTACATGATTTGTACCTGGAGAAGTACTCAGATGAAATGTCAGTGCTGGTGGAAGAGATAGCTGATGACATCAGAGACTTTAACAAAAAAGTGGTCAAATCTTCTAAAAGTGATCATGGTCTTGCAAAGATTGATGCAGCAGGCAGCAAGTCCCCACAGCCAAAGACTGGACAGCGAGGAAGTTTGGGTGGTAGGACATACATACATTTAGGTCACATTCTTGGCTTTGAACTTATGATAGTTGTTTTAGTCAGTGTTATTTTACGAAATACACATTCTTGATTTGCTCACCTAACAGCTGTACCCCTGAATGAACCCTGGGCTTCCAAGACACCAAGTTTTTCTCAAAGTCTAGACACA